>NW_008824359.1:4239092-4242533 GCF_000699105.1 Pygoscelis adeliae | reverse complement strand
CAGTTTTTAGTTTCCTGTAGTAGATCCACTCCTTCTCCATGTTTGATGTAGACTCTTCCTGTCGTTCAGAAATTGACTTTTTTTTACAATAATACGTCGCTGAAGCAGATTCATCTCTGTAATATCAACAAAAAGGTTATTTCTGGGAGTGTAGTCCCTTTGGTTCGAGAGGAAGTCAGCAGAAGTTTTAGATTTCGCTTATCTCAAGAGATCCAGCTACCAACCAGTGCTGCTGTAATCACAACTGAGTGTAGACAGACTTTCTAAATAATGCAATAACCCCACCAAAACTCCTACCTCCTTTATGTTCTCCAGGTTCTAACAAGAAGAGAGAGAAAATGCCTGAAGAATGACGAACAGTATCTACTCTGGGACTTTTCATTCAAGGGCTTATTTAAGCAAATTCCCTTTGCTTAGATAAGAGTTGAGCTAGAGAAATGGGGAGTGTGGGCAGGGCTGAAGAAGATATGTTAGTTTTTCTTTTAAAAAAAAATCCCAAGTTCTTTACAATAAATAACATCCTATTCAGTGTGAGAAAGTTTCTTTCCATCAGAACTCAAAAACGTGCAGTATACGAACCTGTGCTCCACAGCAGCCACTATAAAGCCCTGGGAAGCCATCTCGATGCAAATAGCAGAATAGATCGTCCTGCAATCAAAACCAGTCTGGTGAGACGCGTGCATACATAACTATTTCAATTACACTGCTCTTTAAATGTTGACCACACTACATATATGCTAGCCCCCATTGGGTATTTCTTCTGTTTGAATTTGCTAGCCAGTAGAGCAGGATTTTGTACGCCAGTCACCAAAGCCTGTTCGCAAAACCTTGTTACTGTTTTACTATCTGTTCAGAAGGAAAAATGCTAATAATTTTAAAAAGTAGCACATACGACACTTTGCATTTTCAAAGAGCTGTCCAAAAATCAACTAGCTAATCTTCACAACATGCTTACGGATTGGTAAATACCTTCACCCCTAAAATACAAAGGCAAAACACAAATAAATACATCAACCCTGCTTTATTTACTGCTGTTGATTTTAGTGGAGGCATACTGATACACAGCAGCCTGTTCTTCCAATCTGTTTCAACTCGACAGGGATCTCACCCCCGTACTGAAAATCTGTTCAGAACCATCCTTGGAGACTGCTGTCTCCATAGACGACAAAAATAGTTTGTCAACAAACTGCAGAATTACCGAAAAGCTCCAAGTCCATGGGAAAAAACGAGGAGTGGGTATTTTTCTCCCGGCTTAAAAGTAGCATTTGACTTTGCAGGACAGGTCACTGAACCTAGATAAAAATTGAAGTGTATGTCATTAGTACTGAAATGAGAGAAAGCATTTGTTCCTGTGGGAGAGATCCCAAGAGTCTGGTGACCACTGATTTCAGAGCGGTCATCTGAAGATAAGGTACCAAATCTCATCCTTAAAATGCAGAAGACAAATAAGGATCTGATTCTGAAAATACTTTGTACTTGGCAGAAGATACTTTCCTTCTCCTCTTCCCGTCCACAGCCTAGCACAAGGCCTCTTAAACCCTATGAAAACAGATTTTCAAGAATAGTCAGGCATCCAAGTCTTGCTGGTATTCAGACCTTAGTATCTATCTGACCTTTGTATATTTGCACATTTCCTTGTGGTATTTAAATCCCGACACATAGGTGCAGCTTACCCAAGCTCTTCCTAGAGCAAATTGCCCAGACACTCCTATTCACAGCAGTCAGGAACTGCGGGTCTGCCTGAAAACTGGGTCACATTCAGCATCGCTACACAAACCCTTCCCAAACACACACGCTTCCTCAGGAGAAACTAGTTTTTAGTTCTGCAGCAATAACACACCGTTTACGGAGCAGTGAGGCAACGACCTGCATAGAGAGCTCATGCCCTTGCACTAGTCAAGAAATAAAACCAGAACCAGTCTTACCAACGTAGTACTGGAAAAGCCTTTCTCCTACAACTCGGTACATATTAAGGAAGTCAGAGAGTCCCTGATAGTACTCTTTATCTGGAATCCATGGTGCCTCTTCGTTATCTGTGGCATTGCATGATGGATAATACAGGCGCAAGAAGCTTCCCTGGGATTAGGGGAGGGAAAAAAAAAGATTGATATTTATTTATATACAGCAGAGAAAAAAGGACGATGAAAACATTTATGTCAAGGGCTTCAGATGCAAGAATGACAGCTCAAGAGAATTAAGAGAATCTCACGAGAAAATTATTATTCTATACAGGCTTTGATGCCAATCCTGTGCCACTATCTTTTTGTCCCTGCCATGAATTTAAAGTAGCATGACAGTTGGCATCCAGGTAGAGATACACATCACCTTCTCTAGGTTAGCCTATGGCTAATTCAAAAAGCTTCATTTAATTAAGTTGATCATTACAAACACTCACTACCTATTTGCTCTATTTCTGCATCTTGCTGGATCTTTTCTTCTGCCTTCCTCACTATGCCTCCCTTCGGGGAATGGGACGACGACACAGTTTGATCAGTTTAACAGGGGTGATTGTGTCCCCTTCACCCTTCCAGCTGGGAGCTGTCATTGCTTTCTTTGCACCAGTGAGTCTCATGGATCTGTTACTGACCCAATTCAGGTTACTAAACTCGGGGGGCGGGGGGGGAAGGACCTCCTAGAAGTATATTTTTCCACTGGGTTAGCAAGACAAATTTTACCCCGAGACTAGTTTCTGGAAGTGTGGTCCAGCAGAGGAGATGCGGGTGGAGTCAGGGGGATGGTCTCAACACGGCTATAGTGTTCCTGGCTAACCTGAGCAAAAGGCTGTCAGTAAAGCTCTTGGGCAGCTGCACAGCAAAGGAGTGCAGGATATTGTCCTCCCTCCTCATCAAGATGTTTACAAGTCTGTAGTGGTCCATCTTTCTAAACACAATTTTGTTAACCTGTGTCTTATCTGCCTCCATTTCTTATCACCGGTTTGAATCTTCCCTTACTGTCTGCACTCCAGGTCTTCCAGGAAACCACCCAAGCTTTCCACATTCACATGGACCCTCCATGCCCCCCTTGCCAGTATTGTTCCTACGCAGACAGCAGCAATGTACCAATGGCACGCCTTAAAGCAGACCTCCCGGCAGATGAACTGTGTGTAATTTGCATTCTTACGTCCTGGTTTGCAAGGGAATTTGCGACACACTATTGAAATTCACTGTCTTGCTCCAGCTGCACTTTTGTTTTAACAAGTTAAGTCGATGGCCAAAAAGAACACGAGCTTTGGAATAAAGTCTGGTTTCCTGAACGCTAATTTATCAGTTTCATACACGTGTACCAAAAGCTTGTTTAATGAAGCTTGTTTCTATTTACTAATCAAACTTAAATCAACCTTTGCCACAAAGGCCATTAAGGGCGAAATCATCAGACCTTCATCCATACTGGTAATGATATTAATCTGATCCCAGAATAGTCCCAGTGAACTTCCCCAGGTGA
>NW_008824359.1:4237224-4239069 GCF_000699105.1 Pygoscelis adeliae | reverse complement strand
TATCTATGCCTGAGAGAACTGTAATTATACAGATTGCTTATCTAAGAAAAACACATGGGCTGATTGCAAAGAGAAACTAATGGCTTCTTTGTGCTAATACAGAGTAAGCTCAGTAAAGGGAAACATATGAATAACCACTACAAACTGATCACAAGTTCTACTATACCTCGCTAGTCTCGGGAGTCAAACCACAGTGTAAATGCAGGCGTATTCTCATAGGAAAATTAAGAAGCAAGAGGATTTGAAATGAAAACCCATAAGTGAGCTCATTAGCTGGCTATTTACTGTCCCCATCTTCTTAGTGTGGCTTCTCTCTGTACTAACCACTTCCAGAATTGATGTCCTGTTCTTTTTCAGATAGGTAAAATTTCGAGAAGACATCTCATGCTTTACCCTGCAGCTGAAACACTACATACCCTCATCACCCAACCCTGCCAAATCCCATTGGGATCTTTGTGATGAGAACAGCTACAGTCACAGAGACTGCATGTGGAGTCTCCCCAGGAGCCCAACGCAGAAGGGAGCGGTGGGGTGGATGGGAAGAACCCCATGGGCCTCAGGAGGACACAGTTTCTCTGCAGTATCTTGCGTAGGGGAGTCAGGAAGGCAAGGATATTAGGAGGAGGGAGGCAGTAGCCACGGGGAAGCCTTGCAAGTTACATCCATCTGGTAAATGCCCAGTACACACCCTACGTTGGGACGGAGGGGATAGAAAGCTCAGCTGTGAGCGTCAGCCATGAAACATCCCTGCACACAGACAAGACCACCTGTTTGATTTCACTACCACAATGGCTTAAATCCAAAGGAGGAAGAACCGAGAGCTTTACCTCAACTGCATTTTCAGTCATCAGGTCTGTACATCCAACCGAGTGCGGGCCCTTTCCTTCAGGGATCCTATAAAACTTCTCCGTGCTGCTGCTCCCCATTTCCATTGGTGCCTTCACGGACAAACCTGGGGAAAAACACAAAGCAAATCAAAAGACTGCCATGGCCTGTGTGACCAGACCATCTGCCCTGGAAAAAACTCAGTGTGTTGAAGATCCAGGAGTAGGAAATTCAAGGTTGAGCTCATACAAGAATCTGCTTATGAGAACCAGAGATCTGAAATCCCAAGTCACCAACCTGGCCTGCTCTATTGGGGAATTTCCTTGGAGCAGTGTCCTGAATCCCAAGGATCAGGCAACACCGTGCACGGAACAGAAAGGCAGGGAGGAAACGTTTGGCTGGGGACGCCACGGTGGCACTCGGGACGTCGAGATGCTGCGGTGCAGAGCGGCAGCAGTCTCACTTCTTGGGCACAAACAGGGAAGCCCAAGCCCAAGAGTGGCGAGTTTCAGACGTGAGGGCAGTTCCCTCCCCGCCAGGCTACGACCTAGAGCTGCTGCTCCTCCTGGTACGAACGGGCCGAGGGGGAAGTTTTTGCAGCTCCTCGGTAAACAAAACCGGCCTACGCATCTGGGAGGGGAAGGATGTCACGGAGAAAACCAACGCTGTAGCCATTTTTCCAAGAGGAACGACAAAGCCTGGATTTGATCCCTGGAGAGAAAAGGAAGAGCTGCCCGTGCAGGAGAGGTTATTGGGAAGGTCTGACCGTCCCCGGCCCATACCTGGGGTGACCCCTCCGAGCCAGGCTCGCCCCGGGGATGAGCCGAGCGCAGGGGGAAGCAGCCGCATCCCAGACTAGGCAGCAGGCGTGAGCAGCATCCCGCGCCGCTCGCTCCGGCGGCCGGGGTGGGTTTTATCTGCCACGTTTTCCTCCCTCGGCAGCAGCCCCGGCACAGCGTGGAGGAGACCCGGGGCCATCCTAACACACCGCAAGAGAAGCTCGGCGGGTCCGCCTCTCCC
>NW_008824359.1:4229281-4236546 GCF_000699105.1 Pygoscelis adeliae | reverse complement strand
ACGCCTCTCGCCTCCGGCAGAAGGTGCTCGACTACAACCAGGAGCGCGACGACTTCGACCTGGCCGCCTAGGGAGGCGCCGCCTGCCCTGCCTCTGCTGCCCGCGCTCCTCTGCTCTGCCCCGCAGGACACGCGTGGGGATAAACACGCACCGGTAAAACCACGGCCGTGCCACCATCAGATACTTACCCCCCGCAACCGCGCCCGAAAGGGGAGCAAGGAGGGAACGTACGCGCTTCTGGTAACGTGTTGCTCTGCTCCTAGCTCCCCTTCACAGCTAACGGCTCCGTTCGTCCGTGCGGAGAAGCTTCCCTTCCACATCCATCGCTCCGAGAAAACATCCGATAGCCCAGCTCCATCGTACGTACATCCCGTGAAGTGAAAGTGCTTCCAACGGTCTCCGCCTGATCGCAGGAGAGGATGCGGCCGGGTTTAAGTGCTTGGCTGCTGGTAACAGCTGCTGGAAGGGGTTTTTAAGCCTGGCCGAGCGGCTGGTTTAGGACTGAGTTTGGCAGCTTCGCTGCGGCTTTTCTAAGAGGTTGCCCTGCCGGTTCCTCCTTCAGCTGATGAGTGCTCGGTAACCGGAGTAGCTGCTTCGGGAGGGGCCTTCTCTTGACACCAAGGAACGTGGATATGGGGGAGATGCGGGGGTTGTTTGGGGTCAGCAGTAAACAAGGGGCCCAAGTACTGCATTTCTGGAACTGTAAAAGTTTTAGCCAAAAACGGAATTAAAAAAAAAAAAAGCCAACTTTATTTTCACATGAAGTCATAAAGGGAAGTTTGATACTGAGTTCAGTGTCTTTGCTGTGTGGGGTTCCAGCTGACATTGTTTATGGAGCAGGATCTACCTGGGGAGGCGTTGGGGTGAAAGCTGTCCTAACCGTGCCTGCAAATCCGGGGGGAACTTTTGCATTTAGCACGTAAGCCGAACAGAGGGGAGCCTCAGGCCTTCCGGGGCTGTTGGGAACTTTATTCCCCTTTGAAATAAGGAGCAGAAAAGCAAAAATAAAACAGTTGTTTTAAGTTGGTGAAGAAATGTGTGTGCTATTTTATGATGTAGTTTCTCTGCGAGTTTCTTCTGATTTTTAAATATTCCAGTAAGCTCTGTTTGTCATCTTGCAGAACATTTTTTTTTATGTAACTTTTTACCTAACTTTTTTATGTAGCTTTTTTTTTTTTTGATAGCTACAAGGCTATTACTGAGTTATAAAGTGTTTTTTGGCTAGAAATGCTTTCTTTCCCTTACCCAGGGCTACAGAAGGATTTGGCAGTAGGTTTGGGAGCGGAGCTGTGACTGCCCATCCCAAGTGCAAAGGGCTGGAGGTCAGCTGCAGCCAGTGCTCTGGGCCTGGGCGCTTTCGTGTGGCTTTCCTGAACAGGAAGGGTGTTTAGGTGAGGGGTGTTCTGAGGTTATCAAATCAGGACCAGAAACTGTCATCAAATACTATGCTGTTTTTTAAAATGCAAACTAAATGTTAAAATTCCGACCCGTCTTATAAGCCACACGTATTAAGCAGAGCATTAACTTTTAAAGCAATAACAGACATTAAGAAAAGGACATGGAAGAGGTGGGGACCCCCCCCCCCCTATGAACTACTCCTGTTTATAATTGAATTTCTTTCAGTAAAACATGTTTTATGTTTAAAACATAAAACACATAAGGCCTGTAACACCTTAAAAACCTTTTTCTTGAGGCATGAGCTTTTCTTCTGCTAAGAAATACAAATTGAAAAAACGTTTTACACCTGAAACATGACTTTTTTTTTTTTAAACACCTTTCCAGCTTTCCTCTAGAACAATGTCATTATTTCATGGGAAATTCAGAAGGTGCCTAATTCAGGTGCAGGTAAAAATGCTGCATTCGCTCTGCTTCACTCTTTTGGGGGAATTTTAAATAACAGCACAGTGACGTGCCCTGTGCAGGGCATTTTACTACTCAGATGCCAAACTGCTGCTCTGCCCAGTTTGTCCAGCCCTCGAAGGAACAGCAGAAAAGGAAACCTCGAACCTCCAGCGTGGGCTGGGGGGTTGTTACTGTCAGTAGTTTACATCATCAGCCTGTTCTTTTTGTCCTAAACCAGCTTTTCATATGTGCACCTCCGGCACCTTCTGTAGCAGAAGAGAAACAGCCCAAAAACCTCTAGGCTGTTAAATTACACTACGGCAATGGTAGCTAACTGATTTCCCTACGGATGCTGTGGGATAACAGCATCCATCACCCCCGCTCTTCTCCTGCGGTATTGGAAATCAAATCCATACGTGCTTTTTAAGAAATGCATCAGGTTGTGTCTTTATATGTCTGTGTGTCTTAAGTCTGGAAGTCTGTGGCCCTGCTGGTTTTACAGTAGCTGAGACCTGAGATGAGTGTCCTGCTCCTGAATTTTTAATGGCCGGAGTCCACACAGGCCTTGGAGGAGAGCTGGGTCCACTTCGAGTGTGATAAACAGAGCGTTGTCTTGATCCGAAAATGAAAGTTACCTCTGACAGCAGCATGCCCACATTCTTGCTCGTGAATGCAATCGGGCAGATGAGGGCTTCCTCGTGTTTAATGGTGGTTTTGCCTTTAGTTTGTGGGTTTGAGTTTGTTTGCCAGAGCCGACATGCTGTGGCTGTCGCCGGGTGGTTCCCACAGCGGCCCCGGAGCCGGGGATTGAAAGGGTGCAGGAAGCAGCTCCGACAGCCTTTCCTGGCACTTGGATAAACACGGAGGCTGCTTTTAAATCCCAAGGCTGGATCCAACATCAGTACAAATCGGCGCTGGCTTCCGTGGGTCTGTGCGAGCTGGCACAAGGAGGTGATCCGGCATTGTGCTTTTTGGGGCCAGATCCTGCAAACTCTCCTCTCCAGCGCCCCAGGGGCTTGCAGTGGGAGAGCTTACGCACATGAGAGCGGCAGGACGGGGTCGTGGGTGTCGCTGCGCTTCTTCCCGACACCTTCTGAAGCGGGTTTGCTGTTCCTCAGGCTGCTCAGCATCTCCATGAAGCTTGTGGGAAGTTACTGGTGGAGGAGGACAGAGGATGGTGGTGCTGGTGTTGGGGTGAGCTCTCCCCTCGCCTGACAAAATCTGATCTCTGCCGCCTCCACGAGCCTCCATCCCAGCAGCTGGGGGCTGGAGAGGTGCCAGCTTCTCCAGCAAGGGAGGAGGAGGCTGCAGGGGGGTCTGGGCAGTGCAAGAGCCCTCAGAGCAAACGGCGAGCAGTTCCCACGCAGGAGCTCTCACTTGGATAGCGGGCAGCGGTAAGGGAGGTTTTACCGGGGCCTACGGTCTTAGGTTTTGGGGTTTTTTCCTTGGTGTTTTTTTTCTTTTTTTTTTTTTTCCCCCCCTGACCTTGGCTTGTCCGTTATTTGAAGGCTGCCAAAGCTGGGGAGCTGAGCCTGGGGAATGTGAGGGAGCTGAAGGAAAGAGTCCTTCACACTGATGCCTTTTGTGTTGCAGGGTGTAAATGGCTGAGGCTGTCACTGAAATGCAAATGTGTATTTTTCCACTGATGTGAGCCACTTTTTTTTTCCAGTAAACAAGCATACTGCACGTTTTAAAGACTGCTTCCATCCGACATCTTAGTGTGGCTTAGCGCGGAGATTATGCTGACCTCAGTATTCGGTGGTAGCACATCACCATGAGCACAGACAGCATGCGAGGCTGGGGAAGGACAGTACACCCCCCTTCTCGAGATGGGAAATGGAGACTGAGGGAAGCAAAGGTGGAGCTGGGCGATTCCCAGCCTTTCGGGTGATGCTCCTGCATCCTGGGTTAGGCCAGGGCCTCCCAGCCATGTCTCAGGGCACTTCCATGTGCTCATCGCGGTAACACTCCCCAGTGAGATATTCCCCAGCGGAAGGAGGTGTCACTGTCCCCTTCTTGAGCTCCAAGTAATCTGTTTTAAGTACACCCCCTGCCTGATTTGGCACTGGAGATTGAACCAAAGAGCCATTTCTCATCACTGGGGCATGGGATCACCTTAGTCCCTACCCCAGATACCAAAGCATTTCAACATTCACTGGGTCTGGGGGAAAAAGCACCACTAAGCGTTATGACAGCGTTCACCCGAGAGCCCTAGTTCTGGTCCCTGCTCTTAAATGCCCCATTTTAGGCATTGAATCAACTCTTCTCACCCTTTGCTTGCTGTTTTGGGCCTGAAGCAGGACCTGGCTAGTGGAAAACCTGTCTGCTGTGTGGTCGGGACGTGGGGACGTTGGGTGGAAGCAGCAGGCAGCAGCCTTGGAGTCAGCAAGAGGAGGCAGTTGGGTTCAGTCTTCCCATAAACTGTGGAGCTTCTGGATCCAAGGACTAAGTCCAAGCGTACCTCCCTCAGCGGGAACATCCCCTCTCACTTCTCTGCAAGCACAACTCCACTGCAGAAAAGTCCCTTCCCCCCTAAGATTAGCTGATTTTGAAGAGAGAAAGTGTTTCACTTCCAGCAGGCGGGGAAAAAGGGGAGGCCAACCACTAACGACAGCCAGAGATGGAGATTTGAGCATCTCCAGTTTCCTCCTAGAGCTGCCCTTTAAAGGATCCCCCGTGTCCCCAGCAGTAAGTTACAACAGCTTCTCCGCTGCTGTAAATCACGTCAGCGGGGTTGGTAAGTGCAAGTCCGGACAGCATTGCTGCCCACGGTTCTACCCTGAAGAGCCTTCACCTGCTGCTCCTGGAGAGGCTCAGATGGTTGTGTCACGGGTTACAGTATAGGCAGGCTCTCCCGGCGGGTTCGTCTGACTAACGTTTAAAGTCCACCACCTTGTCACCTATATCTGAGCTCATGGGGCTTAAAACACACCAGGGGGGGAACAACATCCTAAACCTGCCATCTGTCTCCCCACCGGCTCTAACAGCAGCCGGGGCGCGGGGTCCTGTGCAGGCATCCACCTTGCAGGTGCTGGATTTGGGGGCAGATGAATGCCGTGCTGGCAGAGCACCCAAAACCTCCTGCTCTGTGTCCCTCTCAGCCTCCAAGAATAATTTAGTTCGGGAAGGACTGCTGGAGGTCACCTAGTCCAAACCCCTGCTCAAAGCAGGGCACGCATGGGACTGCCTCCGTTCTGCATGTCTCAATGCTGGACGCCTGAAGCAGAGTATAATCACCCTCGCTGTGAATTTTTTTTTCCCCTTCCATCTAGTCTGAGTTTCCCCCGCCGCAGTCTGGGACTGCTGCTTCCCATCCCCACACTGGGCACGTCCGTGTCAGGAGGTGGGTTACTTTTCCCGGTGGGAAAACTCGGTTCACCTTTTCCCTGAGTGCTGGCCGTACACGCGGCGGGGAAGGGGCACGTCCACGCGCCGCAGCTTACGCGGAGTGAATCCCACCCCTCCGCAGGGACACGCAGGGATTTGGGGCCAGATAAGGGGCGAGAAGGGAGGAAGTGGAGGAGCACAAGCCCTTGAGGATCAGGGACAGGCTTCGGGAAGAGCAGGCTGAAGCCAGGGGGTGGGAGCACTGGCAAGCTGCGCGAGGGGCTGTGCAGAAACTACCCGGCTCCTTAAAGTCCCGCTCGTGCCACCATCGCTCCTCCCCGTGCTTTCCCCAGACCCTGTTCCCCCCTTTTAGCAGCACCCAGCACTCCACGTACCTGGTGTGCGGTGTCCTGGCTGCCCCCTGCTCCCGTCCTGCTGGCCGGAGGAGCAGGATGGACCCTTCGGCCGCCCACGGCCCTCCGGAGCCAGGCGAGAGGCGACTGCTCCCGCAGGAGGACGTCTCTCTCGCGGGCAAACCGACTGCCGGGCTCTCCCCGAAGGGGAGGGACCAAACTTTGTCTTAGTTTTCAGATGAGAGAATCTTTCTGGGAGAGATCTTCCCCGGGCCTGGAAAACAAGTTTTCGGCATGGAGCCATCCCCAAAAAACACTGCACGCCCCAGAGGACCCCACGGCTGCTTAAATGCTGGGCTGTGCCTTTGTATGGCAGGGACGGGTTTATATATGGGCTTGTTTGCATGTGGCTGCGAACTTCTGGCTTCCCTCGCGGCGCTGCCAAGCGTGGTGGCGTAGGGCTGGATCACGCACCGGGATCTCTGCGAGAAAATCCCCCCAGCCGGGTTGCAACATCCCGCGGAGGAGCTGCAACGCTTATGGCTGGGCGAGGAGGGGAGACCTTTGGCTCAAGGTCCCTCCATAAAAATACAAATCTTTTCTTCTGGCCTTATGAGAAGGGGATAACAACACCCTAAGGAAGCCGATCCCACTTTTGGGTGCAACTTCTGGGGCGGTTTAAGGTGGATCAAGCACAGGTCCCTACTGACGGGGCGGATCTGCACCCACCCCCCCTTTGCACAGCCCCGGTGTTTGCCCCCTCGATAACGCTGAATTTAGGGAATTAACCCTGAAACCAGCACCAATAATAAAAGATTAGATTTCTGAGAGATCGACAGGTTGATCCAGCTGATGAAACAGCCGTATGAGCTTCAAGGCTAGCAAAGGGAGGCAGCAGGGGAGGGAGGGAAGGTAAAATTTGGCTTGGCCTAAATTGTTTATGAAGCTGCACCCGTGGACTGTCTCCCTGGAGAGCTGGTGAGCTCCTGGGGTGGGATCATTTGCTTCTCCTCTTCTCCCTCTGCATGTATGTGTGTGGGTATGGTCTGAAGCTAGCAGAGCACAAACGTGCTTGAAATTTAAGTTATATTTTTAAGCTTTGAACTTTGTTGGCATTTCCTTGGAAAAGTATAAGAAAGCTGTATGAAAAGGTCCAAGATTTTTTTTCTTCTGTACTTTCGTCCAGCATTCATTTCAGTGATGGGCTGGGTGCATTAAAGTGTAACATTTTCAGGATAGATTTAATGCTGGTGAAAGGTCTTGGAGGACAACTCTGAAGACCTCTGTTTAATCTAAAGGAACAGGTTCTTCAAGGTTAGTGAGAGGCAATGAGGAGGAGGAGGCAGTGCAGGAGTGGTTAAAGTAACAGAGACATGCCAAAGCCAATGACACTTTTGTGGCCCACTGAGGAGCTCCAAAATATATTACATTTTTTAATATATTCAGATATTCCCAGATGTGCAGGAGCCAAACTCAGTAGAAGTCATGTATGGGTCTTTCTCTTGGATCTGGTCTACACAGTCCAACCACCTAAGTCAGGGGACCTACTGAAGCAGGCTGTGATTCCCTCCGACCTTTGTAGCTCATCTTTTTCTTACAAGAAAGCAGGGCAGAGATGGTGCTGTGTCCTTCCAGCCTGGATTTGGGATGTGGCTGGGATGTTTATGGGAGTTGGGAGCAGGGAAATAGTCCCGTCCACCTCTGGCTCCCAGGACGTAGCCCCTAGGATTGCAAACCTTCCCT
>NW_008824359.1:4225382-4229231 GCF_000699105.1 Pygoscelis adeliae | reverse complement strand
AAATCACACTCTTTTCAATCAGTGAAAATTACTCCATCAAGTAAATGCAATGCAAAAGCTGGAGCAAATCCTAAAACTCTTCTGGTTTATGGGGGGGGGGAACTGGACTAATTAGCTCAAGACCAGCTGTCAATACGGGAATATAAAAGTTTTCTCCCCATTGATTTGGCCAGACCGGAGAAAATATTGCGGTGTTTCCGTCCTCAGGATGATGGGGTAGTGTGGTGATCCTTGCAAGCTGCTTAAATTCCCTGCCGGCAAAGCAGCTAGGAAATATCCCCTAGCGCAGGTATAATTATTGAACTCCACAGCCTTGCAGGGGCTGAAGATCTGCTTGCATTTCTTGATGGGGGTCTGTTGTATGGGACTGGAAAGTGCAAAGCACGGCTATGGAGATGAGATTTTTAAGCAACATGCCCTAGCTCGGTTATTTGCACCAAAGAATATCAGAAGATACTTGCACAGACATTTCTTTCGTTGCAATAAAACACCACCAATAATGGATCTGCAGCATTGGCAAGGGAGGAGCCAGTTTCCATGGTAAGTGAGTACCAACAGACCCGTGGCAAATGTTTGGTCTGAGCTGGCCGTTTGTTAGCAACATCCTTGAGAAATGCAATGTAGTTTTATCTACGAGTCCTTTATATAAAGGGCTGCACTTTGCTCCAGATCTCCGTGACTGCAAACCAAACGTCACCATCGGTCTGTGATCACGGGTTTGAAGATAAATTATAATTTTTTCCCCCCTCTTATTCCTTTTTCCTTATTTTTGGCTAAATCCTTGTTTCTCACAGTGCCTGTCTCATGTTTAATCCAGATGCTGCTTGATCTGTTAAAACTGCTCTTGAGAGGAGCTGATACATCCGTGAACACCCACTAAACGACGATCGCTCTTTTACCAGGCACCTTTCTGAAGTGTGCAGCATGACAGAGCTCCACGAAGCCGTGGCGTTGGGGGACTACGACCTGGTGGATGAGATTTTGAGGACAGGGCGCTGCGACCCAAATCACAAGGATGTTGACTGGCATGACAGGACCCCGCTGCACTGGGCTGCTGCAAAAGGTAAGGGCACCCCCCGCTCTGTTACATCTGCGAACCGGCGTCATAAAAGGTGATGCTGATTGTAATTGCATCTTGCTATGATGGCAATTAATGCTAGCGATAGTCACAGCTTGATTCTGATCCTTTTGTCCTTAATGAGCAAAAAAGAGAAAAATACCAATTTAAATGGGAACTTGCCTCCAAAATAATTTATGGGATTACCATCAAGGTGATTTTTTAGCTTTTTTTTCCATCATGTGAAAATTTACAGTTTACATGATAGGTACATATAGCATGTCTGCTTGTCCCCCACATCATTACTTTTCTAAGAGGTGACTTCATAGGAGGAGTTATTTCTCATGTACACCTGCACGAATGAGCAGAAAGTCAAACCCACTGTATTTATACCAGGTATTTATCAAACCCAAGGGAACAAAATAATTACAGCGTGTTTTACATTGCCCTCCCTTTATCCCACCTGGTCGAATGAACAACACAGGACCAGAGTTGTTTGCAGCTCCCATTTGGTCCTTCACCGTCAGAGGTGTCTGTAAAAGACAAATATCCCTTTGCAGCCCAGAAAAGAGATAAACGCAACAATATATAATGTATAATTGTACACAGTGTAAAATGGGAAACTGGACCTGCACTCCTCCGTGCTAGGGTGTTTGTTACACATTGGGACCTCGCATCATGGCATCTGTCTTTGCTCAGAAATCAAGTGTGTGACTTGCTGGTTTACACTTGACACCATGTTTTACTTTTGCCCTGATGGATTATTACTCATTTGGGCAGCAGCAAAGGGAACTGAGCTATTTAAGAAAATGATGATGAGAGACTGGCATGGCCTACGTGCCACTGGGAACGATCTAGCTCAGTCAAGGCAGTGTGAAGTGGGGTAGAAATAACTTTTTTTGCTTATTTAAGCAATTCCACAAGTTAGAAAAATATGAAGGTGAATAAAAACAAGTAATTTCTCTATCTCCTATCAAACAAACCTTTGTTTTAGTAAAGCTGTTCACAGGCTTTCCAGTTTTTTAATGTTTAAATTTTATTTTGCATTGAACTAAAAACCAAAATGAAACAATACAATAGTCAATAGCCAATTGGTCAATGACTAATTGAGATGCGCTGTTCAGAAATTAGTAGAAAGCTTTTTGATTTTATTGCTGTTTTTGTTGTAAAATGCTTCTGGAAGCAGTCTAGTTTGGAAAAAAAAAATCAGCATTTTCTAATGAGTATCATTTATTTGATAAATCAGATGGCCAGGTCGTGGGTAAAATCCATCATTACATGACTGAGGGAATTATGATCAACTGTGTGTGACCGTCTTCTGCATCCTGAAGGTATAAAGTCTAATGCAGGTGCATCTTCTCTCCCTGTTTTGCTGCCCAACACAAGGGCAATCGGAGCTGGTCAAGCTCCTCGTGGACCACGGTGCCCAGCATTGCCTGCGGAGCGACGTGGGCTGGACTCCGGCTCACTTTGCTGCCGAGTCAGGGAAACTGGGGGTGCTTCGCACCCTTCATTCCCTGCATGCTGCCATGGACGCGGCCGACCTCTTCGGCGACACTCCCAAGAGGCTTCAGGAAATCTACGGTCACCAAGACTGCTCCAGGTTCTTAGAAACGTGAGTAGCGATGGCCGGTCCCACTGCGGCAGCCGACAGTGCTCCAGAAATGAAAATTAAATTGCCTGCTATATAGAGGACCAGAACGAACACGAGTGTGTTACCTGTCTTTCCACCTAGAGCCTATTAAAGCCATCAAGCACGAGTAGTAGACAAGCAAATATGGGTCTTTGTCACGGGGAAGCCATTGGGAAGACATTCATTTATTCCACTGCCTCCTATGGTTTGCCTTGGTATGTTTTCAAAATCATTACCACTTCATGACATCATTGTTTTTATAAGGATATTACAGAGCGATTATTAAGCAATGGGAAAGAAAGCAAGAGCTAACAAGTATTAAACCCTTAGAGTGGGGAATACTGAATACACAGCTTCAATTGTTTAAGAACAGCCCTTCAGCAGCTGATGTTAGTATATGTACATCATTTGGCTTTTCTTGTAGTAAAGAACAGAGCCATCCTTTTTTTTACATAATCATTGAAAATTATACCATTTGATCTGTTAATAGGATGACCACATATTACTTCCAAATTTTGGACAACCCCTTATTGTCCTAACTGTTTACAGTTATCACTGTGGCACCGTATGCAATGAGTAATATGCTTTTAAAGGGTTCCCAATTACCATTCCTGGTTTTCTGCCACCGGTTTGGCTCACAGATATTTTCACCCTTGCAAAGCTGTTTCCCTGGATCAGGATGCTGTCCTCCAGAGGTCTGAGCTGTGTCCCATACCTGCATCTCTCTAAAGCAGTGGGACAGATCACCAGAGGCTAACCAGAGTGTTCAGTGCAAATTGTAGTCCCACACGTTACCCGGTATTTAAATACATTGCTTGTGAAACCTGCACGTGCTGGACCCTGAGATGCTGAGAGCACCCAAAGGCTTTTCCTCCCCTGGGTTCTTCTGTGAATTTACAGTCCCACCGTAGTCCTTAACTGGCATCTTTTTTACCGCTGCCACATTCTCAAGACTGCTTTGGCACCATATAAATCATGGATTTTTTTATAGACACATGTCCAACTCAAAGTCTCCAGTTTGCCAGTTCAGCACAAGAGCTGCCAAGTTCAAAATCAGGCACGGTGGCTGGGCAAATATCTGAGGTGGCCAGTGCCTACCAAATACCACCTTTCATTAATCCATGTAAACCTTTCTGTAGGTACTGTTGCCCTTTGGCTG
>NW_008824359.1:4204885-4225339 GCF_000699105.1 Pygoscelis adeliae | reverse complement strand
ACCTTTAATCTTGACGCAGCATCAATGTCCTTCCATAGGAAGAGACACCCAAACTGTGCAAAATCCTCCCGTACAGAGCCCAAAAAACTTTCTAGGGGAGCCATACGTTCCTGTTTCTAAGCTCTGGCTATTATGGAAGCTGATGGGACCTTTGCATTTTACTTGCCCACCCCACATCCAGGACACCTTACAGCTAAAGCCTCGCTGCTTAAGGAGCTGACATGCTGCAAACCCTCACTATTCACCACCTTCCTTCCACACAGAAGAATCAGCTCTTATTGCTCTTAGACCTTCAGTTTAAAGAAATTTAAACAAGCAGCAGCTGATACCTAAGCTTTGCTAATTAGTTTTTTTACTACCTAGGCCCTAGCTGGGATAAGCTCAGGTTTGCCAGTTCTTTGAGAATGGGGCTTTTTCTTCCAGAGGAGGGTTTTCTCTTTATGCTGTTCTCAGGTCTTGGCTTGCTTGGTTTCTATATCAGAAGAGGTAAATATTGTCTTCCCTGGAGAGTGAAAGGTCTGCAGGCCTGTTCCCCTCGATGAATCATTTATAGCAATTGCTTACCTGTTCAACGCTGTCATTTTTGCACTAATCTCACCATTAAATCCTGCTTATCGAGTCCTGCCAAGTCTGTAGCATTTGCCGTGCGCTTGGCTGTGCACCAGAGCCGTGGCGGTGAGGTGACAGCAAGGGCGGGGGAATTGCCTGGATGATGCCGATGGGCAATGCCTGCGGCAGGCAGAGGCGCCTGTGCTGGTGGAGGTGGCTGGGAGAATGATTGACAGGATGATTGACACCCCCGTCGTAGCCACCTAGGCAACAGCCTAGGGCGACTCATGTAGTTGATGGAGGGTTTTCTGAGGTGAATGACTAATTTAAGGTGGAAAACTCGTCTTTCAGAGCCACGTGCCGGCCTGACTTGCCCTGCGGCTGCATGGCTCAGCCAGGAGCGTGGCTGGGAGAACTTACTGGGAAGATGCTTTGAATGCCCACGCCTAGGACATTTTATAAGACACACGAAGCCTGTATGATCACCTCGCAGCCATAGCGCAGCCTGTGGGCAGCCAAAAGTTTATCACCGTGGCTCAGGAACCCTTTTTTAAAGCCCAAACACTATAATTTACAACCACAATGGATGCCTTCACCCTCATGCAACAGTTTCACCTCCTCACGTCAGCAAACTTGGAGGTAACTTGGAGGAATTACTGGCATTTGTAGTATAATCATGATTACCTTCTGCTCCTTCAGGTGTGCAGAAGGTCCCAGAGGCCATGTCCATGGTCAGGCAGTGCTCCGCAGCTCCGGCGGGAGCTGGGCGGTACCGATGTGCGCCGCGGGCAGAAAACGAAGTGTGTGTGTCTACATGCTAATGCTGCGCAGCACGGAGTAGGTCTGCCCTCTGCTCACGGTGTCTGTGGTATTGGTATGTAAATATGAGGCATATCTTGTTACAGACCATCACTGTCAGTTTTGGATATTTGCCTGTGATGCAAAAAGAGAGAAAAGGCGATTTTTAAAATAACAGCCTGTGCCAAATGCAGGGCTGACATGCATATCTAAACAGGGCTATGAACGTCCAAATCCTTCCTAAATCCCAATTCAGCCCCCTCTAGCACCACCGTGATCCTTGAACGCTGCGTGTCTGACCCCAGGAGCTGCATGAACATATGCCTGCCTACCTGGGCCGAGCGACTGCTCTGTGCTGGGGACTGTTTGCATCAACACGGAAATATTACATTTATCGCCACGTAAATGTTATTAACATGTAAATATTGGGAATATTCTGCTACAGAGTATCTGCACCACTCACTGAGGTTTGCATGGACATGCAAAGAATAGGAAACAGCCTTCAAAACACAGCTGCTTCTGAGCAACAAACATCTAATTTGCATCAGATTTCTTTGCATGAGAAGGGCTTTACCCTGGATGCTGGAGAGCTGCCGGGAAGGGCACCGAGGCGACACAGAGACCCGTGGCTCGTGCCTGCTGCCAGCCTCTCTGCAAAGTGCTGAGCATTGAAACTGCACCAAAGGCTCCTGCTATCTAAGCCCAGGGCATATATACACACATATGTATATACATATATATATTATATACATCCCCACATACATATGTTTTTGTGTGTGTGTATATAGTAAGCCCACACTATGCAGTGCATCTCTGTGTGGAGCCACTGGCTTTGCTCCGTGCTCGCAGCCAGGACAGAGTTGCGCTGATGTGACGGTGCTGCTGTATTACAGAAAAAAAGGATTTTCCCCAGTATTTGGTGGTATTTTTGACAGAGCTCCATAAATACTGAGTACCTACAAAATCAGATCTCTGCAGTAGGAGAAAAGGGTTTGTCTTCTCTTGGACAAGATGTACAATTGGGGTGTCCGTGCCTGGGTGCTGGTGGCAGGGGAGTGCAGGAGGGTCTCTGTGAGAAGAGGTCAGGGCTGTTATATGCCAGACACACTACAGGACATAGCTCAGCCCATCACTGAAGATGGTGGTGCCTCTGGGAAACATATTGAAGAAAGGGAAAAAAAAAATGCTCTCAGCGAGGAGTGAGAGGAAAAGTGTGAGAAACATCCCTGCAACACCAGGGTGAAAGGAGGAGGAGGGGGAGGAAGGGGAGGTGCTCCGGGCATTGGAGCAGAGATTCCCTGCAGCCCGTGGAGGAGACCATGGTGATGTAGGTTGTCCCCCTGCAGCCCATGGAGAGCCATGGTGGAGCAGATATCCACACTGCAGCCCGTGGAAGATCCCATGCTGCAGCAGGTGGACATGCTCTGAAGGAGCTGCAGCCCATGGAGAGCCCATGCTGGAGCTGGCTTATCCTGAAGGACTGCAGCCCATGGGAAGGACCCATGGGAAGGAGCAGGGGAAGAGTGTGAGGAGGAAGAAGTGGCAGAAACAACGTGTTATGGACTGACTGCAACCCCCATTCCCCATCCCCCTGTGCTGCTCAGGGGGAAGAGGTAGAGTAGTTGGGAATGAAGGAGTGAATTTGAGCCTGGGAAGAAGCGGGGGGTGGCAGGAAGGTGTTTTAGTCTTGTCTTTGTTTCTCACCATCCTACCCTATTTTCCATTGGCAATAAATTAAACTGATTTTCCACAAGTCTGTTTTTCCTGTGACAGTAATTGGTGAGTGATCTCCCTGTCGTTATCTTTACCATGAGATTTTCCATCTTTCTCCCCATCTCCTGTTGAGGAGGGGCAGTAAGAGAGCAGCTGGGTGGGCGTCTGGCAGCTGGCCAAGGTCAACCCACTGCAATGGCTCTTGTTTTTTCAATGCTTTCTCCTGCTTACTGCTGGTGTGAGAAAGAAAAGAAGGTCTTATTTTTTTTTGCTTTTGCTATTTTTTGAAAGAGAACCAATTTATCTTTCGGCGACTAGAAACTTGGTGGTTGGACTAGATGATCTTCAAAGGTCCCTTACATCCCAAACCATTCCATGATTCTATGTTGTCTGATTTGGACGTGAAGGATAGATGTACTTGTTCTTCTAAAGTTCCTCAGTGCCTACAAAACGCAGAAAATATCTATCTATTTTTTAGTTTGGGTTCACTTCTTTCCAAGATAATTGGCTGTGTTGGTGTCAGGCATGTATAAAGACTGTAAAGAGAAAGTTAACAACACTTAATAGGAAATATATTTGAGCTGTGATAAACAAAACCATACCTGAGATGATTAAAAAAATAAATTACTGGTCAAAGGAGTCTATTCATTTTGGTCTTGATGAAAGTGGTCTTTAATTTGCTTTGGTTGTTTACAACGGGAAGTGTATTGAAAACCATTGGTATTTCAAGGCTATAAGGAAAACTACAGTGAAGTATGTTTATTTTCAGGTTAGCTTGTACAGTGTCCTTCACTGAAGATCTGGGACTGTGTTTGCTTATTAGAAAATATATGAATATCTCCAAAAAAATGAGGACTCTGGTCAATCACAGATGCCAAGCGCAAACTCACTGCTGACTTGGAAATCCCAGGGTCTGGATGGATGATGGCTCATTGTCTGACATCCACAGGTTTCACACACTTGAAAACATGGAGACAACCTGAGGAACACAGCTAAAAACCCCAGCAACCAGAGGAGAGTTGTGAATGATTTGCATATGGAGATATTGGGCTGGGCAAAATGTTATCTTCTACATAATGTATATTGGGCTGGGCAAAATGTTATCTTCTACATAATGTTTTCCCATGCAAAATTTGAACCACCACAGCACAGCCTTATTTCTATGACATTGCTTAATTCAAGTTATTATTTAAAAAACTGAAATGGGGATGAATTGTTAACTTTAGTTCTGGATTTGAATGCAAAGTTTAGCAAAATTTCAGGGCTGAATTGGTTAGGATTAGATAATTTCTGATGTTAAAAGGTCATCTGTAAGAATAACTATGTACAAATCCTCCCAAATTCCAGTCGTCTTCAGATCTGATATTTTGGCATTAAGAATTTCTAGTATTTATGAATGAGCAGTACAAAAAAATAAAAGAAAATGGAAATGTTGCGGTTGCAGTGAGTTAATATACCATGTACAATTGCATTAAATGTGCTTGTCTATTTAATAGCACACAAATTCAGCAGATCAGTCTTTGAGAGCTTCGCATGGTTAAAATTATGCTTCCAATGGTAAGAGTCCGGTCTCACCGTAGATCCTTACTGAAGGTTTCCCACATCAGCCCAGCTCTCAGTGAGTACCTGGTCACTTGGGGTGATGAATGCTGTTGGATTTGGAGCCTCGGTGTTTTCTCATGTATTGCTGGCAACAGTGTTTTGACCATACCAATACGCGATCCCGTTCCTGTAGATGGACCGCTCATGAACGGTGGTGTGACTGTGCTGTGCTCAGTATCTGAAGATGCGTTCTTGCTTTCTTCCCCAGAGCAGAGGTGGAGAGCAGAAACTATCGCAGGACAGCCGCAATGAAAGGAATCCCCTTAGACCAGAGAGATGAAGACTGGGAACTCAAGAAAGAAGAGCTTGAGAAAAACCCACCATGTTCTCAGGAGAACTACACATCCTCTGCTCAAAAGAAAAATCGAAAAAAAAGGGGGAAGCAGTAGTGTGCCCTGCCTATTTGGTGCCACTGAGACCCTGCGATGCACATCAAAGATGCTGGGAGATGTCAGGTGCATCTGCAGGGTGAAATATGGATGAACAGGAGAAGCAGATGGACACAAGAATGCATTTTGTGATGTACTGTAAATATTGTCATTAATAGGGAACAGGTAGAAGTGCTTCTGTCTATCTGTGTGTCTGTATGTATCAGATCTCAAATATCAGAAAACTGCAGAAGGTGTTTAAATATACTAATACTCTAAGTCACTGAAATGTATAAATTTACAGAAATGACAACAATTACCCGTATTGTCTGAGAGGGAAATGTTTTTGCTCCTAATTGATTCATGAAAGCATCTGGGACTGTGGGTCTGCTCACTCTGGTGATGTCAGTGGCCTTCGCTTGTTTGTTTCTGGTCCTGAGTCAGCCAGGAGGCTCTACAGGGCCTCATAGCCTCTCTCTTTCCTTTGGGAGTGGGATGTAGTTGGTTCTTCTGGCTGAAGGGGAGACGTTTGGTGTTGACCTTTTGCTGGACACGTGGGTCTAACAGCCCGTATCTAACATTCCTGGCCCAGCAAAGGGGAAAACGTGCTCCCTCGTTGCTGCTTTCAGACATCTGTGACTGCCAAGACAGTTAGAGCACTGCTTTATTTCTAGCAGTGCCCCCAGCCATTTTTATGTCTATGCTCGTAGGAATGCTGTGGAACTGGTCCTGAGCTATCCCTCCGCTCATCAGCAGTTTCCATGGCAAAAGCATTTTTAACTGTTTCACTTCTCAATCATAAAAAATGTTTTGAATTTGACCCAAGACAGTTTTCCAGACCATGCCAGCACTGGGCAGCCATTCGTATTGACTTTTGACATCTTTTATGTGTCTGCCTCCCTTCCCCTCTGTTTCCCCTTCACTACCCGAACCTGGTGCTTCTGTAGTGACTTGGTTATAGGTGTCCTCCACACCCTCCCCACAACACTCAGGCATTGCAATCATAACCAACAACTCTGTGATCCATCTCCCTCTCCTAGATTTGCAGGGACTAATTCAGCCATCTACACAGAGCTGCCTAATGCCACTGACCCCGGCTGACGCTGTAGGTCTCCAGAAGATCCTGTGCTGTAGCTCCCAACCCCGTGCAGATGTCTCAGATACCCTAGGATTTCTCAGATGACTCAAGATGCCTATGTTTGGACAAATGAGTCAAGCTCCAGCTTTGTCTTTTGTCATTTGCACTTTCCAAGCCATATGAAATGTCAACTCCATTCACAGTTGGCCTGGCTGTTGAATTAGTGACAGTGCAAGTGGAGGCAATACGTGGGACAGAGTGCCTATTGCCATGCTGATAAACCAAACAGGCCTCCTTCGAGCCCTGAGGCCAGCTGGTGGAGTGTCCTGTAGCTGAGTAACATTTTCCCCAGAGCTGGGCACATCATTGCATCTCTCCAGAGACCAGCTTTAGCATATGGGCTGTGCACTGTGGCCGTGGTGTTTTATAACCTGTCTCCTCCAGTGCCAGCTGGAAGGGGCTGGTGCATGGGTGGGTGATGCTCTGTTTGGGCATCACGTTCACGGGGGTTTCATGGAGATGGAAGAAAGTGTCTTCAGTGTGGTTTGCTGGGGCTGCATTCTTTTGTGTGTGAACATCTGCAAGATGGTTTTTTTGCATGCTGAGTCTTGTGGTATGTGAACATTTGAGGGATGATGTTGCGTGGGATGTAGGGAGTAAGAGGGTTTTCCATGGTCTTTTTGTGAAAGGGATTGGGACTGTCATGCTAAAGGATCAACTGCACTGAGCAACCGCAGGGAAAGAAGGGAGGTGTGGTGGTGCCTGTCCTTTAAAGGCCTTTCAGCTGGGGAGATGTGTCCGGGTGAGATGTTTAAGATCTGCCTCCCTCAGGAAATGCGGGTGGTGCAGAGTGTCTCCTACTGTGGAAGTGGGACTCAGTGGAGTTTGGCATCTGATGTGAATTGCAGCTCAAGGCAAACAGCTAAAGGCAATGTGCTCTGAGTTTCTAATTTTGATCAGATGACTCAAACCCTTTCTTTTTAGCAGAGCAAAATGAATGTAATTTTTTGCTTTACTACTGCAGGAAAAGCCAGAAAAGAGTGAAAGCTAATGGTTTGAAAACACTTTCTTATACTTTCTTATTAACCTCTTCCCCTTTCATTTTTGTGGGGATGGAGAGGAAGAGGGAAGGGAGTGCTCTTTTGCCCACGGAAAAGGCAACCCTTAAAATAAAAAGGTTACGAACTAAGCTTTTTTGCCTTCACTTCAACTTTTCAGATTAGCATCCTGGGGCCACTTATGTTCTCTGAGCAGAAACTCTTCCTCTGTTTTGATTTCTAATAGAGCGTACGTAGACATTAGTGAGTCCTTCACACTGTTGTCCTACAAGACGACCACATCTCCTTTACTGGGGGGAAAGGAAGGTCTGAGAAGCCTTCTGCTAGTAGAAATACATTAAAGGTTGTTCTCGAAAACAGGAGATAGAAAGCTCGAGGGCTTCTTATAGAGTGAATCCATGTCCATGTAGCAGGGCTGATGCTACACCTGAGATGACTCCCTGGAGATAATTTTGGGTATATCTGAACTCTGCAGAGCTTCAGGAGGCCTCTGAGGTTTGGGCTCCACACCTGGCAAATGTACTCCTTCTGGGTGAGTGTTTTAAAACAAAAGCAGAAACAAAACCTGCTGAGATGTGTGAAAAATGCACACTTGGCACTTGGCACGAGGTAAGACGTGCCTCTGGGCCTGGGCTGGTGAAAGAAACGAACAATTCAGGTTCTGCTCTGTAAATGCTGGAACTATTTTGTGTTTAGGTAATCTGCTGTGGTGGGTTGACCTTGGCCAGCTGCCAGACCCTACCCAGCCGCTCCTTCACTCTCGCTCCTCAACAGGACAGGGGTGGAAAATAAGATGGAAAAGCTCATGGGTCGAGATAAAGACAGGGAGATCACTCACCAATTACTGTCACAGGCAAAACAGACTCGACTTGGGGAAAATCAATTTAATTTATTGCCAATTGAAAATAGAGTAGGATGACAAGGAACAAAGACAAAGCTAAAACACCTTACCTCCACCCCTCCTTCTTCCCAGGCTCAACTTCACTCCTTCATTCCCAACTTCTCTACCTCCTCCTCCTGAGTGTCGCAGGGGGACAGGGAATGGGGGTTGTGGTCAGTTCATAACTGTGCTGGTTTTGGCTGGCATAGAGTTGAATTTCTTCATAGTAGCTTTTAAGGTGCTATGTTTCGGATTGGTGCTGGAAACAGTGTTGATAACACAGGGATGTTTTAGCTATTGCTGAGCAGTGCTGACACAGAGTCAAGGCCTTTTCTGTTCCTCACCCCACCCCACCAGCGAGTAGGCTGGGGATGCACAAGAAGCTGGGAGGGGACACAGCCGGGACAGCTGACCCCAACTGGCAAAAGGGATATTCCACACCATGTGACGGTCATGCTCAGCATATAAAGCTGGGGGAAGAAGAAGGAAGGGGGAGACATTCGGAGTGATGGCGTTTGTCTTCCCAAGTCACCGTTAGGCGTGATGGAGCCCTGCTTTCCTGGAGATGGCTGAACACCTGCCTGCTGGTGGGAAGGAGTGAATGAATTCCTTGTTTTGCTTTGCTTATGTGCGTGGCTTTTGCTTTCCCTATTATACTGTCTTTATCTCAACCCACAAGTTTTTCTCACTTTCACTCCTCCAGTTCTCTCCCCCATCCCTCTGGGGGGGAGTGAGCGGGCAGCTGCGTGGTGCTTAGTTGCCGGCTGGGGTTAAACCACAACAATAATTGTCTCTTCCACTCCTTCCTCCTCATACTCTTCCCCTGCTCCAGTATGGGCTCTCCATGGGCTGCAGTCCTTCAGGATAAGCCAGCTCCAGTATGGGCTCTCCATGGGCTTCTGCTCCTTCAGGGCACACCCACCTACTCCAGCATAGGGTCCTCCATGGGCTGCAGTGTGGGTATCTGCTCCACCATGGACCTCCATTGGCTTCAGGGGGACAACCTACGTCACCATGGTCCTCTCCATGGGCTGCAGGGGAATCCCTGCTCCGGCACCTAGAGCACCTCCTCCCTTTCCTTCTCTGAGCCTGTTTCTTGCAGGACTGTTTCTCACAATTTTCCTCACTCCTCACTGCCGGGCAGTGTTTTTGCCGTTTCTCAAATATATTTTCCCAGAGGAGCCACAAGCATCACTGCTGGCCTGAGCTGTGTCCTGCGGTGGGTCCATTGGAGCCGGCTGGAACTAGCTCTCCCTGGCACAGGGCAGCCTTGACCTTGCCTCACAGAGATCCCCCTGGACCCCCCAGCTGCCAGCTCCTCGCACGAACACCCCGTACATCTGCCCATGGGTCACTGTGAGATGAAAGCATGACTTTATTCCACACCGCACTTCGCACAAAACCCACCTTCCTCGGTGTTTTACCGAGCCAGAGTCCATCGGTAAAAGCAGATCTCATAAAAAAATAAAAGCAGAGCAGGAGAGCAGTTGCACAGAAGAGGGGAAATCATCTTTTTGCATGAAGTGGTGCAGAGAGAGGACACATAAAGCTGGCGAGGGAAGTGGGCTCTCCACCCCACTTGTCCACCCCAAGGCCATTTCTGCTTTGCTGTTTATAAATCAGTAACCACCTCTGGTGAATAATAGTGATCAACATATTCACGGATAAGTTATAAACCAATGCAAGATAGTGATACAACCCATAATACTACAAAGTACATGGCCACAGCAGAACTAAATGTAAAACAAAATAGATATAAATATGTTGTTTAGTTAAGTCATTTCAATCAGCAAACACCAAAGCATTTTTAGAAGGTTTGCAGTATTGTTATTCCCCTTTTGCAGCTAGCCCATGTACAAGGTCTAAGTTACTTTGTTACTGACAATAATTTAACTCAAAGAATTGTCTAAATCAAATTATAATAATACTTCATTTAACTTATAATTTAGTTCAAAGAATTTTAATGACGTTTTCTTAACTTAGATGGTGAAGATACAACATCTGTATCATCTGCACTGGCTGGAGAGTTGCATTAAATTACTTGATTTTATGATAAAATATCAATATTTTTAGTGGGCACCAGCTTTTATTACAGTTCCTACCTCATGCAAACCTTGCACTTCACACAGGGCAGAGTCCTTAGCAGTGCCTTTTCCAGTTTGGGGTTGCTGAAAATCAGAATAAGGGGAGGAATAGCCGGAAAAGCATACTGAAATACTAAAATGAGAAATGTCACAGGATTTTCCTTCTTCGTGGCATAAATCAGTGTCAAGACCAAACATGTAAAGTTAGTGCTGTAAATGAAGAAGAAGGACAGAATAGATTTCGTGGCTTTGATATGGGCATCCATGCTGAGATTCTTCACTGAGCTTGTCTGCATCTTGCTTTTGTGTCTCCAGAGAGAGAAGAGGAGGAGAAGGACAGAAATGATTACTGCTGTGAATGTGGCAGTAAATCCAAAGCCGCTGATGAAAAAAATAGGGAAAAAATGTTCATCCATTCTGACACTCAGTTTCCAGAAATTTCCTAGGGTGGTGGAATGGAGGTTGTTACAGTGTGCTTCGTCGGTGATGTTGTAGACAAAGATGCAGTTGACCAGGGATAAAAGCACTGAACCCAACAACAGCCACGGCACGATCCTGTCAGTTTTTACTTTCAGGTAGATGAAAAAGATGTGCCTGAAATTTGCATTTTTTATACAATAAAAACCACAAAGACAGGCAGAAACCCACAAGTTGAAAGAATTTAAAAAGTTTTGAATAACTGCAGATAGTTGGGGTACAGGGTGAACATAAAAGCACCAGGGATAAATTATTCAAAGAAAGGAATATACCCATGTGATGCATAAATACCAAAACCTGAAGCATCCCAGAAACAGCAAGATCTTCTCATTAGAGTTAAAGATTTTCTTTCTGACCCAAGCAATACAAAGCACAGAAACAACGACAGTGTTTATCCACGTGCCAGCAAACGCCTGAAGTGTGATGATGACCATAGCCATGGCATTGTATAAAGTGGCATTAAATTTATCTTGAGAGTAACATGCTTCCATCCTCCAAGATGGGTAGCAGTGCTGTGCTGGAACAGTAGGTTGTTGCACCAATGCTTAACGCAGGTTAGCAGACGCTGTTCCCTGAGTGTCATGTACGGAGACAGGAGCTTTACAGAGCTGCTGGTGGTGGGGATTTTGGTGCTGCTCCTATTCAGAGCAGGGCAGATGCAGGAATGTAAATGTGCTGGGTGTTCCCTTACCTGGTATCAGTGTCAGTCTCCAATATTTGAATTTCCGTTCAGAAGAGCTGTGTTGGTGACACAAACAATGTAGATGTTTTTCTGCAGTGGACAATGTTGTGATTTAGTGACTGTCCCATGTTTGATCACTCTCAGGATCCACGATCTGGGGTCTTCTGTCCCTTTGTCGCCTATGATGCTCACGCGGAGGGGTGCGCTCAGCAAAGCACAGTCAGGGGAGTCACTGTTCTCTTTCATCTGAGACTCCAGGAGCTGCAAAATTCAACCAAGATGCTGGAAACTGGAGTTCATTTTGATCCTCCACGGGGACTGAAACCCATGTGAGTTTTTCCAATGGTAATGCCTTAATTGTAAGTGAAGAGCCACATGGTAAGGGGACGGCATTGAAGGAAAAGCAGGACTTTCTTTTAAAGGTTTAAGTTGAAGCACATAGAGGAAAATGGCAAAAATAAGCATGAGTCCCTGTGCCAGGTTCAAAACTCATCTGCTAGCAATGTGAAGAGTTTTAGGGATAGGACCATGCTGGGTTCCCGCCACACTGAAATACCCTCAAGCTTCCAAATGACTTTAAGTCCTGAAAACTGTGTTTTTTTAACAGGCAAGGTGTGTTAAGCTCTGCAGGGCATGGGCTGCCTATAGACTTTGGGTTTGTACAGGACCTTGCGCATTGGGCCTTGCACATCTGGCCCACAGTTACCAACTAGATCTTGGCTGATGCTGTGGTGTAAATTAAATCACAACAAATAGCTATATAGCTACAAGAAATAAACCACCAGCATTTTCTCTCTTCAGAATGATGCACTTGCTTCTGGGGGATATAAATGCAAGCACTACTCCTTGAATATTATTATCATATGCTCCTCTTTGCATTTTTTTGCTAAGGACCTTGCTACAGCATTAACACATTGAAATGTTTTTTATAGAATGCCTGGAGTTCATCTCAACAACAAAACATGGTACCTACCACATGTTCCCATGGAATCCATTCAGATAGTCCAGTGGCTTTTAATAAAAGTTCTAGTGAGATCTTCACTACCCATTATTCTTCATATTGTCTAGAAAATATCAATGTCATAGCTAGGTTTGGATGCAGTCATTCAAAAATATTATGGGTCATTTAAAACCAGTCATGCTTGACTGAGATGACGTTAGAGATAGCCACTGCACTTACGGATGGATATTGTCTATGGATATTGTCTGGAAGCTCAAAAGAGAATTGCTTAAGGGAAACAACCCACTTCTCTGGGGCTAAAAATGCAAAAATGCAAGAAGCCAGATGACCTCCGGGTCCTTTAGACCTGCAAAAAGTCAGGAATGAAGTCGTCAAACTGTGATGGTGATCAGACTCCTCTTGTGTGTGTGAAGAGCAACCTTACGGGTGCTGGACACAACGCTGCTGGCCTGCAGCAGGTATAAGTAAGAAGCAGCATTTAATGAATCCCCCACTTCTCTGTATCTCATTTGCCATCACCTTCATGTCTAAAGAGGGTGGAAGTTTTACGGTCTGGGTGGCAAGGAGGCAAACCTGTTCCTTTTGTTTGGTCTATGCCCTCAAGTCCAGGAGTCAGGGCTGGCTTGTGCCAGCTGGCCATTAGTGGATTTTCTTCCCCCAAAAGTTGTGTTTCAGGAGGCTGATTTGGCAGTTTCTCTCCCTGTAACCCCCATTCTGCTGCTTCTGTGACAGGTGGGCTGGGAACTGATGGATGCTTTTTGGTGAATTCAGTTTGTTTCCTCTCTTGCGGCCCCAGTTTTATGGGATGGTTTTATGGGATGGTTTGCGATCATGCCACTGGGGGAAAGATGCTGATGAGGCATGTGGATTAACTCCTTCTTTGCACTTGCTGGTACCTCTGGACCACTGGACTGATGGGATTGGTTGGGCAGATGCCCCACGCAGGTAGCAGTGCTGAGCATGCAACCTGTAGAGACCCCAGGCTCTCAGGGTGGCCAGTCCTGGCCCTCCTCCCCACCGCAGTCTGGTGCAACTGTCCCCTTTCTATCCCATAACAACCCTCCTACTTCTTTCAGCGCCTGACACCTGGGGTCTCACAGGCTAGGAGGAAAGACTGCCGGCAGGCTGCAAAGCATGGCCAGGGAGCTTCCTGATGAGTATCTCCTGTTGCCCCCCTCCACAGCCAGATCAGGACCGTCCTTCCCCTGAAGGATGGGGGTGCAGCATGGTGCTGGGCAAGTGAGCAAAGGGGAGGCAAAGGTCGCAGCAATGGTGTGAAGATGGGAGGAGGAGGAGGTGCAGGAAGTGTGTGGGAGCAAGAGAGCTGCAGGAGCGTGCAAAACCCCTGCATGTGTTTGCCAGGAGGAGAAAACCTCTGAACCGTCGGAGGCAAAGCTCAGCCCTGCTCTTCCTTTCTCACCAAGGGGCCTTTCTCCTGCCCTGCTTCACCCCGGCCCACATGACTTGTGTCCACAGGGAAAGCCCTGGGTGGCAGTCCCGTGCAAAACACTGGGAGCGCATGGCTTCATAGGCACGTGAGAGGGACCAAGCCAGGACCCCTTGCTGGACTCCTACTCTGAGAGACAAAGTCTTCAGGATCTCCTGAGGAAACCCAAACCAACACATTTTGCTGGAAATTGATGGCTGGCATTCCGTTGATTACAAAAATAATGCTATTTTAAAATTGAAGATGATGCTTTACCCATAGAATCAGGTGAAAACAAAAATTTGTTTGCATCTACCAAGATGTTTCCAGGAATACAGAAAAACCACCCAGCAAACCTTCTCTTACAGTGATTTATTCAGGTTGCAGACCACAAGTCTCTTCTTTTGAAGAGGGTGTTATTTCCATACTCAGCAGCTTTGTTGGTCTCATATCAGGATGGGGCCAGGAAAGCAGAAAAGAAGACTGAGATTACGTCTGAAGAAGGCACAGAAATATTAAATAGTTCAACAGCTCCTGATTGCTACAAGGGTCAATATGCTAAGTATAGTTATAAAATGGGGAGACAGATTGCTTATCGGGTTGGCTTATGGCTATATCTAAGATTAAAATCTGCTCTTCCTTTTAAAGTTCAACTTGGCTTCTGCTTATCAGTACTTCTGAAGGCTATTCACCTGCAGGACACTATATCTACCCTGACAGGTAGCACCAGATGATCTTCTGAAATGGATTCCTGGAGGATGTGTTGTTTCACAGCACTGGTTACCTGCTCCTATGCCTTTACGGTATTCCCACCTGCCTCTCCATTTTCTGGCTTGGGATCAGGGTGAGATTTAATTTCATTTGTCTGTGATTTTGAAACTGTACTTTCTATGTTTCAGATCCAAAACTCTGTTGAAGACAGAGGTAAGAATGCAACGTTTTTATGTTAGTGGAAGGTTATCAGCCACCAAATGGGGAATTATATCAACTCATGTCATTTAGTCACTAACTTAGGTGTATTATTTCTTTTGATAGTTGATGATGTTGATGGAGGGCAGCTTAGAAAGGACATTCCAGAAATAAACTCAGGTAAGTCAGGACAGTAAGTAAGCAGAGTGTTGAATTATTACAGAGATCTGAGCTAGCCTTTGGGGACCACAAATCTGGCAGATGTGATGGCACCAGAGTGGACTGAAAGCTCCCTCCTATGTGAGAAGAATCCCAAATATATCATGGATACGGCGAGTATTGCAGGGCAGTTAAAAAGGTGTGGGATGAACCCCAGCTACTTCTGGAGAGAAGGGAGAAGACCTCCACTTTGGAGTCTGATAGCAGTCAGAGAAGATGGAAGGGCAGGAGCAGAGGGGTTATTATATATATATATAAAAATTTTATATATATATATATAAAACACATATATATATATATGTCCTCATAGAGCATAGGACAGAAAGGTCCATAAAACTTTGGTGTTGGAAAGGGAAGATGGAAAGGCCAGGAAATTTCCACAAGGATAGTTTTATAGGAAGCCCAGGATCTTAATCTTAAATTTGGAACCACACTCAACTGCTCCTGGGGAAGGCTCAGCAACCCCTGGACTGAACCTCCATCCCTCCCCACTGCACTCTTCTGCAACACGACTCCTGGAGAAGCCTTGGCAGTGGCTCTAATTCAACTTCTGCTTCACTGATGTGCATTTATCTTAAGTGAGTTGATTGGTTTCACATGACCGATGACCAGGATATAAAGCTTAAGTAGCTTCATGCCTGCTCCAGGGTTTCAGAGCATTGCCTTGAGAGAGTTTTTGTTTCCTGGCCTTGCCTGTTATCTGCTCTGGTGTAGGTTTCCTCTGGTTTTGCTGACAGAACAGAAAACATGGTACTAGTTTTTGTGTGTTTTTTTTTTTTTTCTTCTCTCCATATGTATGTGAGGACAATATAAGTTATTTCTATAACAACAGGTCTGAAGATGAACCGTCTGTGCTGGGATTGTGCCTGTATGATGGCACTAAATGAAAATGTTGCACTAGCAGGACCATACAGTGGCTGGGGTTTGGACTCAGCTCTGTGTGGGGAATTTGGCACCTTAAAAAAATAAGGGTAAAAATAAGAGTCTCAAACGCTGTGTTTTTCAAGCATGGAAGATGTGGATCAGCTGCTTAAAACACAGGTGTCTGTTGCCAGTTCAAATACATCTCCTCCAGCACCACTCCAGAAGGGGAAGGAGTCTCCATGTCTGGAGACTACCAGCCCATGTGGATATTTTGGATGCCCTCATGCATCTCAAATGGCACCAGATAGATACCATGTCTGGTATCTACCAGCCCATGTGGATATTTTGGATACCCTTATGCATCTCAAATGGCACCAGACACCTATGTTTAGGCAACTGGATGGACACACAGCTGTGATGGGATCTGAGACACATAGCACATAGATTTAATTGCTTCAGTCTGAGCTTGGTTCAGGCTCAGGTGTTTGAAAATGTGGACTGAACCTCTTCCCACTCCAGAACCCTCGTCTTTCTCCTTTGATCATACGGAGAATCCCAGATGATTAGCCTAGGTTAGCTAACTAGATAGGCTATTAGTTGCCTAACTTCTGGACAAAACCATTCCACCTATATATCAACTGCAATGTTCAGAAGTCCACAGCTGTTTCAGGATACAAGCCCGGGAAAAATAATAAAATCTCCTCTGGGCAGCTATTATGAAATTGTAATGGAAATCCTAATTCAACCCCAAATCCTCCTTTGCTGCAGACAAGGACTGGCATGTTGTAGTGTGGCAATGGTTATTTGTTTGTTTCTGGGCAGCTGCTGTTTAAAGCGAGATGGGTTTGTTGATGAGGCATCCTGATAGATTGTGTGGTCTTTGAAAAAAACACATATTGTAGTTCTTGATATGTTACTCTGGCCTAAGTGGTTGTTTATCTCATTTCAGCAATGGGAAGGAAGCTTTTCGAAGGTGATATTAACCTACCGGTATGTGCTCCTGATCTAAACCAACATCAGCAAGAGTGTAGGCTTAAAATGTTAACACAAGCATGTTGATCTCATTAACAGCTGGAGAGGAATGCTCTGAGAAACAGCTCCTACAGATGGAAATTTCCCATTCCCTATATCCTAGCTGACAGCCTGGGTAATAAGACTTTTTGTTATGGTAGCACTGTATTACTTGCATTAGATACGCTCTGTTTTTGTCCAGCTCTCCGGGCTGCTTTTGTTTCATCTGCTGTTGAGTTATGCTGCATTAATGCCCTTGTTACTGCTGGCCAGACAGGGCGATGCAACTCTGCCCCAGCACACGTTGTTTTCAATGTAACAGCCCCAGTGACCAGCCGGATGCTGGTGAGCAGCCAGTTTAACTAGTACCAGTGTATCTGGCTGAGATCTCTAGATAAAGAAGTCAGGAAATCCTAATCTCAAGAATATGCATGTTGATCTACCGCACCCTTCATGCCTAATCTCTTCTCAACAGTCCCAGCTCAGTACTTGGCAAAAGGAAATGCAGATATGTTATAAGTAAAAAAGTTCAGAGCATTCTTCCTTCTTGTTTCCATTTAATTTTAGGGACTATTTTAAATTTTGAACAATTTAGGTGTAAAAACTAATAGCAAATCAGTGTTAAAATCTTATGGATCTCTCCTGTGTTTCCTAGCCCCGAGCTCAAAGTTTACAATAACTGAAATTATATAATAACATGCAATAAAATTACCCAGCAAAACCTGAGCAAATTACCCAGCAAAACCTGGATGTCCAAAAGTCTGCTTGTTTGTTTCAGCACTATCAGTTTATCTAATAAAAGAATATCTCTCCCTGTGGCCGCTGCCAAAATTTGTCCAGTCAGGGAATTCTGCTAACAGCCTCCTGCTCTATGATCCAAGTAGATATTTTTTATACATGTTCATATTTTTAATGCACGCTTGTTCATACTTTCTATCTAGAATTATAGACATATATAATATATATATCATATATATTACATTATATATAATGCAAGGCAAGTATCCAAGATGTTGTCAGACCAAGGATTAATACCATCTATCTATAGCCAACTGTATCGTGGGCTGCATCCAAAGCAGCGTGGCCAGCAGGTCGAGGGAGGGGATTCTGCCCCTCTGCTCTGCTCTGGTGAGACCCCACCTGCAGCACTGCGTCCAGCTCTGGAGCCCTCAGCATAAGAAAGACACAGACCTGTTGGAGCGGGTCCAGAGGAGGGCCACGAAAATGATCAGGGGGATGGAACACCTCTCCTCTGAAGAAAGGCTGAGAGAGTTGGGGTTGTTCAGCCTGGAGAAGAGAAGGCTCCGGGGAGACCTTCTTGCAGCCTTTCAATACTTAAGGGGGGCTTATAAGAAAGATGGGGACAGACTATTTAGGGTCCTGTTGTGACAGGACAAGGGGGAATGGCTTTAAACTAAAGGGGAGAAGATTGAGACTAGATCTAAGGAGGACATTTTTTACGCTGAGGGTGGTGAAGCACTGGCACAGGTTGCCCAGAGAGGTGGTGGATGCCCCATCCCTGGAAACATTCCAGGTCAGGTTGGACGGGGCTCTGAGCAACCTGATCTGGTTGAAGATGTCCCTGCCTATGGCAGGGGGGTTGGACTAGATGGCCTTTAGAGGTCCCTTCCAACCCAAACTATTCTATGATTCTATATTTATAATATTATAAAAGCAGAACAACTGCTATTGTTATCCTCTGCTGTGTGTTTCAGATCTGAATGCTAAAGGCGTTATCCTGCAGGCGTTTGACATGTTCAGGCTGAAGTCGTGTGTTGATTTCAAGCCCTATGAAGGGGAACAGACTTACCTGAAATTTGAGAAGCTGGACGGGTAATTTTGTATTAACAATCTGGTTTGTACTACCTCGTTTGATATGACAGTTTTTCCAACTCAGAAGACATTCATTTTCATTCTTGCTTGTACAAAGGACATAAATACCTGAGCCACATTTCTGTCCCAGAGCTTGTTTGTGTTACACTGGAGAGCAAACCAATACAAACAGACTAACCAAAGGTATTATTATTTGCATTTGATGTTCTCTTAATATAAGAAAACTATTTTTTTTCCATTTGCATCCTAGCTACTGAAATCAATCCCTTTCTTGGCACTTTTTCAGGGAAAACAAGCAAATAACTTCCTCCTGGTGTTGGTTAAGGGAAGGGTCACTAGTGTGTTGGCATTAGCACGTAGCTTCCTTCTTGCTTTCAGACGCAGGGGTGAAACCACTGCCTGACCAAATGTTGAAGCCAACAACCTCTACTGCTGTGCAGGTCACCGCAGCTTGCCTTTGCAGTCAGTGGGGAGGTGGTGACTCTTCCAGGCCACAAACCATCTCACCTAAAATAGGTCTGGTGACTCACATCCCAAATGCCTGTTACTGTCGAGGGTCTGTAAAGGTGCCAGGGAAGCTAACTCAGCAGCAGATGCCAACAACATGACTGTCTAAAGTTAGGTCAGGGGACCTCCCCGCTTGCGGGGAAGGACCGTCAGGAAGCTGATGACACCAGCTAGTGTCTGTGCCTAGGAATCGAGTGTAGATCTGCCCTTGGGTGTGGGGAGACTGGTGCACAGCATTTTTGGGCAGCTTTTTTCTTTTTTTTTTAAACACACGGAGATGAATTATTTCTGATTGGACATGAAAAGTTAGGATTTAAATCGGTATTTAGGAACCAAAACAGGGAAGCCAGTGCAACCTGAGTTCTCTGGGGGCTGCTCAGTACCTTTGAAAATTGGGCCATTTATTTAGGTACTTTGGTAAATGTACACATAAATGACAGCCAATGCAGTGTATGAGGTTATAAGGCACCTGCTGTACTTTCCTGTGCTGCTCATCTTCTGCTACTCCCCTTCCTATATGGGTTGAGCTGGGGCTACCCAGAGGTGAAGAGCAATAGCATTTGCCATCACCACCTCCTTTACAAGAACTGCAGCCAACTGAAGAACATGCATGCACTGCTCCCCAGGGAAGGCAAAAGCACATCTGGGACAGGGACTCGTTGCCAGGCTGTGGCAGGATGCTGAAGGCACACACACGTTGCTCTTGTATGCTGGCATTGTAAATCTACAGTCTTGGCAAGGTGGGAAATTCTAAAAAACATTATTGTATTACTTTTACCTTGATCTTGTGGTGGAGTTAATATGTAGATACAAATCATAGAAAGTATTATGCAAAATGGGTGCAATATCTCACTCTTTGCCTTACAGGTGCTGGTCTTACGTGGGGGACCTTCAGAGTGGCCAGACGGTGTCTATAGGAGAGAGGTGTGACTATAAAGCCATAGTGGAACATGAGCTCCTGCATGCCCTGGGATTTTACCATGAGCAATCCAGGACGGACCGTGATGACTATGTTCAGATATGGTGGGATGAAATTATTGAAGGTATGATGCAGGTCTGAAATGATTGAGAATCGTCTGTAGATGCATGTCCCTTTTTTTACAATGCCAAAATGTCTCTGGTTGAGAATGGCTGCCTACATGTTGACAACTGGACTGTTGTTTATTCACAGGCAAAGCATTTTGAAGAGATGTTATAGATGTTATGTGCTAAGTTTTATTTCTGGTCTTGCCTAATCACTTGTGTATTTTTTGTCTAGGTTTTGCATATGCCTTTGACAAACACAATGACAGTTTTCTTGATGACCTCAATACCCCATATGATTATGAGTCAGTCCTGCACTATGGACCATATTCTTTCAACATCAATAGCAACATTCCTTCCATTACAACAAAAAATCCTGAATTTAATGAGATCATTGGGCAGAGGTTGGATT
>NW_008824359.1:4191785-4204836 GCF_000699105.1 Pygoscelis adeliae | reverse complement strand
ATCGCATGTACAACTGCAGTAAGTTCTTCTTCTCACACATTTATTTGAAAATCCTCACTCAAACTTCATGATAACATGGATGGAGTCACATGAGAGGAGCAGGAACCCTTCACCCTTGGGATCCTCATGCAATGCCAAAAGAAACTATAGTTCTTATGCAGCAGCAAGCTCCATGGTGGCCAGATCCCCATTTCTTTACAGAATACCACTGAAGTGAATCAAGGGTCTAACACCTTTCATTCACATGGACTTTCCCCTAAGGTTACTTGTAATAGTACCAGTTTCCTTCATGGATGATGATCATCATGCTCTTGAGGATGATAAAATCTTCAAGTAAGAGTAGTCTGGAATTGGGGTCTCCAAAATCAAGAGTATTTCAGGTTCTTTTTTCTGCCTGTGTGATGTTTGATAAGACAATTGGGGTCAGGAGCACAAATGGGAATAATCATGCTTTCCAGCTCCACTGGCAAAGCTATGAAAGTAAATACTCAACATGCTGTACAGTACTGACATACTGTGTTAACGTACACCTGAATATTTCCACTAGCTTCAGCAGAACTACCTCTGATTTACACCCTGAAGAGAGAAATGGGCCACAGAGCCTGTCCCAGGCAGGCTTAGAGAAAATGATGGATGTCTGAAAGGGAAAACTAGCACACAGGGGCCAAGCTGGTTCCTGCAAGGAAATATTCAGCCAAGAATGGGAGAAAGAGGTGTTTCTTTCAGGAGGAAACATCATTTATGTGTGGTAACAGAGACATAGATGTGAAAGGCTGTGTAGTGTCAGTTGTATTAAGAACATATTTCCTCATGTTAAGTGCTGTATGTAAACACTCTGGAATGGGGTTAACAGCGAGAGTCTTATTTGATATTAATGGACATGGTAAAAAATATGTTACTCTATTCCTGTCAGCTTCAAGCCTCACCGTCTTGGATCAGTGCTCCTTTGAATACATCAATATCTGTGGGATGGTGCAAAGTGGACAAGGCGGTGCTGCCTGGGACCATGCGCTGGGCAAACCGGGAGATGAAGACCATACTTTGGTGGGAAACTGTGCAGGTAACGGATTTAGTTTTAGATGGTCATTAGACTTTACCCCTGCTTTTCCGAGATATGAGAATGAAGTTATACACAGATAAATAAGTCATTAGAAATATCCTACTATTAATGTTAATCACTGTATACCTGATGCTAAACACAACTCTTGAATTTTCAGATAGAAAGGCCAATAATTTTAATTTGAAATGTTTAACCCTTCTTTAAATGTCCTCCCTACATTGTAATATCTCATGAAGAAATGACAGTTTGAGACTTAGCTGCTGTAAATTGGTAGTAGCTCCACTAAAATGAAGGAAGCTCCACCAGATTGCCACAACTGACTTTGATGAAACTCCATAGAATTGAGTCAGGTGAGACTCTCCTCCTTTTATGCATATGTTACAGTATTTTGAGTCATTTTCTAGTTTTTTTTTTTTAAAGCTGAAGCTGAAAGACACTTTCCCTTTGTACAGGAGTTCACTTGAGGCATCCCCACAGAAGTACCACACATAAGCAAATATTACAATACACAAATCTTGTTTGCAGACAAATTCTGACATTGAAACCAGTCCAGGATCGTCAAAATAGGAAGCTGAGCTTCAGTGATGTGTCACAGAGCAGGAGGAAACCACCCTCAGAAGACTTCTTCGAGGGAGGGGGTGCTGTGTGATGCAGAGCCACACCAGGAGGGTGTAGCTGCTACTAATTCAAAGTTTGTTCGAGCCACACAGGGAGGCTGAAGGATTATCTGAGAAGCAAACCGGCAGTGATTTCCCCTCTTCCAAGGAGCGTGTTGCATGGCGTCCTTTTGGTCGAGGGTTTGGCTCCGACTGCACCAATTTAAACATACATTGAACATATATGAGTATGTTGAGTTCTGCAGCATTTCCATTGCTGCCAGGACACAGGAATCGAGTAGGGTCAGTTGTTTTCAAAGGCAACAGGGAGAAAATTAAATACTGCAGAGGAGTATCATGTAAACAGTCCAAAAATCCTCTAGCAAAAAAGTTTCTTTTGAAAGTCAAAAGAAATGCAGCTGTTCTGTGTACAAGTCGTCACGGTTAGGCACATTTTCTTCCCAAAACGCAAGTGGTGGTTAGTCACAAAAGTGTCTCACGGCGCAGGAGAGGAAAAAAGTACTGAATAGAAAAGAAAGCCATTTCTGTGGAACTTGTTCCCAGGGAGGAGAGAGCAAGACATGGCTTTTGGCAGTAACAGATCGTGTTTGCTGCCTAACGCTGCGTTTGGTTACAGTTTGGAGATCCTGCGGTTATACCAAATTTGCAGGCAGTGAGGAGGAGAGCAGGCGCGTAGCAGGCAGGGTGAGGGGATGCTCCTTTTCTCATCGACATGTGGGGTTCGAGAGGGCAGATGTGTGCCCGGTGAAAGGCACAAGGCAAAAGCCAGCACTTGGAAGACCCACTGAGAGTGGAGCAAAATGAATAGGAGGGTTGTTTAGGTCCCATCGTTGGCAAGGAAAGAGAAATTTCTTATTTCTAGAGGAACAAGTCTGTTTGGCTGTTGTTTGACGGGCTGTTTGCTTGCGGTTTGCAGGGTGTGTGGTTTGCTGACACTGTAAAGGCTCTGGATGTGTGACAGAGCATGTGGCTGGGGCGCTGACAGCAGCTTCCTGCCTCTCATGGCCAGTGACAGACAACTAACTGCTCTTCTTCAAGGAGGGGGAAGAAAAATGTTTAAAACCTAAGCAGTCAGCCTTGATAAGTTTCCTGAGAGCAAACGGGTCAGTTTTTGGAAAATAAGCAGCTTTACTGGGTATTTGTAGGGGGACTTACTGCAGAAGGCCAGCAACGCCTATGGGAGCACATCCAAGCGCAGGCACGCGGCTGGAAGCAGCAGTGGAGCTCAGAGTGGCATCAGGTGGCAATTCAGAGTCGTCATTCTCTACACGGTCTCTGCTATTTGCATCAGTTGGCTCCCAGACGAACAGAAAAGTGCAAACCCATAGATGCAGCCACAGGGTATTTAGAAACCCCCAGTGTGATGCAGCTTGAAAACGTCCTTGCTGTCAGGAGAGACGCTTCCTATAGAGAGGGGATGCGTGGAGGCTATTAGGTAAAGCCGATGCACTTGCTCAGTCGTCTTCAAGAAGCTGATTTAAAATTGGAATATACGGAACGGGGCTGATGTGGATGATGAGGGTGCAAGTGGTCAGCCTTTGTAAGCAGGAAGATCAAAGACTCGGAGGAGGTATCACTCCGGCCTACAGACAGAATTGCAGACTGACTATGAAAGAAAGAAAACAGTTATTTCAAACACATCAGCATGAGCGGGCATGAGTTGATACAAAGTAATTGGGCTGGAAGTTAATAAATTCTTTTCCCATAGCAGAAGTAACGCAAAAATGTCTTGAGCTACTCTTATAGGGAAGTCTGATCTGTTGATAAAAGGCTTACAGGGCACGGTTTCTAGGCAAAGCAGAAGGCTGAAGGCCTTGACCTAACAGGACCCTTCCAATACTTTCCTAGTTTGTCTGCAAAAAAAGCCCTGCCCAAGTGCATCCACTTACATTTGCACATGTTTACAGGATTGGCACATGTACGGTTCGTACTTAATTTCTGAAGAATGCAACCCAATGTGTATCTTATCTAATTAACTGAACACTGTTTTGCAAACCATATTTCAATGCATTTTTAATTTAATATTGATTTACAATGTAGGGAGAATTCTTTTTCATTTTAATATTGATTACAATGTAGGGAGAATTCTATTGAATTTTTTTTTTACTTTGAAAATAACTTTCTAACTCAGGCAAGTGGAAACTACACTAAAGTTTACTTAGTACTGGCATTTCGCTACTGAATGGATCAAAAACTTTTATCACATCACTGTTTTGTGCTTCCCAGATAGAGGATATTTCATGCACTTAGATACAAAAACTGGACATGCTGGTCAGTCAGCTCTTCTGGAATCTCGCATCCTTTATCCAAGGAGGAAGGAAAAATGCCTTCAGTTTTTCTACAGGTTAAATGGAAGTCCACAGGATAAGCTAGTTATCTGGGTTAAGAAAGATGATGGAACTGGAAATGTTAGGCGGATGGAAAAGCTGCACACTATTACAGGTAAGTGAAAGTGTCTTTTCATATCTGAAGTGCTGGCAAACTTTGATGTGAGAGAACACTGGCGTGGTTTATTGTATGAACGTTTGCTCAAGTGTCCAGCGTAAATCTAACCTTCATTTGCTTCAGTTGAGTAACTCCAGAGTTAGTGCCCATGAGAACAGAATTTGGCTCAGAGACAGTTTCCTTAAGACTGTTGCTAGATTAACTAGGGTGTAGAGCATCAGGCAATCACCATCCAAACAAACAGGTCACAGGACGCTTGAGGAAGACGCAGCTTGATTTGGGATTGTATCCCGGACTTTCCATTCTCACATACATTTATTTCCCTCCTCAGCTGATGCAGAGTATCACTGGAAATTGGCCAGCATTCCCTTCAGCGTCCAAACCAAATTCCGGTATGGGTTTCAGGGCATCAGAGGAGATCCAGCCAAGTCTGCTGGGGGGATTGCCATCGATGACACCAGCATGACAGAGACAAACTGCCCCACCAACATCTGGCACATCAGAAACTTCACATCCCTTTTTAACAGTACTTCAAAAGGCGATTATATCATAAGCCCTGTATTTTACAGCTCGGAAGGCTATGCCTTTGCTTTACAGCTGTATCCTCACGGAAGAAATTCGTCACCCTACATGAATTACATGGGGATCACTTTCCACCTCTGCAGCAGTCCAAACGATGGCCTTCTTGAATGGCCGGCTGGACACAGACAAGTTGTCTTGTCGGTTTTGGATCAAGACCCTGACGTAATCCACAGGATGTCCCTCAGCCGTAGCTTTACTACAGACCCAAACCAGCTAGTATATGGTAAGTCAGAGTGCTCCAGGGAGAAAAATAGAAATGCAGAGGTTTGCTCAAGCTGGAGAAAAGTGTTGAAAGTCAAGAGACCGAGCAAGACTTTCTCTGCACATAACACCACTGGGCTGACTGGAGATCAGCTTTAACTACTTCTATATTTTTGCACAACAGGCAGAAATGACACCCTGCAGTGGGACAAACCATCTATCACTGGAAGTTTTTCTTCTTTCTGCAACTGCTACATGAGCCCAGGTGTTGGCTGGAATACATTCCTGACCCACAGGGAGCTGCACTGGAAAAAATTCCTTAAAAATGACAGTCTTTTCATCTTTGCCGATTTTGAAGGTAGAGTATTATGTTATCAGAATCCCCACTGGAACAGAGCAGGTACATCTTTTCTGTTTGTAAGGAAAGCACAAAAGATGAGGGTGATTAGCAAACATCTAGAGAGTCATCTATTTCAGGAGCAAGGTTTTTAAATGCCTAGTGATTTCAGGTGCCTGGATTTTTAAATACCCAATATGAAACCCTATGGATCACCTTGATTCTCTGGTCCCTGAAAATCAGTTTTTCAAGACAGATTATACTTCCATGTCTTGAAGATCAGCCTACTTAATGGTGTTCCTATATGCCACCACCCCTATATTACTTCCGACAAGAAAATCATGGTTTGAAAATGAAGGGGTTCTTTTCGGACCTTGAAAAACTGGCAGAAGGTTTTTTTGGTCCAAAGCTTCTCTCCTGAGGTTGCAATTTTTGTCAGGACTGTGTGCAGCCACTCTGCTCTGCCAAAGGCAACAGAGAAGGGGAAGAAGGAGGAAAAGAGCTCTCTGGTTTAGATGGCGGCCCGGCAGGCACCCCTCTGAGCAGGCCAAAAGGACTGTGCATGCCCATCCTCTGTGACAGTCACACCTCAGATGGCTGTGTTCATCTTATCTCATGTTAGGTGTCCAAAAATGAACTTTCTAGACTCCCTGGTGGGTCATTTGAGACCAACGGGTACCTCTGGGGAGCAGCTGATCCCATTCCATTATAGTTGTGATGAACTGCTCTTCTGATATGCTGATCTCCACTGGCTGCAGTGATCCATCACTGGTGACGAATGGTGGGTGAGATGAAGCCCATTACCCTTCTGAAGTGAGTTTCCTTCGGACAATGTCAGTGCCTGGAAAGTGGAAGCACTTTGTATAAGGAAATAATCATTAAACCAGACCTGACTCTAGTACAGGGGTCAGAGCACTTGTCTCAGATAGGAGAGGACAGTTGAGAGTACGCTGTGATAATCCAGACTCAGTCCGCACGACCGAGGGCTGCAATCACCACTGTGAACTCTCCTGGCAGGAGGATTTCTCCCTTGCTCTTCACAAAAAAAACCCTGCGAAGTTCTTGTTTTCATTCCAGCAGAGAATAGAGAAACTTTTGAAATGGCAAGAACTTTTGCAAGGTGGGAAAGCTGTTTCCCATGAATGCTTAACCAGGAACGTGTGCTGCCTAATAAAATGCAAAAAGCAGCCTACATTTCTGGCATACGGAATGGCCCAGCTTTTCTGCAGGTTATGTAGGGCATTCGGCAATGCTTCCAAGTTCCCTTTAGCAATAAGAAAAGCAGCTGAGGACTCTTTGTGCTTTCCCTGACAGCACTTTGTACCGGGAGTAATTCACCGGGGGAAATTCAGTCCCGCTGTGTGACATGGGTGCCAGGGGTTCCAAAAGCATTTGCAGTTGCCAGGTGAAACTGTAGTCAAGAAACTGAAAGACTTGTTAGGAGACTGCACTTAGTCTCCAGCTGTAGACTGGTTCAGTTTAATTTCTAGACATTAAATCTAATATGGTCACATTTATAAGGTTCCCATCTCCATTTGAATATTCATTTTGATACCAGGGTTCCTAAAAACTCAGGGGCAGTGTTGCATTGCCCTCAGATGAAAGTTGGAGGTTGTCTCTGTATAACCACTGAGGGTCTGCCCCATGCCTCCCACTTCTCCACAAACCTTTCCACCCTCCCTCCTCACTTCCCAACCCTGTTTCAGATCACCTCTGACCCAAGCCCTCTACTCTCTTCCCCCAGTCTCCCTCCATCTTAGTAATCCCAGGATCCCCTGATGGGCTTGAGAAAGACACAGACTGGAACTCCAGGCATGCCTGCAGCTCTCTGCCCTTCCAGTTTCCCCTCCCACCGCCTTCGCTGCGTACTGCTGCAGCCTCTACAGCTATTTGGATGAATTATTGTTGCTTCGTTTCTTGCCCCTGGAATCAGCCTGAAAGTCAGCTCAACACATATGATAGAACTGTACTATATACTCCATGTGTTAAATTCATTATTTTAACTGTCTTTTCTTGCAGATCTCACCCCTTTGATTACATCTGAAGTATCAGTCCATCCCTGAAGTGCCCTCAACCTCTTCACTACAAGTGCAAACAGTCATCCATGACAGATAAAATATATTACTTCACTAAAGAAACTGTATTCTGTGGTTTCTGTATTTTAAGAATTTGAACTAAGCTTCCCTGTTAGTTTTAAGAGACTAAACCCATAGACCCTCCAAAGATTATTTTGGCCCAAGCAGCAAAGTTCTTCCCTTAGTTATATCGTCTTTTTTCTTCCTATTTTTTGTTCTTTTTGTTTATCTTTGCTGATGGCAATGCTTACTTCCCAGCTCTTGTGTCTGATGTCTCTCTGTCCAGCCTTCCCTAGCCAGAAGCACCAGTGCTTGACTTTCCAAGATCCTCTTCCAGGGCTTCCCTGTTCTCCCCATGGCCATTACCACTTCCTCAAGCCCAGCTTTTGATAACTCTCACTCCCAAGTATTCAGCTCGTTAGGTCACTGCTAAAAGAATAGCATGCTTGCCTACCTTCATCTGCATCTGGACCCAACTCAACGTTACTGAGAAGTTTTCATGAAAGCAGAATGGGAATTTGTTTGGATCTTGTGGTGGGTTGACCTTGTTTGGCCACCAGGTGCCCACCAAGATGGTCTATCACTCCCCCTCCATCAATAAGACAGGGGGAGAAAAATACAACAAAAAGCTCATCGATCGAGATCAGGACAGGGAGATCACTTACCAATTACTGTCATGGGCAAAACAGACTCGGCTTAGAGAAATTAATTTAATTTATTGCTATTCAAGCAGACTAGGATAATGAGAAATAAGAACAAATCTAAAACCACCTTCCCCCCACCCATCCCTTCTTCTCAGGCTCAACTTTACTCCCGAGTTCTCTACCTCCTCCCCCCCAGTGGTGCAGGGGGACGGGGAATGGGGGTCGCGGTCAGTTCATCACACGTTGTCTCTGCCGCTCCTTCCTCCTCAGGGGGAGGACTCCTCACACTCTTCCCCTGCTCCAGCGTGGGGTCCCTCCCATGGGAGACAGTCCTCCACGAACTTCTCAGCGTGGGTCCTTCCCACAGGTTGCAGTTCTTTATGAACTGCTCCAGCGTGGGTCCCTTCCACGGGGTGCAGTCCTTCAGGAACAACTGCTCCAGTGTAGCATGGACCCCATGGGGTCACAAGTCCTGCCAAGAAGGCCTGCTCCAGTGTGGGCTCCTCTCCATGGGGCCACAAGTCCTGCCAGGAGCTTCCTCCAGCACAGGCTTCCCACAGGGTCACAGCCTCCTTTGGGCACATCCACCTGCTCCGGCGTGGGGTCCTCCATGGGCTGCAGGTTGATATTTGCTCCACCGTGGTCCTCCATGGGCTGCAGGGGGACAGCCTGCCTCACCATGGTCTTCGCCATGGGCTGCAGGGGAATCTCTGCTCTGGTGCCTGGAGCACCTCCTCCCCCTCCTTCTTCACTGTCCTTGGTGTCTGCAGAGTTGTTCCTCTCACATGTTCTCACTCCTCTCTCTGGCCGCTGTTCTGCAGCAGTTTTTCCCCTTTCTTGAATATGTTACCACAGAGGTGCTATTAATGTTGCTGATGGGCTCAGCCTTGGCCGGCAGCGGGTGCATCTTAAAACCGCCTGAAACAGGCTCTGTCCGATATGGGGGCAACTTCTGGTGTCTTCTCACAGGAGCCACCCCTGTAGCCCCCCTTCTACCAAAACCTTGCCACATTAACTGAATACAGGATGCATTTGGGGATGTATTCATTGTGCAAGGTGTTAAATGAATATATTTAATTGCATTAGTATAACATGAGATGGCTGCATAACCATTGTCCTCTACAAACTCAAATATATGCCTACAGAATTACTAAACTTTAGACATCCTCTTTAGTAATTTTTAAGTTAGGGGGACTAAAAAACAAGTGTTTTTCAGACTACTCTGATTTTGCTTGAGTTTTTTGTTCCTTTCTCACATCCACTGCTACACATCTGCAAATCATGGCCTTTGTGCTGTGTTTTGACTCTTTGCTCATCTGTGAAAACAGCCTTTACATGATGTATCTTGAGGCATGCTTCTCTTTTACTAGTAGCGTGTCCTGTTCTGCTTAGGTATCAGTGTCCTTCGAAATAACAGTTCATAAAAGCAAGTGTTGAAGAAGACCCGTGTATGCTAGGTGAAAGATCAGTCCTCTGGGGCCCTTCTCAAAAAAAGAAAAGATCTCTGTACTTCTCTGCAATGTGATCTCATACAAACAGCTTCCTACTTTGATCTGTTTGGAGGAAAATACGTTGCTTAGGTTGGAGGACTGACTCCTTTCTAGGACAGGGTAGTCATTGTACACAGGCACATTTCCTACTCAAAATCTATTTGCATTTGAGGCTTCTTCACACTGAAGTCCAGTGTTTCCCGCCATCACTGCTGGGAAGCAGTGTGTGAAGCACCTCCAGAGAACTCTTTCTTCTCTTCCTACTCAAGCCCTCTGTGTTGTGCTGTGGGTGGTGGCGCCTGTGGCACAAGCCTTTTCCTACCTAATTGCTGATCATAGAGGTGGACATCCTCACCTTCATCACTTGTAATTTCAGATGTGAAATGAGGGAGCAGGATTCAATTGCCTAAGTTTAAGGCACTGTGACACTCCAGGGCACATGGGACATTTGCAAGGGGATAACAGGTATGACGCAGGACCTGTGGGAAATCTAGAGCTTTCTGGAGCCTTGGCTCAGTTAGCCCATGTGCCCTCCCTGACCCATGTCCCCTGAGAAAGAAGACAGCAAAGTGTAGGACAAGAGTTTGTCATCTCTGAAACCCACCAGAAAAGAAAGGAACATGAAGCTGGAAGGTCAAGGATCTACCGATGTATGTGACCACCTCTGGAGGCAAAGGGTGGCATGTTGTGCACTGGGGCATCAGTCCTGGGATGGGACCAACTGTGGGAAAACACTGTCAGAGCATTCATAATCATCTCTCTTTTGTCTCTAATCTTTACAATGAGATGTTAATTATTAATTGAAAACAGCACTGGGCCAAATGCTAATGTCAATGGAGTGCCATAAACCCAGAATAATTCTGCTTAAGCATGTGACTTTCCTGCTGCGCAGTCGAGATTGTAATGCTGACAGATAACAAGCACAGTGGAAGGAGTCAGCAACTTTGGGCCAGACTGAGATCTTCTTGCACAAAGTCTGGGTGGGCCTTTCACCAACCGCACTGAAGACATGAAGTTATCACATTCCTCTCTGTAACTTTCATGCAAAGTGGACTTAGGTAACTGATAACAACAATACCATCATGGAGGAAAATCTTGCTGTTATAATGTTACAAAGGTGTTAAGTTCAAAGCTGGTTGGCTGATGTTCTGTGGAAAGCTCAGCAGCATGCCCTATATATTGCAAGAGATGAGAGGGTGCAAGAGGCTTCTTCTTCCATTGCAAAAATGGGCTCCAGCATCTTCCTGCTCTGCCTGGTACTTCTGTTATGTTATGTGTATGGTACTCCAGTCTCTGTAAGTAGAAACCTGATTTCTACAGGCTCCTCTTGGTCCAGAGGCATCTCATATCTTACACTGGTTGTATTTTGTTCTCTTTCAGGTTGGGCACCTCGCCAGTGAAGCTGGTAAGTGCTCTGTGAACTCTTGATTTTTGAAGCATTTTCTTTTGCTTGCTGTGTGCCACCACATCTGAACACGTTTTATCTGTCTTGCAGCAGCAGATGCTGATGTCGGTGAGATAATCAAAGACATTCCAGACATAAACTTAGGTGAGTTCATGTCTAAAATTTCATAAAGCCTGAAAAATTGTGAGCAAAATGCTGAATTTTCAGTATTGTAAAAAAGACGTGGGTGACTGATGGTCAGGTAGTTCGTGGTAACAAGAGAAATATAATTAAGTGAGCTCTCAGTTACCTTCCTCTGGCTACGACACATGAATCTATCCTAGGACTGTAACCCTATGTGGACAAGGCATGCAGATGTCTTTCACTTTTGAAGTTTGGACAGACCCACTGTGTTAAGGCAGTAACACGCTGTATCAATCGGAAAGGCTCTGGAGTCCCACCAGCATTCCTCCCCCCAAACTCTACATGATTTTTATGAAGTGTAACAAAGTGGAAAATAGCTTAGATGTTTATTGAGCTTCTATACAAGTGGTAAGGAAATAAAATGGAAAAGACAACACACTGTACTGTCTTCCTCTATTTTTTTTATTTCCTGTAATGCAAATTTCCATATATCCATATATCCGTATATCGTGCACTGTATGATATTCTTCCTGATGCTTTACTTAGTATTACTATATTCTCCAGAGCATTGTCTCACTGTGTGACTGTTGCCAGTGCCGGGCAGCAAGCAAGAGGTTATCAAACTAGACATGGATAACGGTGGCCACCAGATTTCTGCCACCAAAAATGCAGACATTGCTGAGTAGTAAATATTGAGTAGAAACTGCTGTTACTTTTAGGCCTGTCCCTATATTTCAGTGTAGAGAGGCTGGTCCTTCTTTATTTTCTGTAAATGCCCAAGGACATTAACCTTGTGTAAGTAGGCTCAATATGGTTTATGAGGTGAAATACATTTGATATTTGATATTTCATTTACATTATCTTTCGTTAAATTACTTTTCAGCTGCTGGACTGGACCTCTTTCAAGGTGATATCTTGCTCCCTGTAAGTAATTAAAAACTTTTTATCTATCACTTGTCCTAATTGTATTTTTGGTACAAATCGGCCCATCTCCCTGCAGCAGATGCATCACCAGCTGTTAATTCCCTTTTCAGCAAAATCAGCGAAATGCCCTAAGAAATGAGACCTACAGATGGAAGTTCCCCATTCCCTATATTCTGGGTGATAACCTAGGTAATGCAAATACTTTATTCAGATTTTAGCTCCAATCCTGATTTGCACTGGAGCCACTGTGATTAAAAAATTACCTTTTTCAGAACGGGTTCTCTCACATTAAAATTCATTAATAACTAGATGGCCTCTTTATATCAAAACCATTTTTTTTCTTCCACAGCTATCATAGCAAAACACAATTTAATCAAATTTGATCATTTTTCTTTTCAATAATTTTTCTTTTGGTCCCATGCATGTATCTGTGTACATACCTTACCTTTCCAGGGTGAATGATCTGTGTTAAAGATGCTTTCCTGATGCATATTTTCCAGATCTGAATGCCAAAGGAGTCATTCTCCAAGCATTTGAAATGTTCCGCCTTAAGTCTTGCATTGATTTCAAGCCATATGAAGGAGAGAGAACCTACATATTCTTTAGAAAAGAAAACGGGTAAGGGTTATATCAATTTCTGTTTAGTTTTGCTGTGTAGAATCAGCTGGGAATTCATTCCATTTGACTTCAAGCAGTCTAAAAGTTTAGTCTAAGTTTGTTGTCAGCGGAGAAAAAGAGGCCACCAAGAAAGCAAGCCATCTTGCCTTCTTAGACACAGAGCTTGGAAGCAGCTGCCTCCCTCTGCTGACCGCAGAGGATGTTCAGGTGATGAACTTGGAATGGGCATCTAACATTTGGATGGTTACTCTTTGATAAGGTGAAACCCAGCATTGCTGTGTTTTCTTCAACTGCTCCCACTTTCCTACCTAGGGTTTTTTTCCATTTCAGTGGTGGGTGAAACCACCCCCATGTACATTCTCTTAACTTACCAAGGATGTGAATAGCCAGAATTTAGATTTTTAAATCTTTGGTCAAAAAAACCCCAAACCTGTTTTGAAATGGGTAAAAAAAAAAAAGCTATGGAAAGCCAGTTTATTGTAATAGTGTTATGGTTTTGAGGTGGCTCTTCTTTAATGAAAGGTCCTGCT
>NW_008824359.1:4172334-4191762 GCF_000699105.1 Pygoscelis adeliae | reverse complement strand
GTTTTCCAGGACCTGGAAAGATTTATTTTATTTCCTACATCTAAACGTGCTTTGAAAGAACATCTAGAAAAGCACAAAAATCTTCTCACTATATCAGCTGTGAATATTTCTGTTCTCCCAGAACATCATAAAGGCCTATAGACACTGATATTTCTGCCCTCAGCTCTTCCTTGGGTAATATGTCCTATGACACTTCTCTTGCAAGACTGTGCAAGCACCATGATTTTTGACAAGTTGGTGCTGAAGAGCCTGGTACTGCAAACTCCTGGTAGCAGCTATTCAAGAGACCATAGGCTCCAGCTCTTTGCTTTCAGTACCCACATTGGTGTGTTCAGAGCTCATTCAACAAACTTGACCTGACACTGCTTTGTGATGTGCAAATGAAGCTGCAGTCCAAGCTGGTGCTCTTTAGCAGTTGCCTCCCACATCATCCTTGAGCTACGCCAAAATGTTCCCAGTGAATTGGCTGAGGAGCTCCCTCCTCAATCATGGTTAGCCTCTGCTGAGTCGTGCCCTCACACAAAGAGACGTAGTTTCCCTCCAGCCAATGCATTGCACAGCTGATTTTAAAAAGGACCAAATGCTGCTATCCTAAATCCTCCTAGATCCTTTCTCTAGCCCAAATGATTGCAGAAAAGCTCAGTCTGTCTTGACGAGTTTACCGTTTCTATGTATGTAATATGTTTCTTGGCATGTTTCTTGGCAAAATGGCAGCTGATATAGGACTAAACTTCTGTGGATCTCAAAAATCAGAGGTGAGCTTGTCTAACAGAGGGTATGTAAAATGCTGGTCTCATGCAAGTGATAGCAAGTATGTTTTCAGGGCTTAGTCTGCTTTCAGAGCAGAGTATCTATATGCTATCAAGGCACTTGGTTAGCAGCTAAATAATGATTTATATTATGCCTTTTATGTTTAAACCTGTTTTGTTATTACTTTAAATCCAGTGAGCAGAATGAGAACTTAAATACAGAGAAGAAAACTCTACTTAACAGACACTAAGATCTCTTTCTCAGGTGTTGGTCCATGGTGGGGGACCTGCAGACTGGACAGAACCTCTCTATTGGGACAGGGTGTGACTACAGAGCAATTGTGGAACATGAGATCCTGCATGCTTTGGGATTTTATCATGAGCAGTCGAGGATGGACCGGGATGACTATGTGACCATCTGGTGGGATGAAATTATTACAGGTGGGTTTTGACCTTCAAGTCAGGTTTTGTTAAGTGCAGACCCATCAGTATCTTATTTTCCCTCCTAGATTTTAAGACCTTCTTAAAGATATGGTTTTAGAAACACTGGGCCACACCTGAGACCACTGTAAACCAATCTGTAGATGTAGCAGGACTTTGATACAACTTCTCTGGTCGAAGACCAGGGACTGTCTAAGGCCAGAAGAGGGAGGCCCTGCTTGGAAATCAGAAGACTTTATTTCCCATTGGCTCCAGGACTGGTCTGCTCTCTGATTTTGAACAAATCACTTCCCCTCTGTATGAGTCTCTTTTCTCTTGCTGTGTAATGCAAATTGTAAACTTACTGGCATGGTAAGCTTTGAGGTGGCGCTTCTTTAATCAAAGGTCTTCTCAAAATCTGAAAGGTTTTTATACTCAGAGATTCAGTCTTTCCTGAAACTGGAAAGATTTACTTAGTACATGAAGAAGCCTCAAAGTGACTAGATCGGATGAGACACATAAAACAGGGCTCTAGCCTGCTCTCCCCTGCCCAGTGTGTCTGCGGGTTCTTGCCATCAGCCTTAGTATCGTCAGATTCAGTGGCTTTATGAATTTCAGCAAACTCTCCACAGTGCCCCTGGTCCCTAGGCAGTTTATCCTGCTGCCTCCTGTGAGGTCTGGTTCCATACTACTTAATGATCATATATTTGAAAAAGGGTGAATGGGAGTCTATAAGAAGTTCTGAAAGGCACGCTAGCAAATATTAAACTCTTGTTCCCGGTGATGGTGCTTTGCGATGCCAGTGATGGTGCCAGCTTTGCAGTTGTCCTGCAATTGCTCATGCTCTGTGTGGACAAACTGATCACTTCAGTCTCCAGGTTTATGCACTCACCATCTTTGCAAATAAGTGAAAAATACATGCAAAATAGTCATCAGAAAGGAACAAGATTCAGGGACCACTGTGGTCTCTTTTGGATAGATAAGAACTGCTGGTACAAGCAATTTCCACTGCCCTCCAAGTGCAGTATCTGATATTTTGAATTGCTCCAAGTTGAATGGCCATGTGCATTCCTACTTGCTTCTACCCTGTACGTGTAATCTCTTTTGGGGTGGCTGAGCAGTAGATGGGATGTGGATATTGATTTTGCAGACCATCATTTTTATTGTTATGAACAGCACTAAAAACAAGTCACCTTATCACTAACTTGATCTCATCTTGAATGATGGTGATGAAGGTGATGATGATGATAGTATCTAGACTCTAACTTTTGGGCCCCTTTTTGCTATGCACTGTAACTAATCACCTCCAAAGCAAGAAGAGTTACAATGTACTTATAACACACTATTGTGAGCTCCGTGATGTACAGAAGTATTGAAAAGCTTGACAAAACAGTGCCAATTCTCCATGCATTCTTTTTTTTTTTTTCTTTCCAAAAAATATATCATTCAATCCTCTCTCAATGGACTTTGTTGTGACACTATTTTGGATGGAGTCCTGGGGCTGGTCTGATATCATTACAGTCAATTCCTATATTATGTGGGTTTCTACCCATACTATAAAATCTCATTTTCCAGTTAGGCAAATTCATTAAGTAGAAAACTTCTACTGAAGCCACCTGAAAGATGTCTGCTCCTCTAAAGGGAAATGAGGTTGATATGACTGTGCTCTGTGTGTGTGTGCACATCTGTTCCCGCATTAGTGATCCGCAACCCCAAATTTAATAGCATGGTAACAGTTTTTGTCATAATGCATTTTCATAAACTGCAATGCAGATAGCTGGCTGATGAGAGAAGAGATCCCCTATTCACGTTGCTGTTGACAGAAAAGCTAATAAGCCTATTAGACTTCAGAGAAAACACACAAGACAGCCTAATGAAATAGCCTCCTTGCTGTATGGTTTATTTCTTTTAAAAACACACAGAAGTTACCCTTTGCCTGGTAATGATCTTAAAAACCAGCATCATTACACATGCCTGTGTCCTGCCAAGATTTTTCCCCCAGCTATAAAAAGTGATAGCACTTAATTAGCAAGATTCTTACCCTTTTTGATAAAAGGTGCAATTCAAGTGTCTGTAAGAAAACAATCCCAAACTCTTATACAATCTCAAGCCTTGGACTGAAGACCTTTGCACGCAGAATGGACTTGCAGAAGAGAAAGACAGCCTTTACACAGAGAAGCTGTAATTATCCACCGAGTGCAGTCATGTGCTCTTTATTCTTGGAGAGCGAATGCCAAATATTCTGAAAATACTTGTGGTTGGAAATGCTGGCAATCTCTCTTTACTTCCATACCAAAATATGTGAAATGGCTCCCTCTCTCTGCCCTAGCAGACACCTTCATAATGAAAAGCTTTCTCTAAGAAACCATGAGAAACATGTTTCCAAAAGACATTTCAATAGAAATATCATTGAATATGATATGAATATGAACATGAATCTATTCAATAGAAATATCATTTTACCCTATTGTCAATCTAGGGTAAAAACATTTTTTTTTTCACAGATTCCTAATGTATTCTTTGCTTCAAAGAAGAACAGAACCTGGAGGCACTCCAGGACTGTCATACCTGTCCCCTTAATAAGTGGAAGGCTCCAGGGCCTCTCCTTGTTCATATATGATCTAATATCCTAGGAAACATTTGCATCAATATTCACAGCCTCTGGAATGGAGTACATTAATCCTTAAACTTAATCCTTCAGGATGCTTAGGTACTATTAGACCATCTAATCTGACCTCCTATATATCCCATTCTTTGCAGCTCATTGATATTTGATTTTGAACTTACTGAAGTCACATGTGAGGGTGCAGAACTGCAAGCTAAAGACACTGCTTTGTCGTCCAAGTTACTTCATAAACAAATCTTGCTAAATTTGAATAATTTATCATAAAGTAATTGCTTTCAGGTATATCAATTCTGTCTCAGAAAACTGTATCCAAGAGGCCATGCTAAAGCCATTTCCTTTCCAGTTCCTCTAAAAATGAATTCTGTTTTTTTACCAGACAAAGAGCACAATTTTCTGAAGTATGATGACAGCTTCATCACTGATCTGAACACCCCCTATGACTACGAATCATTGATGCACTATGAACCACTTTCATTTAACAAAAATAAAAGCATCCCCACAATCACAGCGAAGATACCAGAATTTGATGACATAATTGGACAACGTCTGGACTTCAGTGCCATTGACTTGGAAAGACTGAATCGCATGTATAACTGCAGTAAGTCATAATTTAACCATGGCAAACTGTTTCTTTGTTTATACTTGAGCCTGGCTGGTTTACCTCCCTTATGTCTCTAAAACCACAAAAGCTCTTCTCAGGTCCTCTTGAGGCAGTATGGGAGAGGACCTGTGGTGTAGAGACCCAAACTGTTTATTCCCTCCTTATCCCTCCCTTTGGCTCTATTAACTGTCATTACTTTTGTAAAAGTTCAATTAGTCAATGAAACTCAATCCGTTCACATCTTTTCTTCCATGTTGTTGGAGGTGAATGCAACTGTACTTTGTCCTCTTTTACTGGCAGTCGGTCTCAATTAGACTATTTTGCACCCGAGATTGGCTAAGTCTAGAGTCTGACACTGTCTAGGTTGTTGCTAAGCTGGTTTGAAGATGTGTGATTATTAGCGAGAAGTTCTTGTCCCCATGGATCTGCCAACAGAAGCATCCACTTGCAAGCAAACTCAGCTGAACCAGCCTAAGGTAACTGGGTGGACTTTGCTTGAAGTGGAAGAACAGTGCTCATGCTCATCAAGCAGACAAGTGAGCCGTGAAGAACAATAACCTCCAGCAGAGGAATGGTTAAATGCAACACCACCACTGTCCACAAAGTGACTTGTCTCTCCAAGGCTTACAAGCAGGCATAAAGATAGCCACCACCAGTCACTGTGCTCCAGCTGTGGCGTGGGAGTTTTTTAACCTTCTGCAAAGTGGTCAAATGTTGGTATCTTTATGCAGGGAATCCTTCCAGGAATCAAACTTTTCCTCTTTTGAGTCTTTGGGCTCACATCTGCTCTGGGTTGTCTCCTCTACACAATGTCTATACTAGTGTAAACAAAACCCCCTAAAATCAGAGCAGAAATTTTAATGAGATACTACTTTGGAGGTAACCATGTATGCATTTTTTTTCAGCTTCAACTCACACCTTTTTGGACCAGTGTTCTTTTGAGTTTGAAAATATCTGTGGCATGATTCAGGGCACCAGAGATGATCTAGACTGGGTCCATCAACAGAGCAGTGCTACAGGGCAGGAAGACCACACACTTTCTGGGCGCTGTAGAGGTAAGACGAAGTAACAGAACACTGTCCTATGGAAAAGGGGTTAGCTGGAGTAATGGTCCCTTGTGCATGTCTGTGCTGGTCTGTGTACTTTAACTACAGTGTCTTTAACAACTTCTCTGAACCTGTCATAGTCAACCCTTGAGAAAACCCAGCACTGGCTACTCTGAAAATACAGGATTAAATGACTATATTTAGAATACTAACCAGCAAACATTCGAGTTGTAATGTTTTTAATGAAGCAAAAAGCCCTTTTTCTTTTCACGTGTCTTTGCCCTGTGAGTGTGTTTATGGTTGCACTTGTGCTTTCATTAAGCTTTTTCAACATAGTGGAATGTTCTCCACGCTAGCAAGATAAAAGGGGACAAAGAACAATCTTAACTAGAGGCCTTTTAAATATAACCTGAAAAAGGATTTACTGCAACTTCCAAAGTCTGAATAAGAATTATGTTACCCCATGATAAGAATGAAACAGCACTCGTAGCCACTCATAAATGTTGTGTTTGCAAAGTGAATGATAAGCTAAGTTTGAGGAGTGTTGGTTCTGGAGGTAGAATAAAGTTGCGAAGTATTTTATGATAGGAGTTTAGGGATAATTTTCTTTTTCACATGGTAATTTTGCCATTTTTCAGAGGAATAAAATCTCAAAAAGGGTGGAGTCAGCCCCAGTCACAGTTGCAGGGTGCTAGCTTACAAGTGAGAATAAAGATTAAATCCCAACAAGCAGTTCTGAAAAGCAAGGGCCTGATCTGTCATTATTTAGACAGGGTAAACTACTACAGACTTAAAAAAAAAAAAAGTTACTTTTGTGGTAAATTTTGCCTAAGTACAGAATGAAGGAATCCTGGCCTAAAGCACATTCAGTTGTGCTTTGTTACTCTTTGGTAAAGGAAAAATTTGACTTGCTGCACTCAGGAGTAGACTATTCCCCTTATGTGACCCACCCACTGGAAAAAACAGATCCTCAACCTCTTATAATGCTGGTATTTGTTGATCAGGTCCAAGAATGCAATATAACTCAAGAAAACCATCTGACAGCTTCTAGAAGTACATGCTCCTAACCTCATCTGACTTTTTAAATTCTTTCTCTCCTTTTTTTTTTGCCCACATAGTATAATTCAGTAACTGAAAAATAATTTTGCTGAGTTGTTTGAGTTTATCAGGTAAAATCCAATTTGTCTAAAGTAAGCACTTAACTTGCACTTATGCTTTAGCATCTAGTGACTCAGTACAAAATAATCATCGACGTTATCTGAAGAGTTAATGGAGAGGGGTTGATGACTCTGAGGATCTCCAGAGTGTCTAAATGAATTGCATGAGCAGGGAGTGTCTTTTGGACGCCTTACAATGACCCTTGGTTCATTCAAATTTAGACATTTTTGGAGAACTCGTTCTGGAGTCATCTGAAGTGTGGGCAAATTTTAGGTTTCTAACACAGATGGATCATATTTGCCCAAACAGTTTTTACTTCTTGGGGTTTTGACTTAATACTGGCTAAACCGAAGGAGGGAAAGTACAGCCTAACATTTAGAAAGGAGCTGGCAGCCTGGCTCTGGATTTGATCCCTGTATCCCTATGCTGAAGTCTGCTAAGGACGTGTTCTAGTTGCCATAGTTGTTTAATGTTGCCTTTACTTGACTTTCTTATTAAAAAGGAGGTAGAGTCTAGATCATCTGGGGGTTTGATACCATAATAAATTCAACAACAAAGTTAGGCACCTGAATAAAGCTCACAGCCCTGTTTCTCACTTGGAGCAACAGTGATCATACTTATATTTAACATACTTAAATTTAACATAAACTTAACTTATGGTGAAGTGTCATACATGTGCATAAAGCAATTAGGTATCTTTGGCAAGGTTTCTATGGGTGTGAGTTTGAAGCATTGCTACCGTGTGGGAGGTAATGGAGAATATTCCCCCGACACGGTTAGAACGAACATGATAAACAGAATGGCTCGAACAGCTCCACTAACCATGCAGGAGGCTGTACTGTGTTCATGCAGCTGCAGGTTTAACTGGTGATGCCCTAGATGTTAGCTTGGACAAGAGTCCTAGAAACCAGCTCCCAACAGAGGAAGCTTTCACACAACAGCTAAAAGAATTTCACTTGTTAATTTAATCATAGACTATAATGAATAACGAAAGAGCAATGCAATACAGATAAGACGTGATAAGTCCATATGGTGATACCAAGATAAGATATATGTGCAAATGGTGAATCCCTTGTAAATATAAGGATAAAAGTAGACATTTCAAATCTAAAGTAAAGAACACTTCAGAAAATTTTGGTGGGAAATTAAACTAGAGGGGCAGGAATTCTTAAATAATTTCCCCAAACTGAGAAGCTGAATTTCAAAAAGTCTTTGGGCAATCTGTAAAAAAAAGCTTTTTCATGTTCAAGGTCAGAAGAGTGTTAGTTCCATGTCCAACTCTTTTTTATTATCTTCATTACTGATAAGAAATTATTTTACTCTTTGCAAGGTAATATAGCATGTGATCTCTAAGATTGCACCTTTAGATTGTCTTCAGTATAAATCAAGTAAAAAATATGTTCAATGTTGCAGTCAGCATTGAATCCTCTGTCTCATATCTCTGACATCCCTGAGGCATCCAACTTCCAACTAGACCAATTAATGCAAAATTGACATAAGCTGCTAGCAATGAGTTCCATATATATGCTAAACTACTAGTCCTGTTCTTATCCTGGTCCGTCTTGGATGGTTATCACATACCATTTCCTCTACTATTCATGTTAAGTACTATACTTATGCCTACTAAAAAAGTGGAGTGGAAATGATAAATTTACACCATGCAGCTAGCAGGAAACCTGGAAAGAGACAGCGGCACTCCGCACTTTCTTCACAGATGCTGGCTATTTCATGTACTTCAGCACCAGCTCTGGCAAGGCAGATGAGGTGGCAATCCTAGAGTCTCGAATCCTTTATCCAAAGAGAACTCAGCAGTGTCTCCAGTTCTTCTATAAGATCACAGGAAGCCTTTCTGACAAGCTGATCATCTGGCTCAAAGAGGATGATGGCACTGGAAATGTTCGCAAGATGCGGAAAATTCAAACCTTTCAAGGTAATGCTGGAAATATGAGGAATATATAGAATACTGGGGGAGGAAAAGTTATCTTACTGACTCCATGAATGCAGTGGATTGGCTCAGAAATCAACAGATTTTCCCAAAGCTACCAGAGTATCTTGCAATCCGGCTAAGGATTTTGGTATTACCTGAAGGCATTTAGCAATGGAACTGTGGGTTGTAATAATGTAATTTAGGTGCTCCACAGCAGAAGCCACAATGTTCCTAATAATGTTATGTTACACTCAGTGATTGAGAGGGACCCCAAACTCTGCTGGAGATCAATTGACTAGATCTCCACTGGCTGTTTGATGATCTAACAGTGAGCTGTCCAGATGCAAATACCTGTGCTCATCTGCAGTCAGTAAGAATCCCAGCCTGATTTTCATATGGTTGGAAATATAAAAACATATGTAATTTTGGAAATGTGAACTGAGTTCCCATTTTGGGTGATTTTGCTAAATAGAACAAATTCAGCCACTGTGGCACTATGCATTTATGTTGTCAAAACCCAAGACCTGTGACAACCTGCCTATATCAAGCTGCAGCAGTTTGCAGGGATGGATATGTCCCTGGAAAAGTGGCAGCAACAGTTAATTCTAACATATTGGGTCATAGACTCCCATCCACTTGTTATGTCTTGGCCTTTAGACTGTTGCCCTTTATACTAGAGATTGTCATTCATGAATGTGTGAAGAGTTCCTAATACAATGTGTCCAAAGCATTTAGATGATAAGGCAATGTGAGTATACTATAATCACAATATCAACTTAAGATCTCTAGCCCTCACGACTCTGTGAGAGGTCCAGCTGTCTAAAAATGCAGCTGGAATTGATGGCTAGGAATAAGCTGTTTCATAACATCACTAATCATGCTGATGGCAATGTTTTGCTTTCCTTTTACCAAAGCGGATAATGACTATAACTGGAAAATTGCCCACGTAACACTCAACGCTCAGAAGAAGTTCCGTTACCTCTTTCAAGGACTAAAGGGCAACCCCAGGTCTTCATCTGGTGGGATTGCTATCGATGATGTCACGCTGACAGAGACCCCCTGTCCCACGGCTGTGTGGGTGATTCGGAATTTCAGCCAAATCCTTGAAAACGCATCAAGTGATGTTATTCAAAGCCCCCGGTTTTATAGCCCTGAGGGTTATGGTTTCGGCATAACTTTGTATCCCCACTCCACAATCAGTGGCTACACTCGCATTGCCTTTCATTTGTGCAGTGGAGAGAACGACGGTGTCCTGGAGTGGCCAGCTCTGAACCGCCAAGCTATACTCACGGTGCTGGACCAGGACCCTGACATCTTGAAAAGGATGTCCTCAAGCAAAAGCTTCACCACAAGCAAAGACCATGTTAGCTCAGGTAAGTGGTGTCTACCCGGAGGAATGACGAAAATGAAAGCCAAGGAATCCCAGTCAGAGCACTGAGTGTAGGACTCAGAGCTGGGCAACTTTGGCTGCATTTCCCAATTTGGGACACTTCCCTGTGTATGGCTTTCCTGTGTGTGACTCAGAATTCCTGCCTGTGAAAGATCATCTAATGTGAAAAGTGACACACAGAAGGTTGGTGTTATTATGAACAATCCATGGGATATCTGAGTTTGACTCTAAATACAGAGTTCTCCTAAGAGCTTGCAATTCCCATTCTACCTATGGTTTGCCCATTATGACAGGTGACATATCAGCACAGGATGGTGCCATGCCAGCAGGGTGCTGTATTCCATTACTAAATCAACAATAATTTAAGTTAAGACTGCATTTTGGAGGCTTGGTTAACTTGAACATACATGGTCTGAATGCACAGGGTTCACACTGTAGCTGTATTTAAGAAAAAAATACCTGAAAACACCTGTGAGATCAGTCTGCAGCCTTTGAAGCCTGTCTTGCCTGGGTGGATGTAGACTGCAGATTATGAACTCTTTCAGACAGGGGCTACCTTTTAACTCCAGGTTTATATAGCACATAGCACCATAGTTCCACAGCCACCCCTAGGATTCCCCATGGATGTGGCAATTCAAAGAAATAAGAACAGGACAATATTGAGTTTGGTACAGAATAAAATACTAGAGATGAGTCTCCATCCCTCTTCACTTTTTCCAGTGGAAGTTTAGTACACACTTTTTCTACCTACTACTGGAGGTTTTAAACCTTAGGTATGAATATGTTTAACAGAACTATAGCAATGAACAAAATCTGCTGGACTCTAAACCATAGGTACTTAAAAACTGTTGAGGAAGTGTCCTTAAACAGGAGGGAGCCCTTAGCTGGTGACAACGAGGAGGTAACTTGCATTTGGTTAGTCCTCAATGAAAGGGGTGTTTGGAATTTCAATGCCCTCACATAGACTAAGAGGTCCTCATGCAGACCATATCCAAGGATCTGCTGGCACCCAGAATTTGTCAAGCCTCTGTGATTTGTTTGGGCATTTCAGCTCTGAACTTGATTTTACAGCATAAATCCCATTTAACACTGTAATGCACAAAAAAAGTCATGTCATACTTCCAGCTGCAGAACTTTGTGGTTCTTATTCGTCACTCATATTCTCTTTGCAGATACTAACAGAACCTTAATATGGGACAAACCATCAATTGCTGGAAAATTTGATGCCTCGTGCAATTGCTATAGAAGTGTACCCTGGGGATGGACTAACTTCATATCCCACAGCCAGATGAGACGGAGAAGCTTTCTGAAAAATAATGACCTGATTATTTTTGCAGAATTTCATGGTAAAGACCCTCTTCCTGATTCTCCTTACAAAAAGGGTGATTCTTTCTCTCTCTTTTCATACATTCAAGTAACTATTGCCACCTGTCTCTGAGACATCTTTTCTTCTAATGGGGATCAACTTTTAAAAGCATTTCTGTGTCTTAGTTTCAGGTGGGTGATGTTGACTAAAGTGATTGTGGGTTCAGAGGAATCTAAATGGCAATGATTTACTGAAGGTTAACTTCTTAGACATCTTTAAGCACCCTAACCAGTAGCTATGTCCATATCTAAGCATTGAACATACTAAAAGGCCTTCCTTGTTGTGTTTATTTTCAAACAGAACAGCCACACTTGGCATAATTTTTCAGAATACCACTGATTTACCTAACTAGTTACCATAATTTCAGTATTATTTTCTACCTTGTGCTTTAAATATACAGAACTTGCTGTGGTATGGCAAGAGCTCTGTAAAGGGCAAACTGTCAAGGAGTACCCTGCAGTCCACAAAGCGCCCTGTGAGCCCCTGGTATAAAGAATCCTACATATAGCATCACTCACTGTTATCTGATGTCTTTCTCCTCATTTTTCTTCTTTAAAAGATCTAAGTCACCTCAATAACACTGAAGTCCCTGTTGGCCCTGGACAATCTGCCTTCATGGAAGGCCTCATTCTTGAAAGGCAGAAGAGAGCAGCCCAGGATATGGAGCCCGTTCAAGACCAGCTGCCTTATCTGCAAGACCCATGTGACCCAAACCCTTGCCAGAATGATGGAGTTTGTGTGAATGTGAAAGGGAGAGCAAGCTGCAGGTACCACAGATCTCTTCCCTGCTTGCCTTGACTTTCTTCTGAACCAAATGATGCAGCTAATAAGTATTCAGAGCTACAGACCTCAGAGGTCTGAGCCACTAGGTCTTCAAGGAGCAATAGGAACAAAACACTTCACTGCAGTGATTTCTACTAGCTTCTACTAGCAGCCATAAGGGGAGGCAAACGTGTGTGTGTGTGTGTGTGTGTGTCCACCAATTCTGTAGTGCTTCCAGGGGATGTAAATAGCCTCCAAACAAGGTGGGGATGTTGTGACGTGAACCCCTCTAATGGGAACTGCCCATCCAGGATAGTGAGTGTGAGGACCTTGAGGTGGGCCTATAGGGCAGGAAAAAACTCCTGATCCATGTGAATCTGTACTTTATTTTCTCAGGTGCCCATCAGGACAAGCCTTCTTCTTTACAGGTGAGAGGTGTCAGTCAAGGCAGGTCCATGGGGACATCCTGGGAATGACAGTTGGTGGAATTGCTGGAACCATTGTCTTAACCATCGTCCTCATTTCCATGATGTCTAGAAGATAAAGAGCTGCAGGGGGATAAATCTCAGCCTCGTATTTTTCCATGGTTCATAAGACCTCAGTTTTCAGTGAAAAATGGTGACTATAATTTGTAGAAGACCAGTCAGCATATGGATGAAATGCTCTATCAACATCTTGGCAGCAATCTGTTTACTCTGTAGGACTTGGCAGTTAAAGAACTTCGTGTAGAACTGCTGCCTAATGAAAGTTCATACCCTGCCTCTCTTGTGTATTCTTTGAATATTTCATTTCTTCATCCAATAGCAAGCGGTAGTGCTGGGAGTCCATGCATTTACTCTCAACTGCAGTTCAAATGTAGATTAAATAACGTGTAGAACCTCTCAAAACACTGGAAAAATTCACATAGAAGCTCATATATTAAATTCTAGAAATGTTCCTATAGAAATTACTGAAGAAATCTAAAGGGTACATATCCATAGGTATGTAAATCAGTACATCAACACTCATTTTCCATGGAGCTGTGCTGGTTTACAACAGCTGAGTAGCTACTACACAGAATTCATAGCAAACTACTACGATATTTTTTTGCCAATTCTCTAGCAGAGAAATAATTTCATATTAAAGCTAGTTGTCTTTCTAGGAGACCTCACCACATAAGGTTTTCAAATATTCAAGTGTAAATCTATTCTTTGGGCATAATCCAAAGTTCTTGTAAATATCTATAAAGCTCCCTTGATTTCAGCAGGCAGTGGATGAAATTGGAGCAGATCATCAGTTATCATAGGATTGGACCTGTAGCAGTTACCATTGAATTCATATCCCTTTAGAAATCACAAGTCAAGGAGAGGGGTGGGAGTGTGGGAAGATGCAGATTGGGTCTGTGATGTTGGTGGGTGCCAGATAAGGTGTTAACAACCTACAGCTTATTGCAGATGGCAGGAAGCAACTGATCTAGTATATCCCAAGATCCCTGCTTTCGAGGGCTCTAACAGTTTCCACACTTGAAACTTTGTTACCCAGGTTTCCTCCAAAAGCAGGTTCTTCTTGCCTGCATATGAGAATAGAAGGTGTTCAGAATGCAAATGTTAATTGCAGAGGGTGAAGCTACCCTTGTGTTCATAAGATACCTGTCACAAGGGATGGAAGCCAAGGGAACATGCACTCTCATGGCAGTAGGTTGTACACAGGGAGCTGGTTTCTGCTTGTTTTTACACTTGGATTCATCCTGGTGCTCACACCAGTCCCGTGAGTAGGGACAAACCATCCATTTAGTTAAGGCATTATCAACAAGTTAATACTCTGTCCCTCTTATTCTCTGCATTTGGAATAAAATCAAAACAAACACTTATATCAATGTGGTGGGTTGACCCTGGCTGGACACCAGGTGCCCACCAAAGCCGCTCTGTCACTGCCCTCCCCAGCTGGACAGGGGAGAGAAAATATAACAAAAGGCTCGTGGGACCTTGTTTATAATGAAAGGATGACTGTAAATAAAAGATAAAAGAAAAGGAAAAAGGGAAAGAAAATCAGACACTTACCTAACTCCAAAAATAAAACCAATGCAACTCATTCTCTTTCGTCAGTACTGCCGCAGAGCTTTTTCCGTGACACTTGGTAAGAAAGTGAAAACCCATTTTAACCAAGAACATTTCTCGTTTTGCTAAAAGCCCACAATGTAGCCCGCCAGGAGGAAGCACTGCCAAGGGCAGGCAGCGGCACTTTCTGAGGTGACCAAGGTCACAGCTTCAGAGTTCAAGAAGTCCAGCCCCAGCACAGAAGGAGACTCGTACCACCAGAGGTAACCATTCCCCCTGGCAACGTACTTCACCGAGCACTTCGGATAAGCTTCTCCATGTAACGGGCCAGTAAGGAATTCCGCCTTTAGACAGCTCCCACCTAGGCTGCTTTAGGATTTGGTGTCTGGAAGGATGGGATGAACAGATCCAGCCTTAAAAACCAAGGCAGAAGGCATTTTGCCAAGTTTCAGAAGACTGTTTTACACATCCCAGTATCATCTGCAAAACCATTCTGCCGTTCACAAAAATGCTCAGGGAGGAAAGTGTCCACATCGCTTACCAGCACCCAGACATTTGTCTTCTACATCCCCAGGACCACACAGAATCATAGAATGGTTTGGGTTGGAAGGAACCTTAAAGATCATCTAGTTCCAACCCCCCTGCCGTGGGCAGGGACACCTGCCACTAGACCAGGTTGCTCAAAGCCCCGTCCAACCTGGCCTTGGACACTTCCAGGGAGGGGGCATCCACAACTTCTCCGGGCAACTTGTCCCGGTGCCTCACCACCCTCACAGTGAAGAATTTCTTCCTTATATCTGATCTAAATCTCCCCTCTTTCAGTTTAAAGCCATTACCCCTTGTCCTGTCATTACAGGTCCTCGTAAAAAGTCCCTCTCCAGCTTTCCTGTAGGTCCCTTCAGGTACTGGAAGGTTGCTAGAAGGTCTCCCTGGAGCCTTCTCTTCTCCAGGCTGAACAACCCCAACTCTCTCAGCCTGTCTTCGTAGGAGAGGTGCTCCAGCCCTCCGGTCATCTCCGTGGCCCTCCTCTGGACTCGCTCCAGCAGGTCCATGTCCTTCTTATGTTGGGGCCCCATAGCCAAATGCCGTACTCCAGGTGGGGTCTCACCAGAGCAGAGTAGAGGATATAATAGAATATATTCTCACTCCTTCCTCTCAGCTGCAGTTGTGCAGGGTTTTTCTCCCCCTTCTTAAATATGTTAGCACAGAGGTGCTACCACCATCATTGATTGCCTCAGCTTTGGCCAGCGGCATCTTGGAGCTGGCTGGCATTGGCTCTGTTGGACATAGGGGAAGCTTCTCACAGAAGCCACCCCTGTAGCCCCTCCGCTACCAAAACCTTGCCACGCAAACCCAATACAATCAGATTTTCCTGCAACATGTCTGACAATCTGGCTCGATCTCACCACAAGCGGAAGATAGTTACAGATCCAATTACCTTCTGCCAGCTGGATTAGGGGACTCCCACTTGGGTCAAGGGAGTCCCCCACCCAAGTTGACAAGCTCATAAATTACACAGGGTTATGGAATGAAAGACAAGAGATCCATAAAGATGACTAAAATTACAGGGTGCAGCTTGCTAGTTAATGTGTGAGACAGAGAAACCAGAGACAGAGAGGATCCAGGCAAGTCCTAGTTAAGTCCTATCCTGCATGTAATTTTGGTGTCCCTAGAGTAAAGGGACACCAAGAATAAGACTGCAGGTTGTCACAACTCACTCCAAAAACATGCGTAGGCTCTGACACTGTTCAGTTTACTTGTGTAGACAGAGCTCAAGTCTTCACCTCCTGCCAAACTACACGCTGACTCCTTTCTGCTAGGGGAACTTATGATGGTGTGCAGTCACAGAGGATGTCCCAACAGGGAATATTGGGTGCACTTGGGCCCTGCTAGATGCTCTGGCTCCTTGTTGAAACCTGGGAATAAAAGTCTGTCCCCATCCCCAAGAGAAGGGGGTGGAGCTGCTCTCCTCCAGGAAAGAGGAAGCCCTTGTCCAGTTATGTCCAGGACATCAGGGCCTTGCTGGGATCTGCTGGTTGCCGCTTCATGTCCTGCTGGGTCTGGGGCCTTCTGGAAGGAGGCTGTTGGGCTTGCCAGTGCTGTTGGTGGCTGGGTCCAGGGTTTTCTTCTCCGCACATCAGGAAGCTGGTTTTGTGCTGCTGTCATGGATCTTCAGAGCCTGCTGGCAGCAGAATGTGGTGGTTGGGAAAGACGACAGCGACTGGCCCGGCTCCCTTTGAATGATGTTACTTTAAGCTTTTGCACTGGGGAAGGAACACATCCCAGCTGCCCCTCGGCTAGACCCTAGCCCCACTAACTTCTCATCCTGAGAGTAACAGAGTTCAGAGCATCCCATCGGTGCAGAAAAAACACCTCAAGAGTATAGCTGCAGTCACTCTCCGCAAACATTCCAGTATCTGCCCCTTTTCTGGGAAACTATACACACAGTCCATTTTCCTTGGGATCTGAAGATTGATCGTGTCAATCTTCCCAAAAGGTGCCCAAAAGAAGCCCAAAAGAACCTATTCAGACTCTGCTCACTTCCTTGCTCTTCCTCAGTTCCTAATCAAAGTGCTTTGTTTTACTACCCATTGGGCTGTATACTGGGTACGCTGGGATGCTCTATTATCTGCAACACGTGCTCCAAATATCCCCTAAACACTGTTCGACTTAATTTCATAGACAGTTTCCAGGATCTTTGCAGCTCAGCATCACTGCTCACTCTTTCATTTCCTAGGAGCCTACGTCTCCACGATACAGGATTTCTCTGTACTAGCAGCAAAATCCATGTTGGGCAGTCGCTGTTGCTTGCAAATGGACACTTGGTTACTTACTAGCAAAAGAGGAAGGTTATTACGGCCAAAACATGACACTGACCAATGTTGGATAAAGCTCTGAATAGAGCAGCAAAATCAACAACAGTTGTTGCTGGGCCAACTGCTTGTTTCACTGCTGTTGCAGAAAATCATCTCACATCACCTCACATGTGAGGACAGCCTCAGAGAGCAGCTTGGTCTTTCCTGTGTTGGCTTCCAGGCTGAGTTAACTCAGCCATTTTTAACGTAGGCTCGCAGTTCCTATCTTTGGCCCCTCCTGCTTCTGAGTTGATCCAGGAAAGCAGCATGGGAATGGGTGAAAGGTGCCACAGCCACAGGTGAAGTGCAGTTTTCTGGAACTCCTGGGGTTCAAATAGAAGTAATGATCATGGTGTAAATTGTTTCCCAAGTGCAAATGCTGCACTCAGCCCATGGGCTACAAGCTTAGGAAAAGCCAGCTGCTAAGCGCTATAGTTTTAGGTAGTTCCTCTCTCCAGTGTGTCTGCACTGCAATTAACTCATATACTTTCTGTGTTCAGTCACTATAGGATGTAGCTGACAGCCTCTCTTAAATATCATGTCTAATAAAGGCAGATTTTCCACAGTCATTGGAGCAGAATATTGAAAGCATGAGTTTCTAAGGCTGAAATTTATATTTAGTCTCCTTAAATAGACGTGTACTGAAGTTGTGCAGAAGCATTGACTAACTGTAGTTTCTAGCCTGAGACCTTGTTTGACCTGTACCTCTGAATACCAGGTCAGTTCTAGCGAGGCCCCCTAACTCTGACCCTCCAGGAGGAGGACTATAATAAGCCTGACCTGCCATCAGGAATTTCTCTAGAGAAGTGTTTTTTGGAAACTCTAGATCAGATTTTTTTGTATCTGTGTTGTGTGAAGGAAAAAAATTGCTTTGTGTGCAAATACAAACAGTAGCTGCAGTGTTGGTGATTTTTGCTCGTGGCCAAAGCATGTGTAGGTCTTTGTTTCCTGTTCAAACTTGCATTTAGGGGATTTATTTTCCTAAAAGCGAAGAACTGTGTTTCCAGTTGTCTTTTGCTTAACTTGCATGAGAAGTGGGAAATCCGTTGTGGGATGACAAATCCCTTTCTCTCTAACCTCCACCCACAGGCTTTCAGTGAAGGTCAGTCTTGCTCGAGTACCCCAGGCCTGTACGGGTGGTGGAGCTGGGTTACAGAACTGCAACCCTGGCATGGGGTTGCAGCTGCTGCTATCCTGCTTGCCTTACCCACCTATTTTACCTCGCAGCACTGAACTGGAAGCAGCAGTGGTCCAAGGTAGTTGAGACTGGAGACCTGGATCATAGGGAAGGCAGCCACCACACCCTCTTAGCTTCTGCAAAAGATCCATGTAACCTACAGAAGGTCCTTTGAAGCTACCAGGTGTTGTCAGCACTGGTTGTAGCTCTTGGCTACAGGGAAGCAGACGTGAAAGGCACAGCTTAGACTGCCTGAGCAGAGAAGCAAGTAAATGTAGCTTTGCCAGCTCCCAGCCCCAAGCTTAGGATGTCCCCTAGGAAGAGCTGTCACAGCAGTTGTTCTCAAGCAAGGTGCCTGTCCTATCTCATGTGGGTTTTCTAATCAGCAATGGCATCATTCAAGGGTGTGAACCTGGCTTATTCACTTACTCAGCCCGGGCAAAACAAGATCTGTGGCCCAGGCTCCATGGGGTAGAAGGGTAGAAAACATTTCCGCAGTGATTGCTGGGGCTTCATCCAAATAACTTGGGTGCTCACAAACAACTCCACGTCTCTCTGCTCCCCCACCCCACCGGCCAGATCTTCTGCTGGTATAAGAAATGGAGCATCTTTCTAACACTTCAGAGCATCACAGTGGGCTGGCTCTTGTGTGGTTGTTCCCTTGTCCAAGGCTGAGACTGGAACTAGATGGTTCTCATGGACATATATTTTCTTTGTTCTTAAAAAGACACCTCATCCTTCCCAGCTTGGCTGGCTGCTGCAGACCCGCAGTTAGATAGGGACTGTCACTGCAGGGCTGGCTGGCCATCGCTGCTGCAGGGAGGGCTGCGGACAGACTCCTTCTTTGCTACCCTAGCTCGTCTGGCCTTGGGGACAGCATAGGCTAAATGGTTTGGGCGATGCTCGAAGCAGTGCTGGACCAGGGGCCACCAGGACCTTCTCCTGAGAGCATTGCTTTGAGTGATTGCTCCTGCCAGGCAACAAGTGGAATAAGTCCTGCAAGCTCTCATTTGGCCCACATGCTGGTTTATTTACCGTCCGGGAAAGGCTGCAGCTGTGGCAGGGGGACTGCCACCCAGGGAAGGGAGAGAGCTGCCGGGCCCAGCCTGCGGCACAGCGGGCGGCGCCTGCGAGAAGCCAGCAGTGTTACCCCGCGCAATGCACACCCCCCTTTTCTAGGGGCTGACAGGCGGGAAGAGATACACACAGTCCACACGGTTCTTGGGCACTTTCCTGTTAGGAAGCCAGGGGGAAGCACAGGACACAGCCAACGCGGCGCACTCGGCCTGCAGGCGGGGCAGACCGCCTGACGAAG
>NW_008824359.1:4163811-4171730 GCF_000699105.1 Pygoscelis adeliae | reverse complement strand
GTCCTAGATTTGGTGTAGATTGTATGGTATGCTTTATCCCTGGTTCTCTAACAGGAAAGTACTAAGGAAATGACACGATCCGCGTGTGAATCTGCCTGTCGGCCCCCTGTCTTCTCAAGGGCATTGAATCCTGTTAGCTGTTGAGGACCAAAAGCCTCAGAGAAGTTCCCGTTGTGAGTTCACAAGTATTGACGGTTGGTAGTGCTTGTGAGAGGTGCCACCGAGGGAGGGATGGGCAGAACGCGACCACCCCAGCCCTTGGTGAGCCCCAGCCGGACCTTCATCACCTCTGCGGCTCTGCCCTCCCCACAGCACATCCAGTTTCCTACCGGCTGCTGGCAACAGGGTGGGTGAGGGAGGTTACATCAGCAGAAAGCACTGTGGGTATAGGGAGGAGGTTTAGGGAGGCCCTAATCTTGGTGGGCAGAGAGATGTGAGGATTGGGTATGTGAGGAAGAGCATGGAAACTCGGATGATTGGAAAGGGAAGAGGGCTTACACAAGCCTGTAAGAAATGAACCTCATTTCTTCTGTTCGTGGGATTAACAAATCCAACTGAGGTCACAGGTGCTATAAGGTAACATGCAGCTGGGTAGCCGGGGGGAGGGGGGGGGGGGGGGGGGGGGGGGGGGGGCAACTTTTTATTCTTGCCCAGCTTGACTTTTCCAAAATGCAGCTGTTTCCTGAACGTGTTTCCTGGGGCAGTGTAAGAAGTAACATGCTGGCCAGACTGCTGAGCCATGAAAACATCAGAGATCAGAGCATAATTGGCTTCATGGTCCAAAGAAAAGGTATGAGAACTGCACACCTGTAAACCCTAGTTCTGGGGCACATTGATTTTCACTGGCCACTGTAGTGTGGATAAAATGGTCCTGGGCTCTTTGCATTGTTCATATCAAAGGTTCCCAAAGTCTTTTAAGGAATGAAGGGTGAAGTCTGGGCTTGAGCACATGTAAGAGTTGTTCAGCAACTGTGACAACCCAAAAACTTAAAGCAGGGAGTGTGAGAGAAGGCAGGTCTGTGCTTCAGAGACCTGTATGTCACAATTTCCCCCTTTAGTATTTTTCCTGAGCTGGAATAAATCAGAGGAAGGTGCCAAGGCAGTGGCTGTTCTTCATCCATTGCTATAAAATGTGGGTAAGTGAGACATCCCACCCTTTGCAGAGATCAGGTGAGCCTGGTAGGTTTTTTTGCAATGTGCTTTAACTTAGTGCCATGCAATTAAGCAGGGGGATGTACATGAGTGACAGCAGTCATCAGGAAACAAGCCCTGTGACAGCCCTCACTTCAGGAAGGGGGATGAATGGAGGGATTTGGTCTTTGATCAGGACAAAGGGAAGTCAGGATAAAGGATTGGGCCAGCTGACCAAAAATAGCCAGCTGACCAAAATACCAGACTCCTGAGGGGAGCAAGCCGTTGGTAAGCCGTCGGTGAGCCCACTGCCCACCTTGCCTTTGCCAAAGACCTGGTTCTTGCTCCTGAGAGTGGGTAGGAGGGGTATAGGGTGGTTGCTGCCATGTGTTTCCCATTCTTCCTCCATTCAGCACTCCCTTCCACCTTTTCTTCTCCCCCCTTTTATCTTGATCTGTGTATGAATACAAGTGAAGCCTTGGCCATACGTCTTTAAGACTGGCACAGTTAATTTCTTAGCTGTTTCATGAACTGTCATGGCTGTTGTAACACTGGCAAGGACCTTGTGTAAGGGACGAGGCCCAAGTGACTGTGCTGTAAGCACAGACAATGCCCCAAGAGAAAGCTCCAGAAGCCAGCCACAGGGAGGGGCCTGGTGTCACTCATGTGTCTGTTCAGCTTCTATTTCAGGTATAAGAGAGTATCCAGGTGTCGTGGTTTTCCATTCCTCATTGGTACATAAACTGTAATAATTTGCTAAAATTCTGCCCCACACATACAGGGTTGTATAATGGGGATCCCCCCCCCCCTCCCCCTCTCCCTCTCCCTCTCCCTCTCCTGCTTCCCAGCTCTCCCTTTCTCTCTGCCCCCCCCCTTCTCGTTCTCTACTCTTGATGCTGCTAAGTAACACAAGGCCTACCTCAACTTCTCATAAAGCTGCTTACATATTGATACACTGAGGGTTGATGCTTACAGAGTGTTCGTTCCATTAAAGTTGATGTTCGTGTTTGGACCTTGAGTGTCCAAACACAAATCCACACTGAGGGGATTTGCGGACCTTAGTCACTCCCCCCTTCTCACAGGTGGGACGTGACACTTTGCTTTTGAAGATCCACCCAAAGATGGCCCTTCAGTGCCAGACAGCTTGGCATGACATCCTGATTTCTCACTCACATACAGTCGAGACCCATGCTTAGCTAAACTGGGAGGCGTGGTGAAACCTCAGAGGGGAAATGTCTGCAGAGATAAGGTGTGGTGGGACTGTGCTGTCTGCAGGGACTCATACTTTACAGTTTATGTAAAGCCTATTCTAACTCAGTGGGAGTGGATGCTTCTGCAGCAGGTCAATATTGCACAAGCTACTTCCAGAGTGGATTAGACCAAATAGCTGTCAAAAGGCAAAATTTGGTCAGAATAATGTGCGAAGGTCTGATTTTCAAGTTTCCACTGGCCATGCAGTTCAAAGAGATTCTGGATTTTCAAATATTTCTTAATCTCTAACTGTGTTCTAGTTCTAGTATTTTATCTACATCTTCAAGCAAAAAGAAATTACTTTCAATATAAGTAATACATTTGATTGATGCTTGTTTATTATCTTCTGTCATCACCACCGGCCCATACCAAACCGTCACACGTGCCTGTAACTGTAGGCAACAGTTTCCCATCCTGGTTCATCCCAAGGTCCTGGGAACAGGTTCATCACTGGTAAACATAGGCCTGATTCCCCAATAACCAAATGGGGCTGTACCACCTGACGGCAGTATTTGATATTGGCCTCAAATCTAAATCTTCATGATTCCATTTATTATATTTTACATTAAGTTTTGTAACATTTGGGTGCACTATAAATACTTTGCAGGCTCTCTCATAGCCTTCTGCTTAAGACAGGAGTCCTGCCTTTAAAGGTATACAGGCTTGGCAATAACTGAGTCCACAAATGTAGTATTAGAGCAATGATTTATACAAAGCCTTTCATCCTGCCTGGCACATGGTGGTTTATATTCACTGCAGAGTTGACTCTCTGAGTCGTCCAAGTGTGATTCTCCTCTGAGAGCAGACCCAAACATACAGACTTCACACAAGAGACTCCTTGCATACTTAGCATTACTATGCATTAAATAAATGCAGTCCCCTGTGTGGTAGAGGGCAGCAGCCATCTTTGTCTTACCACATTACATATCAAGGGAAGGACAATTATAGTTAAGGATATAAAGCTTCCTTTTCTTCAAAAAAGTGCCACATGGACCTTTCAGTATGTCCTGGTTTCGGCAGGGATAGAGTTAATTTCCTTCCTAGTAGCTGGTACAGTGCTGTGTTTTGGATTTAGGATGGGAACAAAATTGATAAGGCACCGATGTTTTAGTTGTTGCTAGGTAGTGCTTACATTAGTCAAGGACTTTTCAGTTTCTCGTGCTCTACCGACTGAGAAGGCTGGAGGTGCACAAGAAGCTGGGAGGGGGCACAGCCAGGACAGCTGACCCAAACTGGCCAATGGGATATTCCATACCATGGGACGTCATGCTCAGTATATAAAGCTGGGGGAAGAAGAAGGAAGGGGGGGACGTTTGGAGTGATGGCGTTTGTCTTCCCAAGTCACCGTTACACGTGATGGAGCCCTGCTTTCCTGGGGATGGCTGAACACCTGCCTGCCCATGGGAAGTAGTGAATGAATTCCTTGTTTTGCTTTGCTTGCGTGCGCAGCTTTTGCTTTCCCTATTAAACTGTCTTTATCTCAACACACGAGTTTTCTCACTTTTACCCTTCCAATTCTCTCCCCCATCCCACTGCGGGGGGAGTGAGCGAGCGGCTGCATGGTGCTCAGTTGCCAACTGAGGTTAAACCATGACACAGTACGTTCCATCTGAAGGAAGGCCGTGCAGGAATCATCATAGTATTCATTTTATCCAAGTCAAAAGTGAAGATCTGAAATGGACCTTCTCAGTTGTGAATCTTTGGTTCCAGAAAGTCTTAAATAGAAAGTGGAGAGCACTATACCCTATGGCCTTTCCAGACTCTAATATGAGGGCAGGAGAGAAGCTATGAGGTACTTGTGTAACTACACAGGCCTTTGGAATCATTCAGAGAGTTGATAGGGGAAATACTAAAGCCACTGGACAATAGCTGTGTATAGCACTGCAATTCATGGCTCAGTACTGCATAGTGCTAAGCACCCTCTTAAAGGCTGAGAATTCTTCACTCCCAGTGTCCTTCCCGGCACTTGAAGGCCTTCAAATCCTTCCAAGTTTGAAACATCTTGTAATCTCTTCTGGGATTGGCAGCCCCTGTAATATTCCACCTCTCAAAGCTTCCCTGCCTTACACGTTAACCAGAAGTGATTATTCCAGAAGAATGCACCAAGGCACAGTTTAGTCACAGTGAAGCAGTCCACTTCTTTACTCACAGGTCCTTTTTGTGTGTGTCTTGGAAAGGGCAGACTTACATGATTTAGCATTTGCAGTGCCTCAGTTAAGCAAAGAATATGACTTGGAAGTGTTTTCAGAGGAAGAGCTGGATGGCTCTGAAGAAGACACTCTGTATTTTCCTGCAAAACAAAGCATAGTGGTTAGACATAAGGACAGATAGCCTGGGATATATTGGCACTGCAAAGTAGGGACAGTTAGACCTGTCCTGATAACCCAGGTGGCTTTGACTTGGTCTGCAGCCCTGATACTAGCTGGATTACAGCAATACCAGCAAAGCACAGAAGTCAATGTGTTTGGTGACACAGCCAGGACATGTCTGCTTGAACTGACGATCATGCCATAGGGTAGTAATTTACTCACACAAATGGAGGGACTTACTGGTCTTTCTTGAGCATGGGGACGCATCTAGAACACGTGCTCTTGAGATGAATCCCCGCTCCCTCCCTCTTGTGACCACGAGGCTCTAAACTAAGATCCAGGTGCACAAAGCCCAAAAGCAGAAGAGAGTGCTAATAATATGGGAGTTTCAGGTGGCAGTAGCATGGAATGCAGTTGTGGGCAAGTCTCATTCTTGTGGTGGGAGGCTTCTGTATCTGGCTAGTGTACTCATGTAAACTTACTGTATCTCAGTCAGAGACCAACTTCTTGTTCTGTTATCTGACTAATAAACAGACTCTTAAAAAGCAGTTGCTTGCCTTCGTATCCCACTTTGACCAAATGTCACCATCTTCTCTGAGCAAAGGTTGGATGCAAAGATTACACATTTAGGAATGAAATTACTCATATTTTCAGCAATGCTTCTTGCAAAATAAAGTCATAACTGAAATGGTGACATCCATAAAATGATTGTCAGAGAACCTTTGAAGAGATACAACTCCAAGGTGGTGAAGAGTACATGAACAGTAAATGAACCGAGGAGCATCGTGTCAGGATATCATTAAGCTCAAAACAAAGCTCGGTTAGTGGGTTTTAGAACTGGTGAAACATGCCACCATCCAATACTTGTTTTAGTGTTAGACAGTTATGCTGCTAGCATTATGCTACAATCATGAGCCATTATGCTAGTGATTCCAATGACTTATTAGTTCCTTTGTACTAGAAGATGAAATACCATCTGTAGATGGATGGATAGACCTAGAAATAGGTTGACAGATATCAGGACAGACAGACCCTGAGAGTGAGAACACAGGCAAAACCTTGTTTGTGCTTCAGTAGGAGAGATCTATTGTCACATACCTGTTTTTCCACATAAGTTGTTAAAGGTTCTTGAAAATGGATAGCTCATAGCAAGCATTGGCGTCACCAGGATCAGGGAGGTTGACTGTGAGAGAGAAAAATTGCTTTTTGTCAAAAGCCTAGAGCTTTCTTTGTAGCCACATTGAGGGGGGGAAAAAAGATTACAATAAAATGTTGTTCAGTAGTACAAGCAGGCAATCCACAGAGGGACAAGTTAGATATTTGTGAGGCATCAAGTTCATCCATTTGCATGTTTATGATGGTGATGAAGGAGATCAATTTTAAAAGAAACTGCAGGACACAAACAGCCTGTCTCTAACTGTTGGCCAGGGAAGATAGCTTAAGCTCCAGAGTCTGTCATATCAGATGGTACAGAGTTCTGGTCCCTTATCTGAGGGAGTATATCCATTAAGATAACCAGAAAAGCTAAGACTTACATGCTAACGGGTGGTCGTTGAAGGCCAATAGCCTGAGATAATCAGAGGCAAATTTAACTTGACACACTAGAGGGCATTGGAACACAACTCTCTACAGTCCAGATGGGAAGGAAGAAACTTTTTGCTGCTGAAATGAAGTTTCTTTTATGGATCTGGAGTGGTTTGAGAATTTAATGGGATTCCTCCAAAAGGTGTGTTCAAAAAAAGTATGGAAAACACATCTTTTTCTGTTCAATCTTTCTCCGTTCATTAGGTTGTACTGTGGTGGTGTAAACGGGGCAGTTTTGTGCATTGTCACCTATATCATAAGGTGGTAGAGGAAGAAGGTAAATGAATCACATTTAAAAAGTTTGATCAAAGATTTTGATCTTGCTTTATTTATTACTTATCAGCAGAACTGCCATGGAAATATGCCAATTCCCACTGCCTGGGGCAGCTTCCGCAGCGTCAACTAGAGTTGAAAGTGTCTCGCCCAGGAGATTTTTGTCTGAAAAGGAATTCAGAATTGGGGTCCAAGACTTAAGAACTTGTTCTCTCTACTTTACTCTGCTGGATGTGTCAGTACAGGAGGGAATGAAGAAACTGACATGCTTAATGATAGTTGTATCAGTTATTCCTGCCTTCCTTCCAGTTTCCTGGGAAAAAGGAGTTTTTCCCATAGTCAGAATAGCACCACATCGAGCAGATGTCATTTTCAAGCCAGAAAGAAGGAATGGTGCTTTAAAAATGCATTAGGAAATGTTCCCAGACCTGGATTCCCAGGAGTAATCCTCCTGCAGAAAATACTGGAATACTTGGAGTACCAGTTAAAAAAATCCATGTGGATGATTCTGGGGATCCTAAATGAAGAAACGTGAGGCAGAAACTGTGTCTTTCCTGACAGTTCGTCTGACACAAGATCTGAATGTGGCAGATGGTTAGAGCATGTAAAACTTACAGTGCTGCTCTGCCTGGCTAATCACAGGCTGCCTCCTCCCGGGCCTTCAGCATGTTGCTGGAGGGGACATGCAGAGAGGTCAGTACTGGGTCCAATACAGTTTTAACGTCTTCATTAATGATATAGATGATGGGAAAAGTGCACCCTCAACAAGTGTGTAGACGATACAGAACTGGAAGGAGTGCCTGATAGATCAGATGACTCCGCTGTCATTCAGAGGGACCTCAACAGGCTGGAGAAATGGGATGACGGGAATCTTATGAAGTTCTGCAAAGGGAAAGGCGAATCACAGAATCATAGAATAGTTTGGGTGGGAAGGGACCTCTAAAGGTCATCTAGTCCAGCCCCCCTGCCATGGGCAGGGACATCTGCAACTAGATCAGGTTGCTCAGAGCCCCGTCCAACCTGACCTGGAATGTTTCCAGGGATGGGGCATCCACCACCTCTCTGGGCAACCTGTGCCAGTGTTTCACAACCCTCAGCGTAAAAAATGTCTTCCTTAGATCTAGTCTCACTCCTCCCCTTTAGTTTAAAGCCATTCCCCCTTGTCCTGTCGCAACAGGCCCTGCTAAAAAGTTTGCCGCCATCTTTTTTATAAGCCCCCTTTAAGCACTGATAGGCTGCAAGAAGGTCTCCCCAAAGCCTTCTCTTCTCTAAGCTGAACAACCCCAACTCTCTCAGCCTTTCTTCACAGGAGAGGTGTTCCATCCCCCTGATCATTTTCATGGCCTCTTCTGGACCCGCTCCAACAGGTCC
>NW_008824359.1:4139937-4163747 GCF_000699105.1 Pygoscelis adeliae | reverse complement strand
CTCCCTCGACCTGCTGGCCACACTTCTTTTGATGCAGCCCAGGATACAATTGGCCTTCTGGGCTGCGAGCGCACATTGCTGGCTCCTGTCCAGCTTTTCATCCACCAGTACCCCCAAGTCCTTCTGGGCAGGGCTGCTCTCAATCCCTTCATCCCCCAGCCTGTATTGATCCCGGGGGTTGCCCTGACCCAGGTGCAGGACCTTGCACTTGGCCTTGTTGAACCTCATGAGGTTCACACGGGCCCACTTCTCCAGCTTGTCCAGGTCCCTCTGGATGGCATCCCGTCCCTCTGGGGTGTTGACCACATCATGCAGCTTGGTGTCATCTGCAAACTTGCTGAGGGTGCCCTCGATCCCACTATCTATGGCATTGATGAAGATATTAAACAGTACCCGTCCCAATACGGATCCCTGCGGGACGCCACTTGTCACCGATCTCCATCTGGACATTGAGCCGTTGACCACTACCCTCTGGATGTGACCATCTGACCAATTCCTCACCCACTGGACAGTCCACCCATCAAATCCATACCTCTCCACTTTAGAGAGAAGAATGTTGTGTGCGAAGTCCTTCTGTCCCTGGGAGGAACAACCCCATGCATGAGAACATGCTGGGGGCTGTCTGACTGGAAAGGAGTGTTGATAGAACCAGACTTTTCTCAGTGGTGCCCAGTGAAAGGACAAGAGACAGTGGGAATAAATAGAAATACAGGCAATCCCACTTAAGAAGAAAGTTTTTCACTGCAAGGCTGTTCAAACACAGGAAAAGGCTGCATAGAGAGATTGTGGAGTCTCCATCCTTGGAGCTACTCAAAACCCAACTAGACAAGGCCCTGAGCTCTAGGTGACCATGCTCTGAGTCAGAGGGTGGCACTAGATGATCTCGGGAGGTACTTTCCAACTTCAGCAGTTCTGTGATTCTTGTGGAAGATGGAGTGATTCGAGCCAATGCTGCTTCTCTGAGCTGACTTAATGGACTCCTTAATTCCTTTGAGGCTATGTACCCATCTATCTTAATTATGCTGGTTTTTACGTCTGCTTCGCAGTTTTTTAGCAATACCTCTACAGGCTTTTCTGAATAAACCCTGTTCAGATACCAAAATAAAACTAAGCTCTGTTGTCATATAAAAGTGATGCTAGCATTTACCACTATTTTCTATTTCCACCCCAAGAGCCAGTGGTTACATTCTGATGCCTTCAATCCCTTACCCATCCTGGCATGGCTTCTTTGGTAAGGGGTTATAAATGCAGAAGTTCCGGCAAAGGGCCATGAAGATGATTAAGGGGCTGGAGCATCTGTCATACCAGAAGAGGCTGAGTGAGCTGGGACTGTTTAGCCTGGAAAAAGAGAGGCACAGTGGGATCTTGTCAACGTCTATAAATAACTGATGAGGGGAACTAAAGAAGCACCACCCTGGAGTGACTTCTTTGGTGAGGGATTATGAGTGCAGAAGTGTAAGTTGAAACAAGCATTTCTGTGCTAGAATACACAGAGTTATCCACCCTCATGCAGCCATCCCAGACTGAGGTATTTTATTCCTGTTGGCTGAAACTTTTCTACATTCTGTGTCTGGGAATGTGGCCCCTCTTGTGCAGAAGTAGAGATGAACACACCTTTGGCATCAGCGGGAAGAGGATGACAAACAACTCTGGGGCTGCAACGTCTTCAACCGGCAGAGTTGAATATTAGTCCATAGCCTCAGCTCGTGGCCCTCTCCTAGGGCTGTAAGACACGTCCTGGGTCACTGAGGCTATGACCCCGCTGTGTGGTCGGCCTCCTGTATTCTGCTTTAGAGGTTTGTCAAGCCTCATTGTAAAAGCGGTTAATTCTGTGTTTTTCCTCCTTTGTTCACACTGAGACACCCTTCCCCAACTTCTCTAATGGGTAGTGGTCGCTTAATGCCATAAGCAGATTTGCAGTCGGTTGGATCCAAGGATCCTCTAGCCCAGTCGCTTCTTACCCAAAGAGGGCCACAGCAGAGGCCCTAGGGAAGAGTTTTACAAAAGCAAAGTAAGCTTGTAGCAGCACATCTTCAGAATGTGCTTTCCCCCTCTGGCTGTCAGAGGTACAGGGACTTCTGGAGGCAGAGGCAAGACCTTGGTGTTTAGCAGCCCTTAATGGCCTATGAAGCTTACACAAAATGAAGTGAACTATAAGAAAACCCAGGAGAGTGTCCAACATCCACAGCATCCAGGAGCAAGGAGGTCTAAGTCTCCTTTGCTTGCTTTGAATCTGCCACTCATTAGGGTCAGGTCTGGTCCTTAATTATCACACTGGATGGCACACTTGCTCCATGGCCTCGTAGCAGCATACATCACTTTTACATTCCCCATCAGCTGTCTAGGCTGAAGAGTCCTGTGCCATTCTAGCACAGCAGTCATCCCACCTCTTCGGTACTTGTTCTGCTCTGCCTCTTTCCAATTGGCCTATATCTTTTTTGAACTTAATTAAGATCCGTTGTCCCCATGCCAGCATTTTCCTGTGGCTTAAACAGCTCTGCCTCCCTTTAGGCATTTTGGGTGAAAGGCCTGTGGTGCCATGAGACCTGTGGAGGTGAAGGACGCATGGAGGGAGGAACCAGGAGCTGCTAAAGATTAGAAGGTGTGAAGGTGTGGCTGGCACAAGACAGTCTAGCTCCATGGCTGCCCAGTACCTGATAGCAGCTGAGCCCTGGTTTACCCTTTTCAAATAGCCACTGGGCATTTTTTCAGAGTCTTGACCTCTGGAGCACAAATTGAAATGGAAGAAATTCCATTTAATCATTAAAAAATGCTTTTTTTTATGCTGAGGGTGGAAAACACCACAGCTTTTTGTCCAAAGATTTAGTGGATTCTCTAGCTTTAGAGATACTGAAAACCTGACGGGGCAAGCCAAACCTGCTCTAGTTTACCTTGCTTTGAGCAGTGGGTTTGGACTAGATGGTCTTTGGATGTTCCTTCCAATCTTAACTGTTCCATGATTCTGTGACATCTCTGTTCAGCATTTACTGCATTTCTGTCCTAATTGTATTCCTCAGCAGTCATTTTCCTGAGGCACTATGCAAACTTTATTTTTTCTTTTAAAGATGGCAATGTGACTGCTTCTCCTCTTTAATGTGAATGCTTATCCTGAGCAGAGGCATTTCCAGATGCCCATTCAAGCTGTGCTTCAATGCAGGGAGGAGTGCAAGAGTCATTGGGCCAGAGAAAGTTTCTGTGGATGGAAGTGAAGCCTTCCAGGATCTTCCTTAAGGATCCTGTCCTTGTTTGCAACATTATTTCTTTTTTTTTTTTTTAGGCACTGAATGTTTTGGGTTAAATGCAGGAATTTGCTGTGTATGGAACTCAAGTCTCTCCTGTTCTAGGAGTGTGTCCAGAACCACATTCATTTATGTTCTATCTTTTGCTCATTGAAATCTGAGTCTTTGCAACACATAGACATGATTTTGACAAAAGATTCATACTTCCTCCCATTTTCTGTTCCCAGCATGAAGTGGAGGCTGACCTGTCTCCTGGTCTCATGAGTTCAAGTCGCAGTATCTCCATCCTTTCCTGCTCATAGCTGAAGAGCATCTTCCCCAAGAAGTTCCCTTTGCATTTCTCTTCGGTTGTGAATAAATAATGGTGCCACTGATTTTTTCTGTTTTCTAACTTAAAGTTTCAGTTACATTTTGTGGTTTATTTCTTGTGGAATTTAGAGCAAACGTCCACCAACCTCCTTCTCATTTTTTACCAACTATAGGTGAAATAATAGACTTTGAAAAAGGGGGTATATTCATATTTATGTTATTAGTGTCTTTTCTTGCTCTGACTAGTTCTAATAAATAATTGAGAATATAAAGTGCATTTGTCTTAAAAGACACTTGGAGAATGTTAGACTATTCAGCAGTAACTCTGAAATACATTCTTAGGTCAAGGATCTAACCTTTGTTTGCTGTGAACTCCATTTGGACATTGAATTCCTCTTCAGCAGGGCTTCTTGTATCTATTTGTTAAAAAAAAAAAAATCAATCAGTAAATACAGCAATTCTGTTCAAATTCCAACAGTATTTTCACATAATATAAGAAACCATTTGAATTCTTACCTTCTTGTCCCAGAGAGTCCCAAACACCAAAATGAATAATCCCTAGGAGACAGATAATTACATGCAGTTTGATGACACCAACCTTTTAATTGCAGTACCTCATAATTATCTCAAACATTGTCCATGTTGACTATTTAGACTCTGAACTCTTTGATAGAGGGCATTTTTCTAACTGCATCTCACATAATGGACTGCTGATGTGGTAGGAGTTCTCCAGGCCTGGCCTACTTAAACTGTGTGTATATCTGGTCTACAAAAGTGACACAGTCAGTCTGCTAGCACTAAATATATTTGGAAGAAGGGACCTTTGTGTATGGAAGACATGCCTTTCTTGTGCCCCCCAGGTAAGCTAGCAGGCTCACAATATGAAAGGCAAGCGAGTTTGGTCTGAAGCATACAATTTTGAGGCCATTCTTAAGAGACAGAGTATACAAAACTATTGTGTCCTTAAGAAATCCCATTGTATTGGGATCCTACTGGCCATCTAAATATGTTGTTGTAAAAATCATACTAGCTGAAACCTCTCAATCGTGTATTTTGGTAATTTATTCTCTTTACTATTAGTACTACTCAGCTGTTCTTGATGACTTTCATGTTGTTTATACTCCCCCATTACTTGAACCCACAAGAGTACAATATGATGCCTCCAGATGCACTGCAAATGAGACCAGACATGCTGAAGCTTGCCCACCTGAACATAATAGGGCTATTTTCCTGATCTTCAGGAATGAAGTTCTTCCCAAAGCTACTGGCAAAGTTGGAAGTTAGTTATCTTTATGTCAGCTTTATCTATAAGGCACATTTGTTAAGGCAAGTTGAGAATACGAAATACCACTGAATTCCTGGGTTTCCCAAAGAGCCCTTTGGGAATAAGGATGTGTAAGGCAACCCTGAGCTTTCCCAAGCTGTTTTTATTCCCTCTCCAAGCATAGCACTGCAAGAACGTCCTTACATGTTAAATGGTCATAGAGGAAACAAAACCATACATATGTGTAACTCACCTGCAAAACATTGAGCAGAGAAAAGAGGATGTGGAAAGCTTGATGGCTGTCTTCGATGACAGTGGCAAGGCCAAATCCCCAGGTGAGGCCTAACAGTGGTGTCAAAATGGCCACACTTTTGCCAATTTGAAACAAAGAGTTCTTCTCCTGCCTGTTTGACCTATCCCCAATAGTTGGCCTCAGTATTTTTATTATAACAACTGCGGTGATGAACAAATTCATGGCCACAATGATCAGGGCAGGTATGACGAAGGCCAAGAGAGCTTTGCTGTTGTTCCAGTTGAGCCAGCAGACATTCTCTCTGGTGTAATTGTTCCTTGGCAGTGTGACAGCGATGGTGATGACTGCAATGACAAAGGGGCACCCATATCCCAGACAGAATGCCACTGCTTTCTGAGTGGTCTTGCTTGTGTTATGCAAGATGAAGACCAGTCTGTAGAAAAGAATGAGGCCCAGGCTGAGCATCCAGAAAAAGACACACAGGTAGAATAAATGGCTGAAGAAGGTGGCCACAAAACAGACACCTCTGCTCATCTGTTGTTTTTTGGTGGAGACAACAACAATGAACCAAATGTCAGCAATCAGGAGTGATGTAGCGATGTTGAGTATACAGACATGGCGCATATAGGAGGTTGTGTTGTTTGTCACGTATTTCCAGACTAAGGACTCAATTATAATGCAGGTTACCAGACTCAAGATTGAAATGGCCAGGCCGATGTAGGTAATATAACCTTCAAAGTTTAGCTGGGAGGATTCATCAGGTGACATCAGAATGGAGAATGATGTCAAGTGATTGCAGGAGCAAATGACATTATCTCCCTTCTCTGTGGATGTGCAACCATGAGTATCCCAGCCCCCGCTACTTTTGTTGAGTGTGAAGTTCCAAAAGACACACTGGGGCATCTTTAGAGACGAGTTTTGCTTTGCAAAGGTCATATTAATATCGAACTTCTGGCTTCTGTTGCTGCTCACAGTTGTTGTTACCAGTAAGCCGTTCACATACTTGTGCTCATTCCGGGGCAAAATATGTCCAAGTTTTGAGTACATCACACTGACAATGGTTGAATTTGCGCCTAAAGTCTGAATTTCAGTTTCACCAATGAGCACATTAACTGTGAGGTTTTCTGCACTGCAGAAGTTCTTATTATAATCTGTGTTGTTATTTTCTGTGACAACTGTACCTTGTAGCTGAAGGCTTTCTGCAGAGACAGGAGGAATGGTGCTATTAACTGGTTGGAGGTGCAGGGAAAAACTTTCTACCGAACGCAGTAACGAAGAACTTCCGCCTGTTCCCTCTTTATCCAGGTCTTTCCAAGCTTTAGCTGTGGAATCAGCAACAATAAAGTCCACTGTATAGAGGAAATCCTGGAACAACAACAGAGTAATGCTGTTACTGAAATCCCATACAAATCATTGTTGTTTCTTATGGTAATTTCTGCGTGGTCCTAGAATTGCCTTTTGAAAAAGCCCAGTATTTTCTTACTTTGCTCAATCCATGTGACACCTTCAGTTCTTAACCTTCTGCATGCTCTATTTTCAAGTTAAGATTTCCAAAAGTGGAGCTGCATGGCTTTTTTTTTACGTATTACTTAGTATTTTTTCTTCTCCAGCCTTCTTTCTGTTCTTTCTCAGCCTTTGTGCTATCTTTGATTTCTTGCTCTCTCTCATGTAGGGTTCTCCAGCTACAAAACATCAAGTCTCTTTGCACTTTTCTGCTCAGAAGAGCAGTGCCTCTGTACCTCACAATCAAGGTTTCCAAGTATTTCTAAGATACGTTTTGCCATTCATTTGTTGTAACACCTAATTGATTTTCCTTGCTTGATCCCTATCCTTATTTTAACTCTATTTTCTATTTCTGCTCCTACTCATAGAATCATAGAATCACAGAATGATTTTGACCTTTGAAAATCATCTAGTCCAGCCCCCCTGCCATGGGCAGGGACATTCAACCTGACCTTGAACACTTCCAATGACAGGGCATCCACAACTTCTCTGGGCAACCTGTTCCAGCATCTCACCACACTCGTAAAGAATTTCTTCCTTATGTCCAATCTAAATCTACCCTCCTTCAGTTTAAAACCACTGCCCCTTGTCCTGTCACTAAAGGCTCTGGTAAAAAAGTCTTTCTTATAAGCCCCCTTTAAGTATTGAAAGGCTGCAATAAGGCCTCCCCGGAGCCTTCTCGTCTCCAGGCTGAAAAACCCCAACTCTCTCAGCCTTTCTTCACAGGAGAGGTGTTCCATCCCTCTGACCATTTTTGTGGCCCTCCTCTGGACCCGCTCCAACAGGTCCGTGTCTTTCCTATGCTGGGGACTCCAGAGCTGGACGCGATACTCCAGGTGGGGTCTCAGCAGAGCAGAGTAGAGGGGCAGAATCCCCTCCCTCGACCTGCTGGCCACCCTTCTTGTTATGCAGCCCAGGATAGGATTGGCCTTCTGGGCTGCAAGCGCACATTGCTGGCTCATGTCCAATTTTTCATCGTCATTCCTTGTCCTTTCCTCTAACTTAGAATGCTAGAGACTTTTACGGGTCCCTGGAAGATTACTAGTTGCTAAGCATACAGCAGTCTCTCTTTCATGCATAGGCTCCTTGTCTTCATCATTTTGACTTTTCATAAACTCTTCTATCTATCTTTGCTGTCATTTCATCTCTTCCCTTAATACTTTCCTGTTCCTGACACTAATTAACTGTGAAATTTCTTCAGGGAGAATGTCATCCTCTGTAACAAAAGGGGCCAAAGGGCTTGATAAGTATAGGTAAGACTTAAAATAAAACCTTACTTTAATAATGGGCTCCTTTGCATCTACTGGGATAGAGGAGACCTTATCCAGGATGGTAACGATTGCGCCTAGGTTTGCAGAAGAATTGTTTATTGTGCTTAGCTCCTGTTCTGTCTTGTTCTTGAGCTCTGCAAGGTAGTTAGGTAGGTTTTCTTTTGCATCAGGACTGCTGACCAAGGACTGGAACAGAAGATAACCGTACATCACATGTGTGCAATTTGCCTAGAGCTTGATCGTCCTTCATAATGGCTACCCCTATATTAGTAAAATAAACAGAGCCAGGGTCATTCTAGACATGCTGGTAGTGTTCAACTCTCTGACCTTCCAGAACAGGGTATCCTAACTACCTATTGAGAGCGGTGTCTCATCTGTGCAAACTCGCAGACTGCTCTTGGAAATTTCAGGGGGGGGAAATAGTTGGCCTGGGCCCAAACCATATGAGGGAGCAATCTAGCAAGTTAAGAAAATACATAATTGAGTAGCTGTACGTCTGCCTGGGACCTTGCTGTGCCTAATTTACTAAAATAAACATAGTAAGTATTTGATGAAAGAAAGATAATTGTTCTCATCTAACCTCACTGAGTGAAGGGTGACTCTGGATGGTTTGTAGTGAAGAGGACTATGCTAGGATACCTAGGCTGAAAACCAAAGCCCAGCACCTGTCTGTGAAGTGTAGTGGCTGAGGGGACATGCTAAACAGGGCCTGGGTCTGAGGTTGGGCAGCGGCCCACAGTTGTCTCTACTGCATCGTTGTTAGTGTACTCTGTAGCATGCTTTGGGCTTGTGCCAACTAGTGTTCACCAAGGCAGTGCCTGAGCATGGTTCAGGGAACACCCCAGGCCAGCAACTGTTCCCACTGGATGCTATGAATAAGGTCACCTTGTCTGGGGGAGAAAGCGTTCATGTGTATGGATGTTAGCCGTGCAGTGCCACATGCCCTCTGGGCCAGAGAAGGGGACCTAGCCTCTTTCACTGACTTGTGTAGATATAGTCAATCATTCTTTATATCTTTTAAAACATAGTTTTAATTAAATATTTGATTTTTTAATGCTTCATATATTTTAGATTGTGTTAAGCAAAAAAACATCCAACAAAAATTTTTGCTCTCTCCTACCCCCACCCCCACCCCAACCTCTAGAAAACTCATAAGTGTTACCTCGGCACTAGTCAGCAGGTTGTTTATTGATGCAGACAGGCAGTCATTCCTTTCAAGCGTCCATGATTTTTTGGAGCACTTGTAAGTTTTACTGCCTCGGGTAAAACTGTCTGTATTTTCCTGAAGGCATGGCTTTTTTAATGTGGCCCCTTCTGTTCCAATGCCAAGGTCGCCTGAACAGGAAACTTCCTTATCTGTATTGAGAAAAAGAAATAGAGGTAGAAAACGAAGAAGCAGGGAGATGAAGAATTTACCCCCATCAAACCTGTGACCTCCTGAAGTTCAGAGGTCTTTAAATTAGTTAGGATTTCAGCTTGCTCTCTTCATTAATTATGACCTTTCAGGGTGTACATGTCTTGCATTCCCAATGTTTAGGAATCATGAAATTAAAAAGGAAATTGAACAAAGCCCCTTGTTTTTGAGTACTGAATCTAATCAACAAACCAATACCCAAAATTTTAGGATTTGTCTGTTGGATTACAGGGGCGGAGTGGGATTATATTGACCACTATGTGAACAGTAATTCACACAAAGTTTATTCTGCTGAGGGACTCAGTGCTGCTGTAACACTAATAGGAAATTCATTAAGACCTTGATAGTGAGGCCTCAACACCTTTTTGATGAACAGTGACTCTTGCTAATTGGCTTTGATTGGGTTAGTCATATCAGTAAGTATCTGCTGATCAAAGTAAATAAAGTGTCTGCATATTTATTGCCTAAGAGAGTGAAATCTGGCCAGGCACAGTGATTCAACAGTAGGCGCCACTACTGTGGAGAAACCAAAATTTCTGCATTATGGGGATGTCCAACATTTCTTTCTTTCCAATTCAGAATAAGAAGCTGAAATATCCAAACTCTGGTCAGAACTAAACATCAGAACTGGATTTAGCAATGCTGAATTCTAATTACCCAGCATTTCCTGCAGAGCTGACTGGAAGCTGGGTCTGCCCAGGTCTTTGCAACACCTCATGGAAGTTGCCGTTCTTGTGTTTAAAGTGGATATGCTCTCCCACAGGCTGACCTCTTGAGCTAGATGACTTCTTCCTGAGGCACCACAATCTTTTATCCTTGCTAAATTGTTGGTGCAAGCTGGGAGCTGCATGACCACATTTCAACACAGGAGATGAAGCTTGGTGGTGCAGGCTGCACCAGAAGGAAGCAGGGACAGAAGATGACTGAACTATAACTGCTTGGGAACATACTGGAGCCACTGTCAAATACAGTGAAGACAAACCATCTTGTCTATTTGTTTTTTAACATTACAGCAAAATTGATATTTTCCTCTGTATTTCAAAATTTCCTGTCAAAAAAAGGAGACAAAAATCCTTGGCTAACAAAAACTACTCCTGTTAGGTGTCGCCAGTGATAAATTTGTGGCATCTGATTTAACAAAGATACTGGGATTTCCTATGTAACAGCTTTAAACAGTAACTTTTTTCTTACCAGATATCAAGCGCAGGCTTATATTCGGACTGTTGACTTCACCTCCAATGTGGTTAATAAACTTGCAATGGGCCTTGAGCTCGCTCTTGTTGCTGCATTCTGTTTCTGTGTAATTGTACATGTAGCAAAACAAACTTCCATTTTTATTTTTCACTGTATAGAAGGATTAAGATAGGTTAGCACAGATTTGGGGTCCATCAGCTAGCAGACAGCAGAAAGCTTCTGCAAAACTTTCTTTTCTGTGGGTCCTAGAGAAAAAAAATTCTTTTGTGGAAAAACTTCCTTTCTGTATGCGGATCTCTGTCTCTTACTCTCCACTTAATAAATCTTCTGGCAGCTGCTGCATGATCAGTACCTTTTCAATTCCTGGTATATGAGCAAATCCTGCCCAAACCCTCTTTTACTGTGCAGGAACCAAAATTAGTTTTAGAAACCCTTTTGGAGAATACTCTTCCTGCTTCTGTTTCTACCACAGGCGTTTCATTTAGGCTAGGATACTTTTTTGCTGTTCTTACATGGTTCTTTTGAACTCAGGGTCTGTACCACACTCCCATTGCTTTTCAATATGCCTGTGCCTGAGGGTCCCTGACTGCAATCTCTTCCAACAAGAGCTTGGCATTTTTCTTAGCAGCCGAAGGACCCCTCAGTCTCCTCCTGCTTCACACGTCAGCCTGTTGTTTTTGCAGTCCTGAGTTAGTTTTGCAGTTTTCTGAGTTAGTTTAGGTGGCTCTTTGCTTTTTTCAAATTAACTGTTTTGCAACCCGCCTGAAAACTTCTAGTACATAAAAACATGCCAGGGAAGCTGCAGAATTGCCCTAAATTTGAAGACATAGAAGCTTAGGCTTTTGTGCTGTTAAAGGTATGTTACCTGCATCCTTGAAGAAAATAGCATAGTTCTTTGAATTGCATTCTTAATGTGTTATTATACATTTTTCATGAATTAGTAGATCATCTTCTTAAGTATCATTTCCTTGATACTCAGTTCAAAAAAGTGGCAGAGTGGAAGATAAAAGCAAATAAATGGAGTTCAGCAATTTCTAATCTGAACAATGATGAGGATGCTCACTTCTCACTGCCTGGCAAGGCAAACCAAACATTGAATTTACCTATTATGTATTTATCACTACAGCAGTGACTTCAGTTGTTCTTCTATTAATCTCAGCCATGCTCCCCAGGCATAGCAACCATCCTAAAAAAAGTCCATTAACCTTTTTTTACACACTCAGGAGTACTTGTGAGTTGTCATAATAGCAGTAAGTATCAATTGGTTACATGAACCTAACTGAAAACAAAAAAGCCACCAGGGACTGGGTTGTGACACATAGTGCAGCTGGTGATTCTGCAAGTTTATTGTTTCTTACCGGCTTGAAATTCTTTTTGTGGTCCCACATTCATTACCACGAATGTAACATTGTAATCTTCCATGGTGTTAGCGCTTATGCAGCACTCAAGGGCTTGTTGCACTTTGCACTGTATAGATGCTTCAATGGGGTCTATCAGGATGTTCTGCTTCAGAGGCAAGGAAATAACCTTGATTGTCACATTGGCAGAACTCTCCAAGTACTTCTGGGAGAATGTGCAGATGTAGGTGCCTGAAAGTGACACAAAAACCATGTCTCAGTCAACAGAAGCGCTCCTCAGCTTTTGCATGGTCACAAGCCCTAATACTGAACAAGTACAGTGTTGTTGGCAGCATCATGTCTTGCTGTCCTCCAGCAGTTATAATTTTAACTCTTTTTTTTATTTACTGTGGCTAGGCTTCACAGTGATTTGTAGGACTTGGGATGCTCCAAATGATCTGGTACGGAGATTTCATTGCCTTTGTAGCCAATACAAACCAGGTTCACTCACCGTTCCAGTCCTGTGTGGCATTCTCCACTGTGAGCACAGATGTGGCTGGAAATTTGCTATTTTTGATGCACATATGACAGCTTACTGTTTTCGTGTTATTTCCAGACTGGATTTTCCAACTGATACTGTCATAATTGCTCACGTCACTTTCACACGTTAGATTGAATTCATGTCCCTCGGAAACTGATGAGTTTATGCTTGAAGATATTGTTACATGGGCTGAAGCAACACAAGATAAATGTCATATTATTGAGAGTCACTTGTTATAATCATTTGCTTGCAGATGACATGTGCCACAGAGGCCACCTATGCGTTAAAGAGCTGATGGTCTGTTATATGCTACCTGACTCTTACCTGTCCGGAGGTACGTCACTCTGATGTTTTGACTGCGCCTCGCACCGTGTCCAGTCTGCAGCTCACATGTATATGTTGTCACTGTACCTGACTTCTCAGGTGGGCATAGTGATTCATTGATGTTGAGCTTGTATTCAGTGCAGTTTTCACTGAACCTGGAGACTCCTAGAGAGAAATAAGCACTCCTTGAAGGCCTATGAATGTCCAAAAATACCTGGGCTCTGGAAATCACAAGCTAGCTGAGGAAAACCTTGTGGGTTTGTATGTAACCTTTGACAGCATGGCACTTCTAACTCATCATTGCTGAAGCTTATTCACATCTTTTACTCTGGCAACTCACAGTGTTTACAGAGGCCTGAAGACAGCTCTCAGCACAGTGCTGGGCACCTACTGCCAAAACCAGTCCGAGATCAACAACATTGCTTGGATACCTCAGGATAAGCCAAAATGAAGAGTATTCTGGTTCAGCCTAACCTCATTATCTGAGATATTTAGGATGAGCAAGATAAGTAAAACAGGAGTAAATACTGCAGATTTTAATGTCATCTTATTTTGAAATAAACATTTGGAGGTACTTGACAGTCATTCAACTTTAAGCCTGAAGAGTGCTGGTTTAGCTATAAGGGGAAAACCCCACTAATGCTGTCCCATGCTGCAGCTGAAAGTGCATCTGGCATGAGAGCAGAGTTCCTGGGGGAAAGCCTGGCCACAGGGCAAAACAGCTCATTACAGTAGGCCAGGATCACCCCTCTCTGCAAGCACTGCTGCACACCCATAGCTGTCCTCTGTGGAAATGACTGTGCACATGAGCTTTGAAGGTTTTCTCTCATTTTGCTGTCCTGCTTTCTGCTAAATTTCATTTATAACAAATGGTTAGCAATAAATAGTTAATCCATAACCATAAAACATTAAGAGGGCAATAGGCTGTTTATGGTTCACAGACATTTATGAGTGTTTCTATTGATGTTATTTTGTAACTGTAACAGATTTACTTGGCGCTTTATTAACTTTTTATATCCATATTGTAAGTAAAGTCTTGTGGGATGCCACTGACTCAGCTGGCATGTGATGTATTGCAGCTACAGGTGGGGAGGGCAACTGTGCACTCAGTATTTAGCTATGCTGCAGCTGTTTCAAAACGTAACACCAGCCTCTCTTGGTTGCCAAATCTTGATATGTGGTACACAGAAGCTTTTCATACTCCAAGGGTGATTCTGGAGATAGTAGTAGAGACTGATGCACTCATCCTTGCTCTTAAAACTAGACAATGCAGAAATAAGCTTTTTGGAAAAAGTCAGTATGATGCTGGTCCAGACAGCTGTTTCCATCCAGGATGGCACAGTTTTAAGCATCAATGTCTGCACAGTGCATGGACATGCCCAAAATCCCACTGGCACCTGCACAACACATATGGAGTCCGCACCATGCTGTCCATCCATTGTCCTTCCACCCCCCCCACACACCTTTGGAGCATACCCTATATTCATCCTAGGACTTGGCCTTTGGAGTAGCCAATTAGGAGCAGATCTTTGAAGAACGAACAAACCTAGCAGGTGAAAGACAATCTTTTGTTAATCTTACCTGTAATACTGATTTCTCCATTTACTTTCCAGTCACCAGTAAGTGATGGTAAGTGTCTATCAATACAACAGGACAGCAGAGGACTGTTTGTCTGCATTTCAGGACTGTTGCATATAACATTGATGGTTGAGCTTGGAGTGATGCGTAGCTGAGAGACTTCTATTGTTTTCGTGGCCTTGTATATCAGTGTGTGAAACTGATTGCTGTTTGTGAAGTTGCATGTATAGGAACCTGTAAAGCATAGGCAATATCTTATCATTGAGAACAAGTTTTGCTGTTTTTTCCTCTACATTTGGAGTTAGGAGCTGGGAGCTGCTTCCACACCTGCTTTTCACATCTCCCTGCTCTGCAGTGGCTCTGCTACTTGCTAATCAAAATGTACCCTTAGGTCATCTGCAGTATGCTTTCTGCAGACTCCTGGTGCCAAATGTATCCAGATTAGGCAGCTTCAGTGTTGATGGGTACTTGAGAAGAGACCAGTGCTCTGGGACTGAAATACTTAAAACCTGGCTGAGTTGGTGTTTTTGGGATCTGTATATTGTCCATAGTCCACGTGGCAGCAATATGTCATGGTAAGAATGTAGACTGACTGTGCAAAAGGTTCCTACACAGAATGAGTGAGAGATAGGTGCCCAGGGTAGACTCCACAAGAGCTGGCATTCTGAGTGTAGGCACATACGCTGCTCAGAAGGTGTTGCCAAAGAGAGCAGAGTATTTATCAGGTACTTTCTCAGGCACTTGTCCCCTGGATGCAGCCAGGCTTCCTTTCAAAATTGGCAGTCAGAGCTCCAAACTTCCTTCATACTTTAGGTATGTGGATTCCCCTTCCCCATTGGGATGGCCAAGCAAGTAGGCCACTTACATAGGAGTGGAGACACCAAGGTTCAGGGCATCCTTAGCCCAAAGAAATTTGGACCCACGACTCCTACCTCGCATATGTGTGCCCAAATACCTGGTCACAGGCTACCCTTTTTGAAGTTGAATGTAAAATTCATGGTCCAAAGAGGAGAACTGAGTGGGAGCTTGAGTCAAAGCTCTGATAATACATGATGATTCCCCTGATAACTCCTTCCAGCAAAATGCCACCAATTTACCTGTTTCTGATTTTCAAAAAGCCCTAAACATGAACACATGAAAAACTGTAACTCTGAGCTCTGATTAGTTAGGTTATTGTTTGCAAAGAGGGCATGGGCCATCAAGGACAAATTCAACCACAGCCTCAAGTTACCACACCAAAAGGGTGGGAAGGCCTCACAGCCATGTAGTCACCGCTGTCTCCTGTGATATGGCAGTGAAGCCTGGCACTGAGAATACCCAGGCCTGTATAGCCACTTCAGTCAGTTCACATCTTACTGGCAATGCCAGTCAGTACGTAGTTCATTAAAGAAAAAAAAAAAAAAACCACCAGAAAATGATGAAGGACAGTGTATTTTTCACATTTACTCTAAGAAAATGCAGTCACTGCATTCCTCTTTGCTTTTTATACAACTAGCCACACTAGAGATTTACATCTGCTGTTTTAACGATAGAAAACCATACCAGAATTCTCCATCGTAATGTTGACAATTTTAAGAATTGCTCTTGAGGTTCTCCTTGAAACATTTCTCTCCATCAAATACCGGAAGCTGGTTGAGATGATCTGATCCTTGTGGTACCAGGTCACATTCTCAGATGTTGAATTTATCTCACAAATCAGTCTTACTGTATCCCCTTCAAAAATGTCTACAGGACTCACAGTGAAGTTTGTCTGATCTGGGAAGACAAAGCAGCATTCTGCATTATTGTCATTTCAGCTCACGTCTATATGGTGTCTTTCATCTCATGGGAATCCTAGGTGATTCACAGTTAATACGCACTCAGCATCAGTTGCAGGGTGCTACCTCTGATAAAAGCTATGCAATTTTCCCACAACATATTCTTCTATCTTTCTCAGCCAAAGATCCCAGAAGGTTTTATGCAGAGAGCCAGAAATATTATCACCACCACTACTTTCTAAGTAGATAAAATGGGAGGAGAAGCAACCAGGTTGAAGTAATCCTCTGAGACAGACAGTCCAGCGCTCAGTGCACTGAGAGTACAGCACCTCTGGGGCACTTGATCAGGCAACTGAGTTGTAACACACTGTCCAGCAGCAGCATGGAAAATGTGCCAAGGAAGCCAGGGGGAAATTGTTCTCATGTGAACTGCAAGAGGTTTGTGTTTTGTTTGAAGAAGTGGGAAGTGCCAGCAGCCTGATATGCTAAGAGCTGTCTCACTTCTGGAGGTGAACTTAAGGGTATTCAACCTCTCTCCCATGGAGAGACTGCATCAGGGTTCAGTGGAGTAGCTGGAAGGGTTTGGCTTTCTGTGGGAGGTACTGAGTGCATGGTCATCTCATGTAAGTCCCAAGCTTTGGTGGTGCAGGATGAAATGAAACAGTCAGAGAAATAAATGATTTTTGAAGGTCCAGTGCCAAATAATCAACAGTATAAGGCAGCTACACGGTTCAGGCTAGAAATACTAAAGTAAAGGTTGAAGGAAAATACTGAGAGAGCTTTAAACTTACTAGTTATTTCTGTTGTGAAGGTAGCTTGGTTTAGCTGGTACGATGCGTCTAGAAATTGTGGTACAATTTTGTTGGAATTTGCTATCTGATCGAAGCTTGCTGCTCCTGCTTTTACTTCATAGTTCACAAAAACACTTCCAGACCTAAACAGATACAAGAATGAGAAAGGCACCAGAATTAAATATCCTTGCGTATTAGTAGTTTTCTATGTTGGGGTGACCCATCTTGCGTGGCTAGGAACTATTCACAGGGCTCACCTGTGAAGGCTCCTGTTGTGGCTGAAGACTTGCTCTGGTATACAAGAAGGTTGTGCTACAGCTCTTCCCAAAGTAAGAACACCTTTATGTGACATCTCCTTCATCTGCTCTCTATTTCTAGTAAAATTCCCTTTGAAAACCTAAAATACAGCTGCATTTAAATATGTGTGGACTTAACTAATGTCTCTTTTATGCAGATCCAAGGTTATGTCCAAACTAAATGTACTAATTCATATTCCTGATGACCTAGGAAATGATGTTAGGTTTACTCGCATCCTTTTCCCCTTTTGGGTGGAATTCAGTCTTTCCCACAAAAGCCTTTGATCCAGATGGAGAATGATTATGTTTCTTGGACTTTTGCACAGTAGTGAATTTTACCCGCAGTCCTATTTCCATGCTAATAGTTGGGCTTTCTTTTGCAGCTATTATACTGTTATTCAGTTGTCCTGGTTTTGGCCGCAATAGAGTTAACTTTCATCCTAGTAGCTGGTACAGGGCTGTGTTTTGGATTTAGCATAAGAATAATGTGATAACACACTGATGTTTTAGTTGTTGCTAAGCAGTGCTTATACTAAGTCAAGGACTTTTCAGCTTCTCATGCTCTGCCAGAGAGGAGGTGCACAAGAAGCTGCGAAGGAGCACAGCCAGGACAGCTGGCCCAAACTGACCAAAGGGATATTCCATACCCTATGATGTCATGCTCAGTATATAAACTGGGGGAAGCTGGCCAGGGGGCAGCAGTCGCTGCTCAGGGACGTTTGGAGTGATGACATTTGTCTTCCCAAGTAACGGTTACACGTGATGGAGCCCTGCTTTCCTGGAGATGGCTGAACACCTGCCTGCCGATGGGAAGGAGTGAATGAATTCCTTGTTTTGATTTGCTTGTGCATGCAGCTTTTGCTTTCCCTATTAAACTGTCTTTATCTCAGCCCACGAGTTTTCTCACTTTTACCCTTCCGATTCCCTCCTGCATCCTGCCGGGGGGAGCGAGCGAGCGGCTCTGTGGTGCTTAGTTGCCGGCTGGGGTTAAACCATGACATCAGTATGGATATACTGGGTGTGGGTTCTAGCCAGAGTAAATGTAGTCTTTGCTGACCAGTGTCTCCTTGAGACTGGACAGAAAGATTTGTGTCTTCCAGGAAAAAATGAAATTGTTTACTTACCTGAAACCAGTTACTGTTGCTGATACAAAGCCTGGTAAACATCTGTAGCTAGCATTAAACTGTAAACAAAGACATATTACATGACATAAGTCCTCTGTATATTACTCTAGCATGCTTAAAATAGGAAACTCTACATTCAACATTGATGTGAGTAAGGGCATGTAGCATATCTGATAGAACAGGCCCGGTGCTCACCCCACTGTCAATGGGATAAATTTGTGTTGATGGTTTCATTCTATGTGTGCTCATGTGGATTTAAGGTGGGACCAATAATGTGATTTTCATTTCATGCTTTTGATACAAAAGATTCCTAAATACTTCCCTGTCAGCCAGCATATTAAAATGAATGGGAATATTGTCATTGCCTTTCAATGGAGGTCGGCTTTGGCCCACTTTGTAACTACCACTGCTGCATACTTCACAGCTCCCCACAGAGACAGTGACAGTGCACCTTATTTCCCGGACACTCAGGGTAAATACCATATTTCTTAGAGGGCTTTCTACCTTCAGAGATGGAAAACTAAAGTCATTACCGCTTTTTCAAGGTCAGCTTTGTATTTTTTGTATAATTCGGAAGAAGAATTACTGAGATCATTCCCAAAGTCTGTGTCGAGTCTGACTGACATATTCATTACAATGGGCTCCCCCATACCACATGAGTCTGTAAGGAAAAACATAAAAATAAATGTAAAAATAATCAAAAGCAATGCTTATGAAGTGATTTCTTAGCTTTTTCTTCTAACTTAATCATAGAATCTTAGAATCATATAATGGTTTGGGTTGGAAGGGACCTCTAAAGGTCATCCAGTCCAATCCCCCTACCATGGGCAGGGACTTCCAACCTGACCTTGAACACTTCCAATGACAGGCCATCCACAACTTCTCTGGGCAACCTGTTCCAGCGTCTCACCACACTCATCATAAAGAATTTCTTCCTTCTGTCCAATCTAAATCTACCCTCCTTCAGTTTAAAACTGCTGCCCCTTGTCCTGTCACTAAAGGCTCTGGTAAAAAGTCTTTCTCCATCTTTCTTATAAGCCCCCTTTAAGTATTGAAAGGCTGAAATAAGGCCTCCCCAGAGCCTTCTCATCTCCAGGCTGAACAACCCCAACTCTCTCAGCCTTTCTTCACAGGAGAGGTGTTCCATCCCCCTGATCATTTTTGTGGCCCTCTTCTGGACCCGCTCCAACAGGTCCGTGTCTTTCTTATGCTGAGGGCTCCAGAGCTGGACGCAGTGCTGCGGGGGGGTCTCACCAGAGCAGAGTAGAGGGGCAGAATCCCCTCCCTCGACCTGCTGGCCACGCTGCTTTTGATGCAGCCCAGGATACAATTGCAAGCACGCATTGTCAGCTCATGTCCAGTTTTCATCCATGAGTACCCCCAAGTCCTTCTTGGCAGGGCTGCTCTCAATCCCTTCATCCCCCAGTCTGTATTGATACTGGGGATTGACCTGACCCAGGTGCAGGACCTTGCACTTGGTCTTGTTGAACTTCATAAGGTTTGTACAGGCCCAGTCCTCAAGTGGTCAAGGTCCCTCCAGATGGCATCCCTTCCCTCTAGCGAATCAAGTGCACCACTCAGCTTGGTGTCATCTGCAAAGTTGCTGAGGGTGCACTCAGTCCCACTGTCTATGTCATCGATGAAAATATTAAATAGTACAGATCCTTGAGGACAGCACTTGTTACTGGCTTCCACTTGGGTGTTGAGCCATTGACTCTTTGGTTGTGGCCATCCAACCAGTTCTTTATCCATCTAACAGTCCATCTGTCAAACCCAGATCTGTCCAATTTAGCAGCAAGAATGTTGGGGGGGATTGTATCAAAGGCTTTACAGAAGTCTAGGTAGATGACATCAGTAGCTCTTCCCTTGTCCCCTGATGCGGTCACTCCATCATATGAGACCACTAGATTAGTCAGGCACAATTTGCCCTTGGTGAAGCCATTCTAATCCTAAATCAAAATCTTACAACTTGCCAAGATTCATCTGTATAATAGGAAAGTTGGGATTCTCCTTATTTTCTATATCTAATTCAGATGCCTGGCATCTGCTAGATATCTAGACTCCCTCTCCAGTTGATACAAAGCTGTAGACACCTTCAAAAGGTGATACATTCAGAAGGTGATAGACAGCTTTCCTACAATGGTTGAATTGCTACATTGCTCCAGTTATATAAAGTTCAGATTAATAACTTTGATCAGATACTTAACTTTTACATAGTGAAAGTTACACAGGATGAATCTCCACCTATGTTTCACTGAAATGAACGGAAAAATCTTCAGTGACTTTGGCAGGGTAATATTCTGGGTCAAGATCCGCCAATGGGCACAAAAGAACATAAACTACTTAGAGAGATACTGGAATTTTCTAAGCTGGGTCCATTTAAGGACATGTCCAGACCACGCAGTGGAGGAGCATTGTACCCAGGGCCCTGGACTTCTAAGGGGTGTGCGCCTTCCACATGGAAGAGATACTAGCTCTAGTCCTGGAAATAGTATAGCAGTATTTATATGGGGCTGCTCTGTGATAAAAGCACTGCCTCTAAGCAGAGTTGATTAGAATGGGCATGCTGACAGCACTGGACTGCTTCCAGTTTAGGGCTGCCTCTGGGTATCTCTGCACGCTGTTCCATAACAAATCAGAGGCAGAGCCTCGTGGGGGTTTGTCTTGGATTGCATAGACAACAGGTAGTGCTCCACCCCAGCGCTGCCAAGCCTAAGTGTCCAGTCATCAGTCAGGTTCCTAAAAAACTCATGGGCACCTTGTCGCAAGAGTCATGGAATAAAGCCAAACAAAAGATATATGCTGGGGTTTTTTGTTCCTTCTCTTCTCTTGAGCACTATGGCACACTTCGATCACATTTGTAAGTTCCTCTGTTGAAAATCTGTTGAGATGAAACTTTCTTTGCTCAGTGGAAGCTGAAAGTCCCAGAGAGGCACGTGAGTGATTCCAGGAGCTGGGGCTCCAGTATGGCACTAAATATCTGCAAGTACTTGGGTCAAGGTGGACCCACATCACAAAGAGAAGAGCTCTAGACCATCTCTACAGACTTTCCACATTCATAGGCAATGTGGTAGCCAGCTCAGTCCCGATGTGCTGCTTTATCACACCTTTAACATGTTAACATCTTCTAACCAGTATGAGAGTTGTACAATGATGAAGTTCAGCACTGTTTCTCCTTACCTTCAGTCTGAGGTGCACAGTAAGGCCCGTAGAAAGGCATTTCCTTCATGTAGCCACAGGGCAGGTCAGGTTCTAGGCTGACAGAAGGGCAGGTTATCAAGTCACTGCACACCGCACTTGGCCAGGCATATCCATTTTCACAAGAACAACAGCTATTGTTCTCACCGCCGGGCAGACAGACTAGTGTCAGACAGATAGAGAAATACTGTGAGAATGGTAAACAGGGCATAACGTATTGCATGATATATATTTACCCTGCTGTATCTTTATGCTGGTGATCTCAACTAAACGTTGCGCTTCTTGTGAGTTCACTTGAATGGTGCAAACATGATGATCTGACACCTTGCAAGTCCTACTATGCTAATTATAAATGACTAACCAGAAATGGGAACCAGACTGGTACAGGGATATGTCTGATCAATTACTTTTGAGTAATTGAATAGAGATGTGAAGCCTGATCCTAAAAATTTACCTTGCATATTGGCCAGGGTCCTATGATAGTTTTCATATTGGATATTTCTATATTGCCTGGGATGAAAGCAAATGTATAGGCTTTTAAAGATTGCAAGAGCATGCAATGGTCATTCAAACTCCTGGTGGCTAGTGAGGTGCTGTGTCATTCTGACTGTATCCTGACAGACGCTGCACGAGGGAAGGTAACTTTATCACAAAGTGCTTTAAGGACATACATTCTCTCTAATAAAAAAAAACAAACCACAACAAAACCAGAACACTTCATTGTAAGTTTTTCTGCTCTTAATGTGCCATTAGCAAATTAAGATATTAACAAAGTGATTTTCGCACATTGAATGTGACCCTGAAGGCCTTTAAAAGTTCCATTTGCATGTTGTTTTGAGAGCCGATGAACACTTCCTTTCACTGCTTTATGGGCCAGCAATAAAAAGGTACCAAACTTCCTCCTCTACTGTTGTAAATGCTTGGTGTGTTTGTATATCCTCTGCTGTATTAGTTACTTGGATACGATGTTGCACAACCACAACTCTTGTAATAAAACCTGTCTGATATCTTGCCCTGTAAGAATACGTTTAATGAGTTATATCAAGAAAAGACTGCATCTCATGCAGCCTGTCTCTGTCAGGGTCAGAGTATAGCCTCTTACAGCGATTTACATTCCAAATGCAAGTGGAGGGAAGTAAACAGTCTGATAAGCACTGTCGCAGCTTCCTGAAACTTGAAGCTAACTCAGACTGCTCGTTAGTCAAACTGGAGCAAAATCCTTTGGCTCAGGCTTCCTCTGGCTTCGTGTCTTCCTTAGGAAAAGAAAAGCGTTCGGGGCTATTCCTAATGCCAACATTATATAAAGAGGAGTGGTGGGATGCAGATAACAAAACATGCTGTTGTGTGCTAGAGCTTCAGTCTTGTTGGGTCTTTCAGTAGGCAGCAGAGACAGTGCAGTTTTGCTGATTTCTAAGCATGATGGATGGTAAAACTGGGAGAGATCAAATACTGGCAAAAAAGCATGTCACCCAGGATATAAAAATAAATAACCAACCCACCTGTTGTAATATTGATGTTTGAAACTGTCATTTCTACATTTGAAATATTTGTTGAAACTGGAAGATTAAGGTTTCTGAAATACTCTTTGATTGCCTCCAGAAAAGATGAATCCGTAAGGCTTACTTCAATGTCGACGGTGTACTCCAGAGGGGGAGGGTCAAAAATAAGCGCTGAAAGAGAAATAGCATGAGACTGAAAAGCTGTGTGTGAGGGTAAATCACAAATTGATGGCTTCCAGTTTGGCATTTGGGCTCTTTGTTGCTATTTAATGGTAGCTTAGTGTGACTTTCTGCTTAGGAATCTTCTTGCTTCCTACTCAGCAGATATTCTGCATGTGTTTTATCTACTGCTTGTCTAACAAAAGCCAGATTTCTTTGGTCTCAGAGCAATAGGAAGCTGATAAAAATGGCATAATATATCCAGAGAAAAGCTGTCTCATCCCTTCTCTCCTTTGACTCAGCAAGTGGATGGGTTGTCAGACTGAAGCCATACAGGATTATCTTGTGACACCTGTCTTGCTAAGAGGTTTGCTTTTTTTCTACACCATGTATTTCAACTTGCATAGAAGCTGTGCTCATATATGTCATCATGTGGATGCCATCCAGAGGGACCTGGACAAGCTCGAAAAGTGGTCCTGTGTGAACCTCATGAGGTTGAACAAGGCCAAGTGCAAGGTCCTGCTCCTGGGTCAGGGCAACCCCCGGGATCAACACAGGCTGGGGGATGAGGGGATGGAGAGCAGCCCTGCCGAGAAGGACTTGGGGGTCCTGGTGGATGAAAAGCTGGACATGAGCCAGCAATGTGTGCTCGCAGCCCAGAAGGCCAATCCTGTATCCTGGGCTGCATCAGAAGCAGCGTGGCCAGCAGGTCGAGGGAGGGGATTCTGCCCCTCTGCTCTGCTCTGCTGAGACCCCCCC
>NW_008824359.1:4127902-4139653 GCF_000699105.1 Pygoscelis adeliae | reverse complement strand
GTGAAACACTGGCACAGGTTGCCCAGAGAGGTGGTGGATGCCCCATCCCTGTAAACATTCCAGGTCAGGTTGGACGGGGCTCTGAGCAACCTGATCTAGTTGCAGACGCCCCTGCCCACAGGAGGGGGTTGGACTAGATGACCTTTAGAGGTCCCTTCCAACCCAAACTATTCTATGATTCTATGTCAGTCTCTGACCAGACAAAAGTTTCCACCTCTTTTGTTTGTGCCTTTACTACTAACCTGGTTTTGGCTGGAGTGAAATTAAATTTCTTCACAGTAGCTTGTATGGGGCTATGTTTTGAATTTGTAATGAAAACAGTGTTGATAACACAGTGTTTTAGTTATTGTTGAACAGTGCTCACACAGCACCAAGGCTTTCTCTTTTTCCCACTCTGTCCTCCCAGTGAGCAGGCTGGGGCTGCACAAGAAGCTGGAAGGGGACACAGCCGGGACAGCTGACCCCAACTGACCAATATGATGTCACACACCATATGACCTGGAGCGTGATGTCCACACCATATGGTGTCATGGTCAGCAATAAACGCTGGGGGAAGAAGAAAGAAGGGGGGGACATTCGGCGTTATGGCTTTTGTCTTCCCAAGTAATTGTTACATGTGATGGAGCCCTGCTTTCCTGGGGATGGCTGAACACCTGCCTGCCGATGGGAAGGAGTGAATGGATTCCTTGTTTTGCTTTACCGATTAAACTGTCTTTATCTCAACCCACGAGTTTTCTCACTTTTACCCTTCTGATTCTGTCCTCCATCCCACTGGGGGGGGAGTGAGTGAGCGGCTGTGTGGTGCTTAGCTGCCGGCTGGGGTTAAACCACAACAGCTACCTCCCCCTTGATGTTTGCAGTTCAGTACCTCAAGAGATGCTGTCCCCAATAACGATTTCACCCTTGGCTTACTAGAAACCTGCTCTGTTACCGTACGCTTGTGTACATACTGTTTCGCTTCTGCCTTTGCATCTCTGACTGGAAGCTTTCCGCTGCTAGTGCACTGTCAATCTGTGGAAAAAAGAGAGTGAAGCTCTGTGAAAAAAACAAAGTGAAGCTTTAGCTGCTGTTGTTGGCATGAAAGAATTAGTGAAGAAAATACTGGCATAGATAATTTTTTTCCCTCCACCAATCTTCCCCCTCTGTCTTTTCCTCTTTAAACAGAATATTTATACCTTCCAAGCAGGGAAATGTTAAACACCAGCTGAGGGATGTACTGAGTTTGCAGGTGTCTCTTTGCATATGTCTGCAAGGCAATTGTCTCAGCTTAGCAGAAATTCTGTGTCTGAGCTGCAAACGGGCTATGGTGATGCAGTGCCCTCAGTCCTAGGCCAGCCTTGCAAACTGCTTGGGAGACCTGGCCACTCAGCCTTTGAATCCAGAAAGTGGACTCATATTACCCTTTGCTTTCCTCTTTGCTCTGAGCTTTCAGCTCTGCAGCAGCAGAGCCAGCCTGAGTAGGAGTAGAAAGGGGATTGAAATTTCTTGGCTCCACCTCAGGTGTCAGGTCAGCTATTTTGTGGGCCATCAGTAGCACACAGTTGACCAGGGCAGTGGTGGCACAATTTCAGTATGACTGGGTTCACGCAGGGTGCAACCAAGTGAGATGCAGACCATCTTATTTTCTTAATCATGCCCTAAAAATACATTGGCAACACAGTTAGCAAGAAAGGCTAAAGAACAAGCAAAGACACAGGCAGGAAATTTGCAGCTTTGCCAGTTTCTTGAGTCCTACTGAAATCTTTATTTACAGAAAGGGTGAATAGCTTGGCAACTCTTAAGTCATCTCTTTACATAAAGGAACCATCTGGTGTGTGATTAGAGCTGGGCTTCGTATCGCAGCTGCGCTAGCAGTGAAGATCCCAAGGTACATTGGCATCTTTGCACTGCTAGGGGTACTACATTTCACCTTAGAGGTTAGCTGCAAAAGTTACAGAAAGCCCTCTGTGATCCACTTCTTCCCCCAGGTTTGGTCTCAGTGGTTTCCTTTTTTAATTTTTCTCCCAAACAACTACAGGGTATTTCTATGTCGTTAAATACTTCACATATTTCACACCATTAAGTGATGACTCATTTGCAGGATCTATCATGGATCAACAATGCTAAAAAATAAAGTGTTACTCCTTTAATGAAAATGCCTAAGTGCTGAGCTGGAGACAGTTTGAAAAAAACAGAGCAAACAAGATGCTTGGTCACTACTACACATCTGCTGAAGGTCAGACAGGGCTGCTGGAACCAGCTATATCTTGGTTTGCCAAGACAGGGGATGGTGGCAGAAACAGCTTAAGGAGTTCCCACCTTCCTCTTCACCTCTCCTTGCCTTTTTTCAACCTGCTCAAAAAGCACATTGTGTTCTGGTCAGTCCATCAGCACTAAGGTCCCTGTGGTGCTAGGGGATGAATATAGATGTTAGAATCTGTTTTGACTTGGTAGGGTTCATAATGTAGAAGACAAAAGAAGTATTTTCTGGTCTAATAATAATTGTGATAGACCAAGAGCTGGTAGATTTGTAGACTAGTTTTCTTTACCAGACTGTATTAACTTCCATTTGGTCAGTCCCTTTGTTTCTCTGTTCCTCCTTTGTCGTTTCTAGTTAGGGACTATTTGTGCAGAAACTGTCTGTTACCAAACCCATATACAGGATGAAGCACAAAACAGATTTCCATAATTCGCACTATTGATGAAGCAAAAGAGGTATGTGAGAATTATTGAAAAAGTGGGAAACTGAAGTAAAGTCTGAGTCCAAGCACAACATCTAAACACAAGTGTCCTGTCCAGCCAAAACCAGGACAAGTCACTCAGGAGTGGCATTTTGGTCATGTGTACTCATGTCCTACTGTCAAGACAGTTGTGAGACTCCTGTCACCTACCTGTAAGCACCTCCACGCCTGAGCTAGTTTTGCTGACTTACTTGGTTTCTCTCTCTCATGGGATGGTGAATCCCATGCAGGAACACTGCCCATGTAACTGTTACCTAGGCTTAGCTCCAGGGGCAGCAATTTAAATCCCTTGCAGACTAACACAAGCGAGAAACCAGAAGTTTTGCTCAGTTCTTTCTGGAGAGGCTTTAAGACCGGGAAGCAAGAAGAGCCCAGTTCCTGGATTTCTCCATCTCTTTTACACACTGGGGAGACACTGGGTTCAGTTTCCCCACCTGATCTTATACTGACTACCTCTAAGGTTTTGTGGATGTAAAAAAGAGCTATAGCAGCTGGGTGCTACAAGCAGAGACCAAATGAAAAACAATGGGGCTGGGAAAGGATACTCACTACGTATTGGATGAATGGATCAAAGTTTGAGTCCTGTGATGTCTGGCAACATGCTGTGACCAGTAGAAATAGGCAGTGGAGACCTGCAGTAATTGGGGATGGCATTTTGTCCAGTCACTTTGCTGTACAGCCTGAGAGGAAAATGAAGCAAAAGGATCAGGGAATTTTCATCTGACTCGCACAGTATGAAATACCTGCACACTCTGCAAAAACAGTATGTTCAGACTTTTTCAGCACGCTCTGCCTGTTCACTCCATCCAAGACAGAGCACGGAATAAGGTCTGTAATTATTCCTCTGCCACTGTCACCAGACTGTTTCCCTCATATCTGCTTTTTTTCACATCGGCTGTGCCTACTCAAAACAGGGAGAAAGAAATCGCTTGGAGAAAGCAGAGTCCTAAGTGGATTCCTAACAGGGACAAATGAGGTGCTAGTCTGTCATGAGAAAAGTTGACTTTGGATCTTCAAATATTCCTCACAGTGGTACTTGGCAAATGCACAGCTAGAACATGAGGGAATAGTTAGAAATGTTGCTGTAAGCGAGGGACTGTTCCGTTGCAGCAGGGAGAGCTCTGCTACCGGCCATGTTCCACTCTAGAGAGGGCTGTAGTAACATCATGGGCTCAGCTAGAGATTTCTGTATGTTTGTTACTCCTTGGCTAACGAGGGAAACAATGAAGAGTGATATCTCTTGGAAAAAACCTGTGTAATTTTAAGTTTTTAGTATACATCTCCATTAACTGCACTGAAGTTAACAAGTAAATAACCTAGAACCCAAGAATACTGACACACCAGAATATAATGTGGTGCCTGAAAGCAAAACCCAGAAAAAACCACCTTTTCCAGCTCATTAATACCTAAGCTAATTTACTCATGCAGTAGATTGGATGATGAAACATAAAGGGAGAGGCAAAACATGCATGGACCCTTATAACAGGTGCTGAAACATTTATGCAACCAGAGGGAATAGAGAAAGGGAGCTGAAGAATATGTAAAAATATGTATTTTGCTATGAATATGCACTTTCTGATTATTCCTAACAAAGCACTTCCCTAGCTCCAGAATGAACAGCTAGCAGAGAGCTACAGGAAAAGACAGAACCCAAGCAGATTGTGAAAATCATTTTAAGAAAGGAAAGCACTGAGAAAAGACTCTTAAGAATAGTACTGAACAGTACCTGAGTGGATAACATCAGCTTGACTAAAATCATGAGCTTTTGTAAAATTATGATCTTGTTGTATTGAAAACGCTGTTCAAACAAACTCAGGCTTTGAAAGGCTATGAATCACCAGCTGAAAGCAGAATAATCAGCACCTCCTGAGATCATAACGAACATTGGCAACGGCTGCCTATTGCCACCACATTGCATATCAGAGCTGGTGCTCCCAAGTAGACAGGGCGCTTCACTGTGACTTTCCTGCTCAGAAGAGCCCATGACAGAAAACTATACCATGAACATGATCTGTGGTCTCACCTTGTGAATGGATAGAGGACAGCAATGGGCTTATAGCCAAGCAATGTACTTGACGTCACTGACGTGGGTTTCCAGCAAGCATTTGTCAGGGTTTCTTATCAAAGGCGGTTCTTAGGGACATTCATCTGCAGTGAGACTTCACCTGGATACTGACCTGGTTAAAAGATAAGAGACAAAAGTAGGAAGAAATTATTTGCTATTCAAATGGAGAGATGTCATCACCAGAGCTCCACAGGAAGGTGTGTGTAAGACTGTGTTTTACCCTCTGTTCTCGAGTGATGTGGAAAAGGCAGTGATTAGTGATACAACACTGTGGAAAACTTTAAATGGTTGAGACTAACAAAAGCAGTCTGCCTGTGAAGTTCTGCATAGAGATCTCAGGATACTGAGTGACTGGGTCATGAAATTCAGCACTGATAAGTGTAAGGAAGAAAGAAATGATCCTGACATTATGTATTCTGTGGTGGACTCTGAATTGACTATTACCACTCAGAAATGTGGTCTGAGGAAATGTCAACTGAACTTTGAGGAGTGATTAAAAAAGGAAAATTAATTTTAAGATATTCTAGGGTAGCAACAGAGAGAAAAAAAACAAACCAGAAAACTGTGCTATCTAGATGTTTGAGCTGACCCAATATGGCTGCTCCTATGCTCCTATATAGGAATAACCAGAAAGCAAGACATCTCACTGTTTCAGAGTATCTTCCCACCCCACCCCAAAATCCATTAAAAAAAGGACTATTACAGGTTTTTTTTATCCAATGGATGAATGGCTGGCAGAATTGGGGAAAAAAAAAAGTTAGGGAAAAGTAAGTGTCTCTTCAGTTTCCTGGGCATGTCCATCAGTATGTCCAGCATTCTACAAAGGAGACTATTTTGCTATTTTGAAGACATCATCCGCTTGTGACCTCAAGACTTCCATGGATCTGGCTGATCCCAAGACCAAGATGGATCAAAATGTATCAAGAGGGAAACATTGCCAAGTTATAAGCTGTGACACAAGCCCTTGAGATAGTGACATGACTTAATAAGAGAAACACTAACAAAACAAAGATTTCTGATAGTTTTGTATATGCAGCATGTGCTCACAGCATATGGTACAATAGCTTAATCTGTAGTCAGAACTTGTACTTTGATGGTAAGGGGTTGATAAAACAGATCATAGAAAGGAAAAAAGGTCATTAAACAAAGTTTATGATGAGGTCAAACAGCATCTGCTACAGTTTTGCATGTATCTTTTGCACTGTTCACAAACTTGTATTCATATTCAAATGTTGTGGGTCAGCCTCTGTTTTCAAATGCACCCTTTGTGCAACCATGTAGCTGAACCAAATGTCCTGTTAATTGTATGCATAAGAAACTATATAGAGAACAACTCATGCAAATGAGAACTGTGCTGCTACTCAGGCTTTTATAGCTAGTCAAAAGTCCAAAAATCCCAAACCAGTATCTAGAAAGCCAGAATACTAGCAAACAAATATCGAATTGCAAATAAGAAAAATATTAATGTCCTTCTCAAGTAACGTGGCTGTTCCCTTTGTTCATTTAAAGTCTCATTGAAAAATGAATTGCTGTAAATTTTTCAGCAAGCAATTTCTCAAATATCTATGTACCTTCTGTTGGTGAAACTGAAGCTATGTGGACACATTCATCATTTCTCATACACACTGTCTTTGACTTATTAAAGCCCCAGAGAGCTAAAGAAGCCCAAGTTTGCTACCAAATCTCTTTCTCCACAGCATTCAGGCTGAAAAATGTGTAAAGTTAACTCTAAAGTGCAGAAGATTCCTAGAGGTAAATAGCAAGGTCTCACTTTAACCCAGGACATAGGTAATCTACATGACCTCCTTTTTACTTTTTCTGTAACTTTCTCTTCTTCATAAATGTTGCAAAATAATTACCCCCTTTCTTGCAAATCCACTCAGCACAATAGTCACTAGCCCATATGTTTTAGAAAATAAAAACGACACCCAGAGATATAATATGGTTTACCTTCTCAGGTGATTCAAATAGAAGATCTTCTAATTAGGTCCATCTTAAACGTCCTCTGCTCTCCATTACAGCCCAGGCTGCTTTAATCTCTCTCAAAGGGAAACCAAGACACAGGAACTTGTATAATTAGCTGAACATGTTATTACTGCCCAGAGAACAAGTTGCCTCTAGAGCCTGCACTCGATTTTCAAGTGTGAGGCTGACCAGAGATGCCACTGCAGAAAACCTACAAGGCATTTCAAGAGGAGATATTTCCTGATACCGTTCATCAGGTCGTACTCTTATTTCCCCCTGCACTGATCTAAGTCCTTCAGCATCTTATCTGCAGATTACTTTATCAAGTGGACTAACTTGTTCTGCTGCTGTTACTCACCTGCTTTGTTCTAACAAAAGAGGGTGTTGAGGACTGAAAGCAGTAAAATCATATTTTGTAGCTATGGCAAAATATTTGTGGGCTTCGACTTAACAAGGAAGGAAAACCCTAAAATTTTCCTACCCGAGCTGGCAGCATGCTCGCTGTGGGCTGGACCTGGCAGGCATTAGGGACATGCATTGGTGCCCTCGGAGAAGCTGCACAGAGATGCAGACCTACGGCTCTGTCGGCTACTGTGGAAGCTGGGGAAGAGCAGGAAATTCCCAGAAATCAGGGGAAACTCTGATGTGTTATGTATGTTTCTACCTTGAGCAAAACCTGGAGCCAGGAACCCACTGCGCAAACAGGGGACATCTGTCCCAAAACAGTGTGGCCCTTGTCCCTACAGTGTTCGATCACAGCTGGTTTATCAATGGAATTTGTTTCCACAGCAGTGTGTGTCACGCACTGGCTCACTGAGCTCATGCAATGCCTGTGGGAAAGCCTGGGATTAAACTCATGTTGTGGGGGATTATTTTTTAAACAGTGATTAATTCAGGAGATATAGGTCTATGGAAAGAGCTCCTGTTGCCCCACAGACTGGAAATGGCCCCTGTGGAGATCCTGACTTCTCATAAGAAGTCCATGGGGGGCGATAGCCTCATGGAGTAGGCAGATGTGCCCCAGGATCTCCAGAGCCACCGTGCAGCAGCTGAAGGCCAGGTGGGACACACCAGGGCATCCTAAAAGGGCACATGCCTCCAAGGCAGACAACTGAGTCAAGCTGTAAATGCCACTCATTGTCACACTGCAGAAGGAGAACGGAAGCAAAAAAGTCAATAAGGTACCTGATAAGGTGACATGCCTTTTCCACTTCTACACTAGTTCCCAAATTAAAGGATTGTGACATCGGGGCTGGTCCAGCAGTTACAATAGGGTCATGTTGCCAGCTGACATTGGCTGTTGCAGGGGAACGGGAGGGATGGCTGTCATGGCAGCACTGGGCATAGTTTGGGTTGCTCTTGGTGTTATCTGTCTAGGGTAGTAGTGGTCATTTTTGTGTCACAGTGAGCTTGGACCAGGTCTTCAATCCTCTATCAACTGTCTGTGGTGAGCGTGCCGATTGCTCCATTTCTAACAGCCCTAAAACATGTCACAGCATTTTGCCTCTTGCTGGGTCTGAGTCATAAAAAACAAAATGTGTGTTTCGCAAAGTTTGCCCTGCAGTCTTTGCAGGTGCCAGCATTTACTAAGGGCACTAAGGATATCATGGTATGTGACTGTAAACTTCTCTTCAATGAGCCAACTTGAGGGTGCATTGTTCTTGGCAGCAATAAAGCCTATTCCTCTTCCCTTTTCTGCAAACCTGGTCACCTGTTGCTCCTCACAATGTAGTGAGTCAGCCCTCAGCCTGCCATTCTGCAGCAGTTTTGAGGTGATAAATTGACATGATTGATGTCCTCGTTGCCCTTACAGCTGGTCCCCACTGTTGCAGTGGCATCAGTCTGGTTTATTGCCCACTCAAGCTGGTTCAGGAATCTGAACAAGCAGAAAACCAAGGCTACATCTACAGCATTAAACGCAACCACCTCTCTCTCTTCAGACAGGTTTTATGGTTGGCCTTGTGCTGGTGCCTTCCAGACCCCTCTCTGAGCCAATTTAACTCACTGTACCTGCAGAAAACTAAACCAGCAACAAGGCGTCTAGTTTGCTTTCATCTGATCGAGTTTAATCAGCTCGAAGAAGGGCCCAGTGAGTGCCAAGGCCAAAGCAAGGAGAGGAGCAGATATGTGGCCCCAAGCAGGGAAGGGGCAAGGAACAGAGAGTTGGGCAGGAAGGGCAGAAGGGTAAGGAGAAGGAGGGCCTCTCCCTTTCTGCCCTGGCAAGCAGTTCAGCATGAGTCCATGGTCTAACCCTACAAAAACAGCTGTGTCGTTTTCACCCAGTGTTGCTCCCTTGGCTGTCTCCTTGCAAGTTTAGATAAGCAGCAGTGCCAGCGCAGAGGATGAGGTGAAGAGGAGGGCAGGCTTGGCTTAGACCGAGTCAGCTGTGGTGGATCCACACCTTTCACATTACCAGCCCTTGACCGGAAAACCGATCTGATTTAAACCCTCTTCCCCCCCCCTTTCTTTTTGTTGCTGTAGCTTTCAACAGTTTTAATCAACAACACCTTGGCGTGTGGGAATGGGAAAGAATGTCAGCAAGGGGAAAGGATTCCTTGAAAGAGGGTTTCTGCTCAAGACACTGTATCATCAAACTGGAGCCTAAAGGTATGAGAAATCTTGGTTCACTTTGCAGAAGAATGTGAAAATTGCACAATGTCAGAGCATTAGGTATGTAATCAACTTGGTATGTGAGCACAGGGAGATGTCCTGATCATTCTGCTGTTTTTTCCTGTATGCATTCATCATGTACTGTCATGTCACCAGAAACTGTGAACTTTCTGGATTTTAAAGTTCTAAAGTTTCAACCCCAGAACGCTTTTAGTTTAAACACCTGAGACTGCACTTAGAGAGCCATCACAGGCTCAGGAAAGCAAGCAAAAGGTGTGTTAGAGGATATCTGCTCTGAACCAGGAGCACTCATCCAAAACAAGGCAGAGCTACACTGATCCTGTAATTCACTGGAAATGTGCCGTTACAAAAGCATGAGAACACGTTTCATCTAGCATGAACACAATAGACCAGGGTAATGTTCCTACATAGGTGCAACATGAGAGACACTGTTCAAAGCAAAAGTAAGTGTGGAAACAACTTAGAAATGAAGTTAAGAAGATACAGCCCTCTTGACTCACACATCTTCATTCCAGTCCTGGCTGTTAACACTTCAGTCTCATCTCTAGAATCTAACCTCAGCAATTTGTGTAATCAAATCCCATTGCCACTTGTATCCCAAACTCGGAAAAAGATGGCAAAACCTCTCAGAAGCTGGATGCAACAGTGCAGGTTCTTACACCATTTGCCATTATTATTTTTGAGTCTGAATTTTGCATGGTCAGCCTCTCAGAGAGATGGGTTTCAGAAATGGAAGGACAGAGTGGATCCCAAGCATATTGGAATTAATAGGCAGATTGCTTTGAGATAAAAGGTTTGGGGGTGAATCTGGCAATGCCTGGGGCTTCATTTATTATATCTCTCACATGACTTTATATAGTTTTGCCCACCTCAGTCTTGCAGAAAAGAATCTGGAGGGAGTCCTAGCAAATTGCTACCTAACTCCACTCAGCATGATGTTGCTGAAATAAGGCTAATCTCATTCTGAATTTTGTTAACAAGTATTTTTAATTTAAGATCTGGAAGGTAACAAAAGTACTCTACTGGATGCTGTTGATGCCTTGGCTGGAGTGCTGTGTCCGGATGTTGCTGTATTGGAGAGCATCCAAAGGAGAGCCACGTGAATGCTAAGACATGAGCAGAGTACGACCTTGTGAACAGGTTGAAGGTTGTTCAGTTGAGATAGGAGAAGACTTAGGTAAGGACATAGTAACAGTTTGCCACTTGGTAAAGGACTGACATAAATGTTCACAGCAATAGCTGGGTGAGGGATGATGTGAAATCACACAGTCTGAAGCAAAGATAAATATGTTGGTGATTATGGAAAATGTGTAATTGTAAAGGTTAGAAGCACTGAATTAGGCTACCCAGGGCAGCTGCAAAGTTCCCTTCAGTGGAGATTTTTAAGAACAGGCAATAAAATTGCTGACATGGAAGAGAGCCCTTGATTCTGCCTCCATGTGAGTTTGTGGCAATGGGGCGCCAGGTAGATTGTTTATTGACCTCTTCCAATTACCTCTTTCTGTTTCCCTATTTACTGCTTCAATTTCTGTGCAATGAATGAGTTCAAAGAGATTCAGAGGAGACATGCAAGACCACCGATCTGTGTACTCAGAGCTGTGTTTGGACATTGCTATATCCATCTTAGGCAAGTTCAGGAATTCCTTTCTGGACCTCTCCAGCACAACATTCCCACTGGTTTAAGCACAGAGGAGGTGAACTGTATCTACAGCCTTATCAAGAGTTTCCCCAAAATGATATTTCCAGAGAAGGGCTCTGGTTCACACCCTGCATTAAGTCACATTTTCCATCCTTGTTTAAGAAGTATATACTTTTCCTTCTTGACCTGTGACTTTAAATTCCTCTATTCCTCTGTAAGCCTTCCCATGAATTGATGGTGACCTTTTTACACACTCAAATAGTCTACATGGAAAATGAAAATAATTTAGTGCCAGCTATCTGCAGATCAGGCTCAAATCATACCATGACCAAGCAGTACGTCCTGCAAGGAGAAAACAACTCTGCAAGACTCATGTTTGCAAGGCACAGTAGCTGGAATAGGAACCACTCAGCCAGATAATCCGAGAGCATAGAAAATCCTGCCCAGCTGAATGGCCAAATTATCACATCCTTCAAGCACTCCTAATGCTCAGAGAGCAGCTGACAAGCTGCTCTCAGAGCATTAGGAGTGCTTGAAGGATGTGATAATTTGGCCGTTCAGCTGGGCAGTACCAGCCAGCCCTGGAACGTCCTCCTAGCCCTCCTGGAAGAGTTCACAGTTGGATTTACCACTTGTCAGTGGCGAAGAGCAATCTGCTGGATCAGTGAGGGTATTCTGACATGAATAAGCATTAACTGCGATAGTTATTGGCTAAGCATTAGCTAAGGGAA
>NW_008824359.1:4117731-4127882 GCF_000699105.1 Pygoscelis adeliae | reverse complement strand
AGAGGAAGGTGAGAAACAGTCTGCCACATTTGGCAAGACATTAGCACTGTCCCAGTTGCTGGCTAGCTGTACAGCTGACCTGTCTGGGAAGCTACCACACTAACGCTAGACCTCTGGCCTGCCTCTCTCATGGGGCTAGGTAACAAAGTTCACCTGCACTTAGAGCCATTTCACTGTATTAGGATGAGAAAGGCCTGCTGAGAACTAACTTTTCTTCAGAGTAGGTACCTCCAACTTCGGCAGAGTGATGATGCCCACATAGCTCATGGCTTCTATGGCCTTACCAGTGTAGCATGGTGCAGAGACACCTGGGTTGTACCAGAGCCAGAAGTAATATATTGTTGGCATGCTGTATAATCCCTTGCAGCAGGGTTTGGTAGCTCATGTCTGGTGGCCAGACTGCTTCTATAGACACTCTCACAGCCCTGTGGCTCATTACTTGGGTTCCCTAGCTCAGGTAGCCTCTGTTCACTCAGTGGGACCTAGCTCATTCCACCTTATGCTTCTGTCTGACTCCCAGAATTCCACTCTCTTTTCTCTTACAGGAAGACACATTTGGTAGCCTCTCTTAGCCTGCCCAGACATGTCTTCTTTCTAGAGTCTTTGGGACAACATTTCTCATTTGATACCAGATTAATGATGAGAAGATTTCCTGGTTCTGGATGCATCTGAATCACAGTGTCCAGTTCCCAGGCTCCCCAGTACAAGAGGGACATAGACATACTGGAGTCAGTCCGGCAAAGGGCCATGAAGATGATTAAGGGGCTGGAGCATCTGTCATACCAGAAGAGGCTGAGTGAGCTGGGACTGTTTAGCCTGGAAAAAGAGAGGCACAGTGGGATCTTGTCAACGTCTATAAATAACTGATGAGGGGAACTAAAGAAGCACCACCCTGGAGTGACTTCTTTGGTGAGGGATTATGAGTGCAGAAGTGTAAGTTGAAACAAGCATTTCTGTGCTAGAATACACAGAGTTATCCACCCTCATGCAGCCATCCCAGACTGAGGTATTTTATTCCTGTTGGCTGAAACTTTTCTACATTCTGTGTCTGGGAATGTGGCCCCTCTTGTGCAGAAGTAGAGATGAACACACCTTTGGCATCAGCGGGAAGAGGATGACAAACAACTCTGGGGCTGCAACGTCTTCAACCGGCAGAGTTGAATATTAGTCCATAGCCTCAGCTCGTGGCCCTCTCCTAGGGCTGTAAGACACGTCCTGGGTCACTGAGGCTATGACCCCGCTGTGTGGTCGGCCTCCTGTATTCTGCTTTAGAGGTTTGTCAAGCCTCATTGTAAAAGCGGTTAATTCTGTGTTTTTCCTCCTTTGTTCACACTGAGACACCCTTCCCCAACTTCTCTAATGGGTAGTGGTCGCTTAATGCCATAAGCAGATTTGCAGTCGGTTGGATCCAAGGATCCTCTAGCCCAGTCGCTTCTTACCCAAAGAGGGCCACAGCAGAGGCCCTAGGGAAGAGTTTTACAAAAGCAAAGTAAGCTTGTAGCAGCACATCTTCAGAATGTGCTTTCCCCCTCTGGCTGTCAGAGGTACAGGGACTTCTGGAGGCAGAGGCAAGACCTTGGTGTTTAGCAGCCCTTAATGGCCTATGAAGCTTACACAAAATGAAGTGAACTATAAGAAAACCCAGGAGAGTGTCCAACATCCACAGCATCCAGGAGCAAGGAGGTCTAAGTCTCCTTTGCTTGCTTTGAATCTGCCACTCATTAGGGTCAGGTCTGGTCCTTAATTATCACACTGGATGGCACACTTGCTCCATGGCCTCGTAGCAGCATACATCACTTTTACATTCCCCATCAGCTGTCTAGGCTGAAGAGTCCTGTGCCATTCTAGCACAGCAGTCATCCCACCTCTTCGGTACTTGTTCTGCTCTGCCTCTTTCCAATTGGCCTATATCTTTTTTGAACTTAATTAAGATCCGTTGTCCCCATGCCAGCATTTTCCTGTGGCTTAAACAGCTCTGCCTCCCTTTAGGCATTTTGGATGAACGGCCTGTGGTGCCATGAGACCTGTGGAGGTGAAGGACGCATGGAGGGAGGAACCAGGAGCTGCTAAAGATTAGAAGGTGTGAAGGTGTGGCTGGCACAAGACAGTCTAGCTCCATGGCTGCCCAGTACCTGGTAGCAGCTGAGCCCTGGTTTACCCTTTTCAAATAGCCACTGGGCATTTTTTCAGAGACTCGATCTCTGGGGACAAAGCCCTTGTTTTCAGTGACCATCCAGTTTGTTCTTCCTCAGCCGCAACAGAAGAGCTTTCCCTTCTGTGCATAAAACATGACCTTTGGGTAGTGCGTAATAATTTGGATGATCAGACAATGTTTGTTTCAGACATAAAACACACAATGACTTTCAGAACACACACCCAGGCACAACAATATTTCATGGGAGAGTTGGCTAAAAGGGAAAGGGGGGAAAGGGGGGAAGTTGCACTGACCTTAGATAACACATCTGAATGAGAACAAAAATAAAATAAACACAAATTAATCAAGGACTCCAAATCGAACAGCGTAGTGATAAGGATTCAAACAGGCAATAAACAGGCTGTGAGATACTTTCTCTGTGATGTTTGAGGAACTGTGTTATTCCAGCTTTGTGCCTAGCATGGTGCAGGCAGCTGAGCTAGCTGGTATGCTAAGGGTTCTGTAGGATTTGTGCAAAGGTTTCGTTTTCAGGGGTACTGTGGGGACAATTCTTATTTTTTGTGAGTTAGTTGTGTGCAAACAGATGTCATGGCACTTGTAAGTGAAGGGATGAATGCTCCCCGTGCCATGTGGCACATTAATATGCCAGGCTGAAAACAGTGGTAGCTGAAACCAAAGTGAAAAAGGCATTTAAATCAGCACTTCACTGGAAAAAGAAAGCCTTGCCCAATTCTTGCCCTCTTCCTGCCTCCTCCTGCTCAGGAGTTTTTGTTCAACACCAGCTAAAGGCTCCTGCTTGACCTTTGTGTTGGAGTTTTGTAGAAGGAACAAAGAAAAAAAAAATAACGTGAAACAATAAGTTCCACTCTGCTATTCCAGCTCTTTGCACATAGCTGAGTACCATATGTTTTGAAAGGCTGTGGAAAAACACACACAAGCATGCATTCACTCGACTCTGATGGCTGGGATGGGAGAAGGGATGGAGCCATGAACTTTCCCTTCCCCCTCCTCATCCTTTTTGGAGCATCTGCAGTAGTTAGTGGCAGGCCTATCTCACAGCCAGCATCAACGAAACAAGACATTTGGAGCTCAGCTGTGTGTGTGTACAGGGATGGTGGAACTCTCCATATACTCACTCCCATATTGATATAGTGAAGCATGAGGTCTAACAACATCCGTTGAAGTGGAATTTCCATGGGCTTCAATGACTTTTGGATTAGGTCCCTAAGTCAGGCCAGCCACGGGTTACTTCTATAGACCGAAGTACTAGAAAGTCTGATGACTGCATGCTTCCTGCTCGTTTCATTTTATTAACCTCTTGATTTTTTTCCTGTTATTGCTGCAAGCGCAGCTGGCTGTATAGGAAGCTACTGCAAGTTGTGTAGGCCATTTGGAGTTTGTATAATCCTATTCTGGACAGCAGGAGTTTCCTGCCTGAGGGCCCGGCCTGTCAAACCTAACAGCAAAAATGTAGAAGTACAAAGTAGCATCCACCTTTTGCACAAAGAATCATATAAATGGAGGGAAATCCCCTAGATCAGTGAAGGCAGGTCTCTGTTGTCTATATCTCATAATTCCCTTCTGCAATGATCAAACCTGAGAGAGAAAATAATTGTTTATATTTTGTTCCACTGATCTCACCTCCAGCCTTATTATTTTTCTACTGGTCTGTCTTCCAGAGCACAGGGTAACTCAGAAATGCTAAATACTGCTAGTATTTAACTTCTTTGAAGGCTACACTTGTCTATAATGTTTTCAAAATCATCAGAGCTCTTTCATCTTCATCATTGGCATTAGGTGCGAGATCAAGACAGAATATCATCAACAAGGCTGGGACTAGTGTGTTTTATTAATATTCAGAAGACTTTAAGGAATATTAGACTTCAGACAGATGCTTGGCCTGCTTCAAAATGACATCACACTTCAGGGGTGGTCCAGCCTTGTGAACCCCTGTGGTGCATGTTGGGGTAAAAGCACAGCAATGCAAAGATAACTTGCAGCTGACAGGAGGTTTGCTCATGAGGTCCAACACTGAGCTGGGTAGAGGACTGGCATTTCTCAGGCCCCGGGGTGCCTTCAGAGAGCTTAAACAAACACCTGCCATGAGATGTAGGGCCAGAGTAGATGACCTGCTGAGGTCTCTTTCCGGGAGACCCAGTCAATAGTTAGCCTGTTCCCTGTCTCAGCCAATGCCAAGATTCACAGAAATGATTCAACGAACAGTACGGGCCAGGGGCTGTTCCCAGTCAGCCGCACAGCCTAGGCTGCCCTGTTTCGGAGGGAAAAGCAGAGTTCAGGCATATGGAGGTGTACTGTGCCCTGACAGATGGCCTCAGGGTTAGGGAACAACTCCAGACTCTCACACTGCACTGTTGCTGTTGCGTGTGTTTCTTCTAATCCCAGCATGCCCTAAGTAAAATGCAAGTTTCAAGATTAGGAATATTCTTTAGCTTCTCCACCCTCAATTAGACAAGGTTGGTGGCTAATTTTGGTGGCATCTCCCATGGCAAATCTTCAGAGGCACCTGTGTTTCTCTCCACTGACTGTACAGTTTCAGGAATCTCCTCTGCTTCAACACCCTCAAAAGCATCTGCACTTACATTAAGGACAAGGGAAGCCTCCCTTAACTGCTGTCGGATTAAGCCTTCACCAGGTTTGGTAATATGGTGCTGAAACAGTGCTGGAGCCAGAAATTAGGCATTTAGGAAAAGAGCAGGCACTTTTCGAGACAGATTTACATTAACAGCATAGAACACCTCTCCTGTGAAGAAAGGCTGAGAGAGTTGGGGTTGTTCAGCCTAGAGAAGAGAAGGCTCTGGGGAGACCTTATAGCAGCCTTTCAGTACTTAAAGGGGGCCTACAGGAAAGATGGGGAGGGACTCTTTATCAGGGAGTGCAGTGATAGGGCAAGGAGTAATGGTTTTAAACTGAAAGAGGGTAGATTTAGATTAGGTATTAGAAGAAATTCATTACTGTGAGGGTGGTGAGGCACTGGAACAGGCTGCCCAGAGAAGTTGCGGATGCCCTATCCCTGGAAGTGTTCAAGGCCAGGTTGGATGGGGCTTTGAGCAACATGGTCTAGTGGAAAGTGTCCCTGCCCATGGCAGAGGGGTTGGAACTAGATGATCTTTAAGGTCCCTTCCAACCCAAACCATTCTATGATTGTATGATTCCAACATCTCGTGTGTCCTTACTGAGATAAGAGTCAGTGTTATGAACAGCAATTGGACTTTTTAAGCTTGAAACAGGACGGATAGTGAGAGGAAGGAAGGAAGTGCCATCAGTCCTGCTTTATGGCGGAAGAGACTTGAGGCATGCATAGGCTCATCCGGGATCTCAGCCATAGGATCGGTTGACCCAGATTTTAGGGACCCCATGTAGGAATTTAAAGAATTTCTCCCTCAAGAAGGAACAGTAAAACAATTCAAGAGCAAGGGGCATGCTGTGAACAGCCTGTCATAAGGCACGTAGGGACAGCTTTGGAATGAAGATGATTTTTACACACTCAGACTGATGGTTGTCGAGGGCCAAGACTGTGGTCACAGGAGCAAGACAAAGCAGGAACTTTAGTAGAGCTTTTCCTCTGTACATGAACAATTGGGGGAAGCTCTGCTGTTTTGAGGAATTTCCGAGGACAGTAAATTACATACTAGATCACAGCTCTATTATGTTTTTGGGGAAGGCATTTGGAAATTAATGTTTCGTATTAAGATTTAAATGGGGAATACATAGAGCTCTGCCACTCACAGGCATCCTCAAACCTGGCCTGCCACAGCATTTTCTGACCTCTTGAGGTGGGTTTAAGTGCTGGGTTGGCAGCGGTCAACCATGTAAACAGACCCTCGCTATCCCTATGCTTCAGTTCTCTGCTGCCAAACACGGATGGTATTAGCTGTCCCTACTTCACAGGGTGTTTAGGGAGAACCTGGGGCAGGAATAACCCATCGGTGCTTGCACTAACAGCCTGATAAAGTGAGAGCTGTAGAAATGCCTAGAAGGCAAATGAGACACAGCTTCCCTCTCAGCCAGAAGGAAGGATTTCAATGCCAGGAGTGGTCCATTTTAGGTGACCTTTGAGTTCTTCCTAAAACAAATATTGCTTTGTGTAAATCAGCTGACTGAGATGACACAAGGGAGTTAAAGGTTTTTTCTGGGCTGGGAAAAACCTTCTGTTTATTCAAAAATGGTCCATTAGAAGGTGTCTAAAAGGTGGGCTAGGTATCCTATTGTGGTGGGTTGACCCTGGCCTGCAGCTAAGCACCCATACAACCACTGAGTTACTCCCCACCTGCCAGTGGGATGGGGGAGATAATAGGAAGAGAAAAAGTGAGAAAACTAGTGGGTTGAGATAAATACAGATTAATAAAAGAAAGAAAAAAGGAAGAAAAAACAAATGATGCGAAGGCGATCATTCACTACCTCCCACAAGTAGACAGATGCCCAGCAAGTCTCCAAGCAATGGCCACCTTGGAAGACAACCCTGCCCCCCACCTCTGTTTTTTATTGCTAAACATGATGTTATATGGTTTGAAATGTCCCTTTTGTGAATTTGGGTCAGCTTTCCCAGCTGTAGCCCCTCCCAACCCCCAGCCCACTCATTACAGAGGCAGAGTGGGAAAAAGAGAAAGCCTTGATGCTGTGCAAGCACTGCTCAGCAACAGCCAAAGCACTGGTGTGCTATCAACACTGTTTTAGCCACAAATCCAAAACACAGCACCTTATGGGCTGTTATGAGGAAAGTTAACTCCATCCCAGACAGACCCAGTACTCCCATCTTGTTTGGCTTGCTCAGATGGGAGTTATGATGGAGAGGGGAGGGCTTTGGGGCAGAATTCATAACAGACTTCCACATGGATAAACTGAAGTTTGGAGAGAAGATATGGGCTGGGTGCAGAAATGATGGATTAAGGTTACAACATCCATGCCATGTCATAGGATGGTTGTCAGAGTGAAACCTCTCTTACAGGCCATCATCATAAGCAGACAAGCCCTCAGAATAGGCTGCAAATATAGTCAAAAATTCCTTAACAAAGTCCACCGGTGCAGCATTATAACCTGCAAATATAGTACTGTAATTACTAGACAACCTGCCACAGTGAGCTAGCTGCTCTGCAGGAACTGCTCTTTCCAGCAAAAAAAGCGGAGTGGATCATTCCTCTATCAGAGAGAAACAAGCCATTGCGAATCATCTTTTGCAAGCTGTTTCCCGTGCTCCCTGTTCCTGCACACCCACCTTGTGCCTTCCATCTCACCCACTTTCCTAATACCACCCCTCCAGCCCACTGTAGGGCCACCATCACAGCCCTCCAGTTTCTGCCCTCACCCAGCGCTGGCTCGGTCCTTACGCAGGATGCTGCCGAGAACAGATAAGGGGGACAAGCTGCTGCTTCGCTGCCACACACAGCAGGTGCTGGATCAGGTTAGTTGATGGGTGGTAACTGCCCATAGGCATGCTAAGCAACATGCAAGATCATCTGAGAAATAAACTCTGCACAACCATGCAGCTACAGTGAATCAGCTCACGAATCTCAGTTGGACCCCTCTTTAGGATGGCACTCCTAAGAGCCTGTTTCATGGAAAACTGGAAAACGATTTTCTGAAAGGAGTTTAGTTTTACTGTAGATTCATCACATTTGAATGATTAAAAAGCCATGATTCTTACACAAGGCTGAGATTAATTCCAGCAGCAAATCATTTCAGTTTCAAGTGCAAGTGCATTTCAGTTACAATATGCAACTATAGCCTCAAAAGTAATGATGCCCTCACGGATGATGCAATTCACATCCATGCTTGCCTACTGTAAGCCCTTGTTTCTTCTGGCAAACTGCGAATTGCAACCATGAACGGCTGCAGCAGCAGGGAGGCTTTCTTGATCAAGATGAATGGGTTAAAAAAGGAACTCTAGTAAAGGCTGCACTAGTCTTTTGTGTTTTAACAATGAGAGGAAGCTCTGCCTAGTTTGAGGAATTTCCCACGTCTCCAATTCAGACTTTGGAAAACTGCTTTATTAAGCCTGTCTAAGAGGTGTTAAAAAAATAAAAATAATCAAGGAGATTAGGACAAAGATATCTTCCCAGAGCCTACGCATGTTCTGTTTGTTTGTTTTTTAAACCTGGATCACCGGAGGCAAACTCAGAGGAATCTAGGGAAGTTAAATAATGACAAATGCCAAATAGTCACACCGGGTTTTTTTTTTCCATTACTGAATTCAGTCAAGTGTCACTGCTATGCAGATGCTAAAGATTTGCCCCTAAATTTCCTTACGTATCACTTCATTCTGCAATGTTGCCAGCCATTGCAAGACAGATTAAGCGACAGAAATAGATGAGGAATTTTCTGGGTGAGAGGAAGATCTATGGGTTGAGAAATGCCATTTTCACCATGCAACAGCAAGTGATGGAGCAAATAGAAATGGAGCTTCAGGTTTTCAAATTCCCAACGTCCTTTCCCTTGCTATTCCCTTGCCTGTTACAAGCTCATTGCCTCCCATAAAACTGTCACTGAAAGCGAAAGTTCCAGCATTCAAACAATTACACCTTTCTCCCCGAGAGCTGAAAGCTCCTAATGCATGTAGGTGAGCATCACTTTCCCACTGACAAGGAGGGAGAGACAAGGTTGTACAAAGTCACACCACAGCTGTGTTTTTTCTGAATCACAGTCATTTAAGAGACCGGTGGATACTGCTGCACCAGAGATGTTTGGATGGAGCAGTACTTTTGGGGTTATAGACGTCAATGGAGGCAAAAGCATCCCTGCACCCCCCCTGGCACTGAGCACTGGCAACAGCACTCCAGCACTCCAAATTAACACCATAAAACTGGTTTTCATTTAAACAGCTCAAGTAGAAAAGAATGGAAACAGGATAAATGTGACACTCAAAGACAGTACACAGCAGTGTCTCAGCCTGTGGCCATGGGTGCCCCAAGTCCCTCTCCCCTGTCAGCAAGCGTCACCTAATATGAAACTGAAGGGGGGTGCAAGAGATTGCTCTTAAAAGAAACAAACCCACTATTTTATACAGCTGACAGAAATACAGTGCCTGTTATCTGCATTGCAAATCCCAGCCACCGTAAGCATAAAACAAAGTGAAAAAAATCCAAATGCTATTGCAGTTGATCTGTTTTTTTCTGAAACTATGTAACATGCCTTAGGAGGTAATAAATGCAGTTCAGATTAACACAGTATTTCTGTGCACGTCCCTCTTTACCTCTGCAGCCCCGAGCTTAAACTAGATTAATCATAACCTCTATTAAAATTCACTAGCCAAGCTAACAGACAGTAGCACTTTGTCAGAAGCTTGAATGGCTTAATTCATACCCTGAAAAACCAAAAGCATCCTACAGAAAACTGTCAGCTAATCACCATAAAATGAAACATGCGCCGATCGCAGTTCTCCCAGCAGAAAACAGCGGCAAGTTTACCGGTCATGCAAAGCTTACGCTGCAATGTCAGAATCTGGCCCTGAAAACTCCTTCAAGCTGCCTTCACCTGCCCCAAACTGTTAAACCGCACAAGGAGACCGATGCTACATTTCACACACATCATCCATACCTGTAGGACAAGAAGTGCTGGTCGTGTCCGAGTCCTTTCCAAACTTCTCCTCCTGTGCTGGGAAGGAAACTTCCCATCGAAGTGTCAACTCCTGCCTCAGTCTCTGCCCTTTGTTTTCCCAAGAGCTCGGGACACACCTGCTTTTTTGTGTGTGCTGTTGGTTGTTGGGCTCGGGGTTTGTTTTTTGTTTTGCTTTTCTTTTTTGGAACAAATTAAACAGCCTGTGAGCAATTCTCAGTAAGCGAGAGATAGAGAACCTTTTGGCTTGTGGTGATTTAATCAAGCAAACCCCGTGACCTCCCTTTCCTGCTATCAGTGGGAACCGACCCCTTCTCCACCAGCACGGGGTGGAGTTGCAGCTAAAAAACACAAGCCTGAAAGCACTATGCTGGATGGGCAGGGCAGATCTTCCTTCTCCGTTTGTTGTGTCAGAGAACACGGTGAT
>NW_008824359.1:4116087-4117694 GCF_000699105.1 Pygoscelis adeliae | reverse complement strand
GCAAAACAGGGAGATGACCTCTGGCCAGGAAGGAACCTGGGAAATATTTTCTAAGCGCTTTCCTGCCATGGTGGCAAAAGTGGATGCAAAAAAAGTGGGCGGGGGTGCTCACAGAGCTGCTGGAGAGTGTAATTTCAAGATGAAGAACTGGCTTTTTTGGTCATCAGGGTGTGGAAGTAAAAGAAATTACTTTTTTTTTCCTAGGGTAAACTGTTCTAAGAGCCTCAGTTGTCACTATACACAGTGATCTGGAGCCTAAGTTTTGTAGGTGCTTCTCAGACTTAGCTACAGTGCCTTTCATGCTAAGAGGTGCCGAGATACTCTGCAAATTAATATAGGAGAGCCTTTCCTCATGGAGCACATGTTCAGCAACACCCCAGCGATGCAGCTGTGGCACGAGGGCTCCTTGTGCAGAAGAAATCTGGGCAGGCTCATTCAGCCAGGACGACAACCCCTGGAATAACCCCCAAACTGTGCTGTGCAAGTCCTGCTGCCTCACGCTGGGGCTCGCAGAGGGGGATTTTCATGCACTAGCCAAATGACTGCACCCCAGGAAGGTGGGGATCGTTCCCCAGCGCTCAGTCCTGGTGCAGAGGTTATGCTGATAAAATAAAGGACACTGTATGGACCACCTTGCTTCTGTCTCTCCTGGCTTTACACCACCTCTGATGTTCTTGCAAGTTAAGACACTACAGCACCGTGGCCCAACATCAACTCATCAGATGGCACAGGGCACATGACGCCATCTGTGATGAGTATTGCTTTCTGGAGGCATCAGCTTCTCCTTCTTGACTGCAGAAGTAGCCAAGGACAGCTAGCATGTCTATATTTCAGGGTCTGAGTGGCATGAATCTGGACCATCTTTCTGAGGATGTCTTGAGATGGAAAATTGTATATAGAATCATAGAATCATAGAATAGTTTGGGTTGGAAGGGACCTCTAAAGGTCATCTAGTCCAACCCCCCTGCCATGGGCAGGGACATCTTCAACTAGATCAGGTTGCTCAGAGCCCCGTCCAACCTGACGTGGAATGTTTCCAGGGATGGGGCATCCACCACCTCTCTGGGCAACCTGTGCCAGTGTTTCACCACCCTCAGCATAAAAAATTTCTTCCTTATATCTAGTCTAAATCTACCCCCCTTTAGTTTAAAGCCATTCCCCCTTGTCCTGTCACAACAGGCCCTGTTAAAAAGTTTGCTGCCATCTTTTTTATAAGCCCCCTTTAAGTACTGACAGGCTGCAAGAAGGTCTCCCCAAAGCCTTCTCTTCTCTAGACTGAACAACCCCAACTCTCCCAGCCTTTCTTCAGAGGAGAGGTGTTCCATCCCCCTGAGCATTTTCGTGGCCCTCCTCTGGACCCGCTCCAACAGGTCCGTGTCTTTCTTATGCTGAGGGCTCCAGAGCTGGACACAGTACTCCATGTGGGGTCTCCCCAAAGCAGAGCAGAGGGGCAGAATCACCTCCCTCGACCTGCTGGCCACGCTTCTTGTGATGCAGCCCAGGATACGATTGGCCTTCTGGGCTGCGAGTGCACGTTGCTGGCTCATGTCCAGCTTTTCATCCACCAGTACCCCCAAGTCCTTCTCGGCAGGGCTGCTCTCAATCCC
>NW_008824359.1:4113184-4115756 GCF_000699105.1 Pygoscelis adeliae | reverse complement strand
ACCATCTAACCAATTCCTCACCCACCGGACAGTCCACCCATCAAATCCATCCCTCTCCAGTTTAGAGAGAAGGATGTTGTGGGGGACCATGTGAAAGGCCTTGTGGGGGTCCAGATAGACGACATCTGTAGCCCTTCCCATGTCCATTGCTGTAGTCACTCCATCACAGAAGGCCACGAGGTTAGTCAGGCAGGACTTGCCCTTGGTGAAGCCATGCTGGCTGTCTTGAATCACCTCCCTGTCCTCCATGTGCCTTAGCATAGCTTCCAGGAGGATCTGTTCCATGATCTTCCCAGGCACAGAGGTGAGACTGACTGGCCTGTAGTTCCCCGGGTCTTCCTTTTTTCCCTTTTTAAAAATGGGGGTTATGTTTCCCCTTTTCCAGTCAGTGGGAACTTCACTGGGCTGCCACGACTTCTCAAATATGATGGATAGTGGCTTAGCAACTATAGGACTCCAGTCTCTACAGCTGATAGCATCCTTCTTTCTGGACACAACGAGAATTTATTTTAGTATCTTGGCATCTCCACTCAGGATTGCTTTTTACTTACTCTATCATGATCCAGTGCATACTATAAAAGCAAGAAAGGACATTGGAACATTTCACTGCTGAATATACCTCACCCACATGCTCACTGATATACACTTTTTTTTGCACAGAAAGGGAGAGAAAGAGACAGAGAGGGAGAGGTATAGCACATCTTTACATTCTTTCGATTAATGAGTGTGATCTGTATTTCCTTATATTTAACAGCAGCCTCTATATCTAACAGCAGTCCCTTCATTTCAGTGGGTTTTTCAGTTTCATTTCCTTTTGTCTGGCTAGATCTGGAAGTTTTATTCCCATTTATCCCCTTCTGCTGGCTGGGATGAGTAAAATATGATGGTTGGGACATCTAGGAAAGAAAATGCTGCTGGGATACTTCGAGTAGAGTGACAGAATGATTATTTCTTTCAAATAGAGCACCCCAGTGATTATTTTTTAAAGTATATAGAAAGTGCTCATGGTATGTTTGTTGTTCATTCTTGTTTTCCTGACTTTTATTCCCATCTATATTGTGGTTTGCTGGTGGGTTTGGTGTTGGGTGGAAGATGGTTTCCACCCTCATGATAGTTTCCAAGGTTTCAGAACTGTTCTTGTTCAACATTGAGATAAGTTTAAAATCTTCAGGAAAGCCTGGGGCAGATTTTACTGTCACATCTAGGAACTGGAGAGAAATGGGTACTCTAGAGAATGGTTAGATAAATATCTAAAGCAGCTCAGAAGAAAGTATCTAAATCAGCTAGGATATGCTTATTCTCTCTGTTGACTAATGGGAGCCTTGCAGACTAGCTCAGGAGCACGTACCTACATTTATGGCATTTCCAGTGGAGTGAGGTGAACACTAGTCTCTGTGGAAAGACCTTGCCGCAATCAATGTGTCGTTATATTATGCAAATTGAATGGCTCTTTGGATTTCAAGATAGGAGCTGACAGGTGTGGTTCAGCAACAGCATCATCCAACAACAATTCGATTTGCCAGAGTGCAGGCTGATGCTTTGGCTGGACATACAAATTTTGAAGGGAACGAGGAAAGCCTGAACTCTTGATATTTGAGCAGGCGTGAGTAAATGCAGGCTACACCTGGGTTTGGATTAATCTGTTTTAGAGATTAGGCAAAGCTTGCAGGACCTCAGAAGAGTCCTGTCATCTTTTTTTCTATATCCTCTGCTCTGTCTTTGCATGGCAAAGCTTAATTTGTTTGTACAGCACCGAGCACTATGGGGCTCTGAAGTTGGCTGGGGCATCTCAGTACAACTGTGTCCAATATAAATCATTAAATGCCATGGGTCACTAGAAGGATGGTATAGCGGGTAGCTCACAAGCCTGTCCTGTCATCAAGGAGTGTCATGACCATCAAGTGAGTTGCAATGCTCTAATGTGCATGGGGACAGCAAAGGGATATTTCAGTTGTCCTGGTGATCCCGGCAGAGAGCAAAGAATTACCTTTGCTTATACCGGGGACAGCAAATCCTGACTCACTTTGCTCTAATGCGCTGAGAAGGAAGTAAGTAATGAAATGCCTCATTATACATCTGACTTGAGTAATACATTTAGAACTGACAGTAGGGCCAAAGGCTGCACGATTTCATACCAAACCAGAAACTTCTGGCTCTACAGAAACCTTTGTATGTGGTACAATTCCCTGTGAAAGGCACTTTTCCTGTGTGAATCTGATCTTTTTGCTCCTTTGCGGACATGAATGAGATGTCTTCACCATCATATGTTCCCTCTGACTGTCGTGGTTTAACCTCAGTCGGCAACTGAGCACCACACAGCCGCTCGCTCACTCCCCCAGGCCTGGTGGGATGGGGGAGAGAATTGGAAGAGCACAAGTGAGAAAAACTCGTGGGTTGAGATAAAAACAGTTTAATAATTGAAATAAAATAATAACAACAACAATAATAATGTAATAATAATACTACACAAATCAAGTGATGCACAATGCAATTGCTCACCACCTGTCGGCTGCTGAGCCGCTCCCCGCGGAGCGGCCCCCCCCCGGCCGGCAGCTTTCTCCCAGTTTATGTA
>NW_008824359.1:4107915-4112993 GCF_000699105.1 Pygoscelis adeliae | reverse complement strand
AGAGCATGGGAAGCTGAAAAGTCCTTGGCCAGTGTAAGCACTGCTCAGCAACAACTAAAACATCGGTGTGTTATCAACATTGTTCTCACCCTAAATCCAAAGCACAGCACTGTACCAGCTACTAGGAAGGAAATTATCTCTATCCCTGCTGAAACCAGGACACTGACCCACAGGTCCAGCTCCCAGACCTATTTTTTTATTGAATCAAATTCTTCTTTGCTGTCCGTCTTTGCTCTGGGACAAGAAGCACTCTTTCTGCCATTGAAAAGAAGACAACGTTGCCGCAGAGGTCCCCTGGCCAGATTTCCATGGCACTTTTTAAGAGACAACTCCATGTGTATTGGGAGAAGCAAATTAATTTGAGGAAGAGGGTTTTTTTAGCCATGAGTATGCTTTGTTTATTGCAATATTTGTTAATTCCTTCCCTAACACCTTTAAGACTGATCACACAGTTTCTCTGAAGGACAGAGATATTGCCATTTCTTGTAATCTCAATGATAATGAATACCTACCTGTTTCCTGTCAGAGACTGGGCTGAAGGACAAATACCTAAAGGACAAGTATGTTTTGTTTGGTTGCTCAGCAGCTGGAAAAGATGTCCAGCTAGTCAAACACCAGTTAAGTGGTTGCCAACTATATGGTGAAGACTTGTCAGGCCAACAGCCAGGCTGAGCCAGGCAGAAGACATGTAAGTTGACATGGTATTAGGAAGGGAGGGAGAGTATACAAATTCATTGGGGGGGCACTATGGGGAGGTAAGGGATAGGTCTGTTGGAAATGCAGGAGAGAGATGGGAACAGAGGCACAGAGATGACACAGAAGGACTACAGTAGGGTCTAGGGCAGGTGTGGTGGCTTGAGTATTGTTATGGTGAGTGTTATAGGGAATATGGTGGGACTCCACAATGTTGCAGTAGAAGGTGTTGGATATAAAGCTGGGGGAAAAATCATTACTTCTATGGTTCATAAGACAATTTTATCTTTTTACAGTTCTATGCTAAGCAGGTGGGAGGTTGCTGAAGAGTCCCAAATGTTCCTGCACCCTAAGGACTCTGGAGAGAGAAGCCCAGGCCAGTGTCCAGCATGTGAGACACAGTGAATGAGCCTGGTGCCAGAGCAGTGGGGAAAGGCACCCTGGCTCCAGTGGAGGAGCATTTAAGCAGGTTTTTGTCAGTGTTACTGGAAGGGGAGAGGTGGTTCACCTGAATTCTAACAGAGACTTCCTTGTTTGCTTATAGCCTTGTGAAATGGGGAAACTGCCCTCTAACAGTATTAAGGAAGGGTGCAGTTTGTTTTCTGGGTAGAGTGAAAGGAATCTGGCACAATTTAGTTGCTTATCTGGGAAATGCTGACAAATGCCACCTCCACCCCTCCCAAGAGCATCCCCCTCTCATCCCCTGCCTGGTAGAATTTTTGCGCTATCACATTCTTGTCGTGGTTGGTTAAACTTCCTCCAAGTGTCTTTGCTTTGTGCCTGATCCATGATGTTCATCAGTCCATTAGTTGCTTTTTACTCAAGACAGATGGGCCATCTGAATTCTCTTGCAGATCGGAACCACCAGCAGATATCCCAAATGCCGGATAACGTTACCCTGAACCTTCAAGTGCTTTCCATTGGCATGGAAGTCTCCAGCACAGCTTCTGGTTGACTTGCAATAGCATGTTTCCAAGGACTGACAAATTCCCAGGAAAACCCATGGAAATGCACCTGCTGAGGGACCTAGGACTTGGCTTACAACTGCCTGGGTGGATGCTTAACCCACAGGGGAAGGAGAGACCCAGTGCCAGGGAGCAGAAGAAGCTGCTCCACATGGCAGGAGCTGGGATCTGGCAGAGCAGTGCCCTCACTGATGGGCACAGTCCCGTGGCACCTGAACAAGGAAAGCAGATCAGGTCTGGTGACAGTGACCGGGTTCAGCCACAGTCCCATCCCCAAATGAGCCCTTCGCGAAGGAACAGGTCCAAGGTGAAGCCGGGAGGTCATGTCAGCAAGTCAGTGTTGGGATTAGCAAGGTACAAGGCTGGGCACACGCAGACGTGCAACGTGGCTCAGCCAAGGACCAAGGGCAAAACTTAAATGTGGCTCCTGAGCCAAGGCGGGGTCCCCAGTGAGATGTGTCCCAGCTTGTTCTCACTCCTTAGCTGTCTTCCCAGCAGCCTGGTCCCTGGTTACACAGCTGCACCCTTGCAGAGCTGACCTTGGGTAGAGGCAAGCAAACCTCAAAGAGAGGAGGAAAGAGCTTGCAAAGCCTGTCAGTGCTCTCAGGGCCATGACACTTGCCCTTAGACATCTGAATCCATAGGGAATGACTACTGGGAGTATTTCAGTGTGTAGAGATGCAGTTATATTGCAAAACTCAAAGATGCCTAGACCCAATGTGAAGAAAGAGGCAACACCTCACTTCTGAGCATCTGCTCCTACCATAATACTTTGCCCTCAGTTCAGTGTCCAGGCTTGCCATTACACACAAGGAGGACTGGTTGCCTTGGGGCTCAGATCCAGCTGAAGCAAGAGCGAAATGCTGTAAAACAGGGTGGTATTTGAGCACCACATCTCTTATGCCTTGCCAGATATGGGATCCTTCTCTCAGCAGCCTCACTTAGAGGCTTTTCCCCTGGTTGAGGGCCTCGGTTGCTCTAATGGCTTCAGTTTGCTGTGCTTTCTGTGTTGAAAAAGAAAGAAAGAAAAAGGAGAGAGACTAATAGAGAAAGACAGATCTGAGCAGCCAAAAAAAAAAATTCTTAACACGGAAAACACTAACCTCAGTGTTAGAGGCCAAAGGGGTAGATGCCAAAGGGGTCAAATGCCAGACACAACCTTGATTTGCAACTCAGTTCCCCAGATCTGAGACCAAAATTTGGCTTTTGTTTGGCCCCTGAGCTGTCCCATTTGCCAACACCAAAAATGCCTCTGTGGTATGCAGTCATACTGGTCTGATCCCTTAGGCTAAGCTTGGCATCTTTGCCACCCATGCAGAGCTGAGGCAGGTGTTGCTGAGCAACTGCAAACTGAACCTGAAAGGGTTTGGGCGAGATAAACATAGTGGCACAGCCTCATTCACATCTCTTGGATGTGGTGAGAGTGCATCATATTGGTATTTCTGAAGTAAAACAGGTATGGGTGTAAGGTGCTGCATCTAACAACAGTTTTTGCTGGGAAGTCCCCGTGCTTTTCAAAGTAGACAACTCCCTAGCCAAAACTAAGCACCCGTAATGAGTACTTAATTGCCACTTCAGGTGCCAAGTTCTGCATCCATTATCAATACACCTCTTAAATAGTCCCGATCAGCCATTGCCTAAGCCTATAGATACCTCTGCCTGCCCAGTACTTACTTGGGTAGATCCATGTTCAGCTTTGCAGGTTTCTGAGAGCCCCTTCCTGAGGAGCTCAGCCTGGACCAGGTCCAGACATCATCCACGTAGGGAGGCATTTATGAGGATTACAGGCTGTCCCTGGCCAAGCCAAAGATCTTGGGCTGCGTGTGCATTGTATAATTTATTCCAGACTTGTTTCCTCCCAATAGACTTTCAGATCTCACCTCTAGAAATGACTGGAAAGCCTGTGGGATCGTGGCCCAGTACAGGCACATCACCTGTAGAACAGATCTGGAGAGACAACTCTTGCTGCACATCCCAAAAGCCCTCCAAGAGAGAAAGGGGAAGACGGGAGAGGGCAATACTGAACTATCAGGTTAACGCATCCTGAAAATGCCATTTATGGATTAAAAAGGTTTGTCTGTTTATTAACCAGCACACCTGGCCCTTTTATTAGCGCAGCACAAAGCTGGTTCTTTCTTAATGGTTAGCAGAAAAATGGAGAAGAAATATCAACAGTGGACTGTGTACATGAAAATAAACCCTGACCTTAGGTTAGGGCGTGCATTCAGCAAGCTCAGCTGACATTGGACATGGGTTTGACCTTCTCACTGGTCCCAGCTGAACAGAAAGGACAGCAAATATTCAGCTTGAATTTCTTCTCACACCAGTTTTGCGCCAACATAATTTCATTGGCACCAGTGTAAATCCTCCGTTTGCAAGGGTGGATGGAGAGGAGGACCAGACCTGTGGACTGGCAGGTGGAGCCCCTGCTCTGGGACTTTTTCTCCTCAAGTCCCACATCACTGAACATGCTGATCCTTACAGAAGGGCTGATGCATCGCAGGCTCTCCCCCAGTCCAATTTTTGGCATGTCCAATCTGTCTCGGGGCTAGGGAACAGAGGCTGAAGATAGCTGAGGTTAGAGGTGGTTGAAAGCTGGACTTTCCCTCCAGCTGAAATTCATCACATACTGTGAAACATATATCCTGCTCTGGGACCTTAAACGAGAATCTCTAATAGGGTCTCTAAGAGAAGGAAATATAGGAAAAAATATTTTGAAATAAATAAAATACTTCATTTTAGTTATCTGATAAATGATACTGGGATCGAAACAGAGGCTTATCCATGGGTGTTGATGGTTTCTCTCATCTTTGCTAGCTGTCAGCCAAATCAGTGAATACTCGAGTTTTACGGGAGTAAAACTGGGAGCACTGGGAGAAAATTGCCCTGGGCCTAGGTGTTGAGAGCCTTCCACCAAGCCCAGAAGTAGTTCTTGTTGCTTGTTGAGTATCCCAGGTGTCCAAGATGTGGATCCCAGGTGTCTAAGGTGCTTTGGCTCCCTAGCAGGGGTCTGAGACATCCTAGGACCCTCAGCATGGGAAAGCTCTGCTGGGCAGAGTTTCACTGGAGGCATCACTGATGGTGGCTAGGGCTCACAGGCAGTGCAAAAGCAGGCTGGCTTCTAGCACACAACCCCGTCAGTGTTTCATCCATAGTTTTATGGAGTCAGGCACATTTTGACAAGACTTCATTTGTGAGAAAATAGCATTTCTCAGTTAAAAAAAAAAAAAAAAACATGAAGAAGACCCACAAGCTTTCAGCACTGGCTTTTCTCCTTGTTCTCATCTGTACACAAGGTTGATCCAGAGCAAACCTTCCACCTTTGCCTGGGTCAGTTGTACATCTCCTGCAATTATTGTTTGCCCGCTATCCTTGTCGTGGTTTAACCTCAGTCGGCAACTGAGCACCACCCAGCCGCTC
>NW_008824359.1:4087957-4107765 GCF_000699105.1 Pygoscelis adeliae | reverse complement strand
TCACCACCCGCTGACCGATGCCCAGTCAGACCCCGAGCAGCGGCCCCCCCGGCCAGCTTTCCCCAGTTTATATGCTGAGCATGACGTCACATGGTATGGAATGTCCCTTTGGCCAGTTGGGGTCAGCTGTCCCGGCTGTGCCCCCTCCCAGCTTCTTGTGCACCTCCAGCCTTCTCGGTCGGTAGAGCATGGGAAGCTGAAAAGTCCTTGACTAGTGTAAGCACTGCTCAGCAACAACTGAAACATCGGTGCGTTATCAACATTGTTCTCACCCTAAATCCAAAACACAGCACTGTACCAGCTACTAGGAAGGAAATTAACTCTGTCCCTGCCGAAACCAGGACAATCCTTCCTGCTACAAAAGGGAAGGTGGCAAGATAAATTTCTTGGGACTAGTCTACACTTGAAAGCACTGGCCCTATCCTAACCCCAGCAAGGAATGCGAAGGGACATGCACTGTCACCCGAGGGACCTTCCAGGGAATGAGTCAGTGCTGCTGGCAGGAGGTGAAAGAGATGCAGTGTAGGGGGACTTTGTTGGATGGATGTGGCACATACCCTGTTTCCTCTCCTTTCCCCAGATCCCTTGCACAGTAGCTGGCTCAGCACAGCGCTGGCTTATCCAATTCCACCATCCTCATGGTCCCAGCACCATGAAGCAGGGGACAATATGACGTGGTGCTGCTGATACACACGCGGGAGGCTGCTGGTGCGTAGGCATGACCTTGGGAGCTGCATGGGCAAGAGCCTCAAGCACAGACTTCATTAAACACTTCCCTCTGGCCCCGCTGATTGCATGGGGCTTGTGCTCCTGGGGTAGAAGATGGGCAGGCTGTGGTCGCTGTGGGACCTGTCTCTGCTGATGCTGTTTGTTGCAGAATGCATCCCAAAGGAAAAGCATCTTTCCCCCTCCCACTAGCCAGCACAGACCAGAGCCACTCGCTGCTGGCGGGTTTTAGTCCTGCCAAAGACTGCATGCCGCTACCAGCCCATGCTTACCCATTTATTCACATCCACCTGCAAGAGGCCATGGGACAACACCGATCTGTGTACACATGGCCACAATGTCCATTCCCATGGCCAAAAATCAAGGTCAGATGGGACAGGCACCAGGCCCCACTGCTTTCTGGGAAGAGCAGCTTTTGCTTTCTCCTTCTGTTTTAAAGTTGGTCAGATGCTCCCTGTGGAGCACAGCCCAGCTTTCACATTGGTTCTGCTTAAAACCACACACTGATCTAGCTCAAAACACCGGCAAATCTGACCAACCTGAGCTGCGTGCTCATGGGGCTGTCAGTTGCAGGTTGTCTGGTTCAGACTACAAAGGATGCTCGTAGGATGTCTCTAAGAGGCCTCAGATGAGCAAACTCTGTTTGTCTTATCTTGGGTAAACAGGTGATACTTTCTGATAAGCAGACATGATAGAAGCAGGAAGGAAAACCTGAGGTACGGCTCTCCACCAGCATTGCTCAGCTGAGCAAGAAAATAAATCTTGCCTTTTTATGCGGTTGGGAGAGCCAGGGAAGCCTTTCACCCAGCCCGCTTGTTTTAAAGGGAAATGGTTCCAAGAATGCAATATTTATTTAGTATTAAATACAGTCTTTGCCAAGTATTGAGAAAGATAGGTTTAGCTTTTGCTGTAGTTGGCTAGCGATAGCCTGTCTGTCCACTTTTATGTTACAATTACTCAGACTCAGAATTTGCCCAGGCAACTCCAGCCAGCCTTTGGCATCTTTTCTAATTGAGGAAACTAAGACATGGAACGCTAAGCTATCAGCAATATTCAAAGTCTTTGGGGGACATAGCTTTTCCAAATAGCATAATGACCACTCAGTGCTTCCCGGACCCTCTCCCCGATTTTAAGAGTAACTTTTATCTGGCTCCAGCAGGACTACACAGCATGCTCCAGCTGAGCTGCCCTAGCAGCTCGTCCTTGCTGTGGGTGGGCACGGCTGCTCTTGCTGCCTTGCCTCCTCCCTTTCCCTGACTGCCGGCGGATGCCCTGCTGGGGCAGCTGATTCAGCTCACCGAGCTGGCAGGAAACCTCACTTATGTTTGCTGGGCTGGTCTGCGGCCAGCGTAGCGGGATGAAGCAAAGCAGCCGGTGGAGGAACTGGTTGAGCACTTGAGATGCCACAGGGCAGGGAAGAAGGAAGGGACACGGCTAAGAGTGGGAGGGGAAGAGATGGTCAGCTCTGTTCAAACCCTCATGTGCCACATAGAGGAGAGGAAAAAAAAGTCAAGTGAGCTCACCCATAGGAATTTTCCTGTTTGAGCGGTTTCAGCAGAAAATTTGTATCCTCCCCAGTTAAATATGTTCTTTAGAGAGGAATTTTGCCCAGTCCTACCAAGAAGTCCTTGTTTTATGCAGACAAGCAAGAGGCTTGCATAGACACTTCTTATGTGACCTCAGGCACGGCACCAATGAGTATCTTAAGACGTGAAGGACAAAACCTTTTAAATCAGTTCATTGCTCCCTTTTGGGGCTGTGCATTTCCATTTTGCTCCCTGAGCAAATGAAAAAACTCTCTGTGTTGTCAACCCAATGGACTGCTCTGTACTGCAAATGAATTTTCCTTCGAGAAGGAGCACCTGTTAACTCCCCGCGTGCACATGAAATATTAAGGGAATTAACGAACACCTTGCTCATGCTAGTCTTTGAGCAGTGCTTGCTCCCTGCTACCCTGGGCTGATCTGTTTGCCCCGTGCTTTTTGCAGCGATCAAGCAGCAGCTCCGGCTGTGCCTCCAGGCTTCATCCCGCTCCATGGACGTAGCTCCTGGGGAGCTGCAGGCAGCTCAGTGCAGCTTTTCTGCTCCCAACACGAGCAGGAGCTGGAGTTTGCCTGGTGCTGTGAGTCCATGAGCACCTTTGGGCACAGAGGGACGCCGGGGACAGACAAAGGCCCTGTGGGAGTCATGCAAGCTGGCCTGTGTTTATGCAGCAGCACAGCTGCGCACGGGCCCTTGTGTTTAGGGAGCAAGCTTCTTATTAATTTTACTAGTGCAGTAGCTCTTTGCACGCTAGAGCTAAAATCCCCTATGCACTCACGGGGAGGGTGAGTTCCCCCAGGCTTTAGGGTAGCCAGCAGTTAATAGGATTTAATAGGTACCCACCAGAGGTGGGCTCAGATGTGGGGGATCACTAAGAAACCACCCAGCTTGAGTCTCCCCAGCCAGAAACCTGGGAGAAGTAAACCAGACTGGGCACTGCTTGTCCGGTGCGTTGGCAAAGGATGAATCAGTTGATTTAACAAACAGTGATTTTTCAAAGGAAGAAAAGAAAACGATAACAGGAAGATAATGAGTAACACAGGATACCTAATCACTTCACAAAGCTTGATCATAACTGGCTACTGTCCTTATCTCAGTGTCCCCAGGGAGGCAATTGCTACATCAAAAACTCTTGAAGTAAGAAGGTGCATTTCTAGTGCAATGAACTGTGCAGGTCTTTAAGGACTCACAATGTAGGGGTGTGCAGTGGCTGGAGGGCATGAGCAAGCTGCACGGGAGGGAAGGACAGCCGAAATCTGCAGGGTCTCCTCCTAGAGAGGGGCATGTGGAAAAGGCAACCCCTGCGAGCCGTTACACATCATCTCTTCATCAGTGAAGGGCAATTCTGCCTCCTCTGCTGCCCACCCTGACTCCCCAGCTGGCAGCTGGAGATGGGCTTCGTCCAGCATGTTTGTTCTAGTCTGCTTAAAACAATCCTTAGTATTTATGGCTGATTCAGAGCCAAAAATATGTCCAAAACCCAGTCAGCTTGCTTTTCTCTGAGCTACACAAACCAAATCAGCCCTTAATTGAATTCCCCTCTGTTGAGGCAAACTGGAGCTCAAGCACTGGGATTTCCTTGGATTGTTCCCACCGGTGAAGCTTTCATCCAGTTTCACTCTTGCGTCTGGCACTTCTTAATGACTTCATATAGAGCTGTATGCAATCGGCTGCTTGAACTGGGGATGCTCTCAGCTGGGCGAGGGGAAGGCAGAGCATCAAGCCATTAGTCTGCTGTATTCAGGCTCCAACACCACTGTCAAAGGTAGCCCGACAGTCACCCAGTACCAGCAGCTACTGTAGATGTGAGACTCGGTGGATTAGACTGCTCTTTCCACGGTCCCACCATGCTAGGTCACTCTGCAGTATAATGTAAATTGCCTTGTGAATAAACTTCAGGGCAAAGAGCCCCATGAGCCATGGGAAGCTCCTGCTCCACAGGGAGCTCTGTGCCCCATGTGGGTGCTGCGTTCCTCCATCAGTGGCTGGTGGGGAGCAGGTAGATATCCCTGGCAGCCCCCACACCCGTAGGGATGTGAACCCCTGGGGTAATCCTGGGCAGCTGGGACAGGGCTATGTCTGCGCTGGCCAGAGGCCTTCAAAGGCACCTCCCTAGCTCTCATTTCTCCCCTACCAAAATGGCTGGTGCAGGTTTGCTGCAGGTCCAGAGATGGCGGCCAGATTCAATCAAGAGTCCAGGTCCTCAGGCAAGTTGAGGTGATGAGGCAGGTCCAAGGTCAAGATGCAAAGTCAGCCTGCACGTCAGGGTCAGGCCTAGTGAGGTAACCAGGCTTAGACACAGCCTGGTGGTCAGCAGACAAGCCCATATGGGTGAGGCAGGTCCAAACGATGGGAAACAGCCCTCAGCTGTGCCATCTCCAGTCTGGCCCCAAGTCCTGGTAGCCAAACCACTAAAGGGGAATGTGCTGAGGGTGCTGCCAGTACCTAATTTCCAGGCAGGGGAGACACATCCACAGCAGCATCCCACCGTCACCACAACCAGACTGCACCCCTCAGTCACCTTCCTCCCAAGCTGGTAGGTTGTTTTGGACAAGAGGAGGAAGCCTTTCACAGCAATGAGCCTTCATTCACCACATGCGGCTCTCCCTAAGTCACTACAAGTCCCACAGAAACCTTGCGCCCTTCCTCCCTCCTCTAAGAGGTGACACAAAGGAGCGGCATTTTCCCTTCTGTGGTGACAAAGGACCATTTCTGGCCACTTCGACTGCCTTGGCTGCTCCCCATCTCGGGGACAGCCTGCCACCTTGTGTTGAAAGCTGAGGATTATCAGGATGGTTTTGCTCAGGACATTGAAAATGCCTCAGGCATTACTTACTGGTTTGCATTTAGGACTCCTAAAGCCCAGAAAAAATTAGGAAGACCTCGAGAAGCTCAGCTCTGTGGGGGAGTCAGGGATGCAGCAGAAATCACCTCAGTGTCCCCAGTTCTGGCTTTGGTGGCACAGTTGCTTTCGGGTAGGTCACTGCCCGGCACTTCTCTCCCCAAGCAAGGGTGAACACCTCCTCAGTCCCCAGCAATCATTTTGGACTATCCCTGTTACAATGGAGGATTTTTGTCCATTCAAGTTGTGGCATCCCCCACAACTGGATGTGACCTTTCTTGCCTTTGAGCCTGGCCCATAATTTGCAGCACTCATACCAAAAAGCCCATGGAAACTCCATTGCTTTGCTTCACTGAAGACCTCAAGCATCATTGAGGTGCTCATGGGTATTGGAGACATAGATATGGGCTCCAGGTGCAACATGTGGGATATCAACAGCCACTGAGTGGTGGCTGGAGGCCAGGCCAGATGCTCAGGGCACCTTATACAGCCCGAAATACCTGTGTGACCCAAGGACTCCAGGTCCTTACACACCTCAGGGGCTTCATCTCAAACTGGACCCTGCTCGACTTCCACTTGGCTCCTTTTACTTCCTCCACTCTTAACAAGCATAAAGTGTTCATTAAAAAGTATAGATGTTTATAGGGTGTAAGATTCTTTCCAGGTAATTTTTTCATTTTTCTAAATGGGAGTTGGGGTTGTTCAGCCTGGAGAAGAGAAGGCTCTGAGGAGACCTTCTAGCAGCCTTCCAGTACCTGAAGGGGGCCTACAAGAAAGATGAGAGGGAATTTTTAGAAGGACATGTAGTGATAGGATAAGGGGTAGTGGCTTTAAACTGAGAGGGTAGATTTAGATTAGATATAAGGAATAAATTCTTCACTATGAGGGTGGTGAGGCACTGGCACAGGTTGCCCAGAGAAGTTGTGGATGCCCCATCCCTGGAAGTGTTCAAGGCCAGGTTGGATGGAGCTTTGAGCAACCTGGTCTAGTGGAAGGTGTCCCTGTCCATGGCATGCAGGTTGGAACTAGATGATCTTTAAGGTCCCTTCCAACACAAACCATTCTATGATTGTATGAAATACTCCTAAGAGTGTGACAAATTCTTCTCATAAATCCTATTAGTGGTTAATGAACCCAGAGGGAGAGGTGCCATTGTCTTGCTGAGCTCTGCTATAGCTTTCTACAGAGGTTGTCTTTAATTTCTCCTGTCTTTCATAGTTTCTTTCATATTTTTCTTTTCTTCACCATCATTCTTTCTACCCTTCTTCTGCTGTTTTCCTCCCGTCCTTTTTCTTGCTGCAAGCGGTGTTATGTACCACACATGCCCCATTCATGGGACAGGCAAACAGCACACATGTGATCATGGTCAGGTTGGACTGGGCTCTGAGCAACCTGATCTAGCTGAAGATGTCCCTGCCCACAGCAGGGGGTTGGACTAGATGACCTTTAGAGGTCCCTTCCAACCTAAACTATTCTATGATTCTGTGATGTGCAGATGCTATGCAGGATGGCAGGTATGGGTAAAACATTCACAAAAAACCCCCACGTGCCCAACTGTATTGACTCTTGCAGCTCCCAGCCAAGGGTTGACGGCAGCTGGGTTAGCCGTGACACCCCAGCAGAGGTGAAGGCAGCTGTCTTCATTCAGCTTTCACAGAGGACACATAGGGACTGAGCCAGAAAATGGTGATGGGTCAGAGCCAGCTTAGAAATGGGGAAAAACAGTTTCGTCCTCCTGCTTTTGGATTTCACTTCTTACACAGACCTGATTCCTCTTATCCTTACACAGACAAACAGCTGCCCAGTTGAGAAAGGCTGGGTTTCGAGTTACTAACTCACAAGCAATGGTTGACTTCAGAGGCACCTGTATGCTTACCCAGCGAGTGATGACTCAACCAGGCTCAACACAGTGCTCAGCACGAGCATGGCAAAAGTTGGTTTTTGAGACTAAGTGGAAGTACCAGCTGCTTCCTGAAATGTGTCGGACGTCATATGGCATGTCTGGGTCGCTGGCGTAACCTGTTGGGGTCATGGTGAGATGGTTCAATTCTGCCTCATGAGCGACTGCAAGCTGAGCAAGGCAAAGTTGTGCTGCTTTTTCTAAAATGACCTTCCCTTTCTTCCTCCTGTGGCTGGGCCAGCTGAGAATTAGTCTGCAGGATTAGCTCTCCATGTACGCTGAGATGAACCAAAGGAGAGCTCAACTGTGATGATTTTTCTTTATTAGCGGTGGGCTGCGGACGCAGTCTGGCAGTGTGGCACCCATTGAATTCTGCCCGGGTATTGAAGAGCCTCTTGGCAGCTCAGCTGGAGAATGACTTATGGGTTTGCTTACTCGCTAGGGCTCCGACTCATGTTCATCGTAGGCCAAGCTGAGTCAAATTTTCACATTTTGCTAATAATGGCATGTGCCCATCAGGCACGAGGAAACATGCTAAAGCTGCAGAGACTCGGCCATGTGTGTGCACTCCTTGGTTTCCTTGTTCCTGCATACCAGGGCTGGCTGAGGTGGAAGGTAAGGTGACAGCAGACCCTGTTGTCGGTTCAAGCCTTGGTTGCTGACCTGCTTATCCAAGTGCGAAATGATGTGTAAGAAGATTAAATCATCTTCTAAAGAATGTCTGATATCCTTGCTTTTCCAGTAAACAAGCAGGTAACTGTTTACTGGCACACTGTGAAACCTGGCCAAGAAATTGTGCAGAGTGCTAGCAACATCAAAAAATGACCCCACGTGTCCTCATAGCAGCAGGTCCTTTAATAAGATGAGGAACAAGTACAAGGCAACTTTCCAATTACTTTAACATACATAAAAAATTGGGTTGTGCCTGGTCATGGCTTTGTGATCTTTCAGTGGAATTGCTATTTGGTACTGACTTGCATCTTTATTGCTTATTTAAAATGTGCCTCTGCTTGGACTGGAGTTTTGTAATAGCGGCACTTCGGGCTTCCACATCTATTGCCTCGGAAAACATCACATTAAAACTTGTTCAGCTGTGCAAATCCCAGCCCCACAGACAGAATTCAAAACATCGCTGGCGCCTTCCTGGGTTCCCTGTAAAGCACTGACAAAGCCGACCCCAAATCTGCAATAATGATCACATCCCTGTGACTGTACCCCTCTCACTACATGCTATGAAAGTGCCCTTCGGGCTTCTGCTTTGATTTGATAACTTCAGTACACATCAGATGTACTCCGCCACCAAAATGCATTTATCTCCACTCTTCCACCAAAACATATTTACCTCTATTGCGGAGCACAGTATTAAATTATTAAGTAATTTACTGCCTACAGGAGCTGGGAATGGTATTGCTCGCCCTAGGAGGTGCTGGGCTGCACAGGTATTGCAATAGTTAGGTTTAACTGATGTCCTGCTCCCTACTCCAGCAGTACCCAGAACTGCTGGGGGTTTTGTGACGAGTGTCTCCTGTCCCAGGTTTGTCCCTCTGCTGCGTGGTGACAGGTCCTCCTCTTTTGCTAAATTGTAACTTGGTTCACTGACACTATATAATATGCCTGAAAAAATGGGGAAATCTCTTTTCTCAGCCCTCACCCACAACCACTGCCATGCCCAGGGGGCCATCCTGTCAAAACTGCCCCCAAACCCTCTAAAATGGGAATCGGGACAGAGCAACCTGCTTCCACCTCCAGGTTCCCGCCCCCACCTGCCTTCCCACAGTTCTTGTACTGGGAATCGCTGAGAGCAAACCCAACTAAGTAGCACACTTCCTCACACCAAATAGTTGCTTACACACCAAAAGAGGTCCCACGGAGGAGCTGCCTGCCACCACCACCTGGCTACAATGGCTATGAGTTCCCCTGAAGTCTCGTGAATATTCGCACAAGGTTCCCCAGTAACGCACAGTAGGAAATGGTCTTGCTTTTTTATTGAGATAGAGGGAGCTGCAAGTGAATTGTGCTGTTTTCCTTTTGGCTAGCCTTGTAGAAGGCTTTTGCCCAAGTTCAGACCTATCCAAGCGTAGGAAAAGTCACTCTCGGAGGTAAACGGACATCTCCTCGAGTCCTATATGAAGATCCAGGGTGCTGAACGCACAGCTGTGGGTTCAGGTGCTGAGAGACCAAGAAACATCAAAGCTTGTTGATATGAGCCCTGCACAGGCTTGCTGGTGTTGGCACTGAGGAGCCACGGTGGCTGGTGGTGACCCTGGACAGCTGATGAGCTATTGGCCCAGAGCAGCCTGTGGATGAGTGAGTGACCTGCGCGCCCTGTACTGGCAGCACAGCGGGACCTCAACAAGCTCAGGAATGTGAAGTCAAATTAGTCCCACAGAGAAGCTAAAGGCCACCCTAACCCTCTTCTGTAGGACTGGACAGGTGGCACTGGGCAAACCTTTATCACTTCTCTGGGTCAAGGACCAAGAATGTGGCCAATCCCATCTAGTTTTATATATATATATATATATATATGAAATATATATAGAGATATATATGATAATTTCCTTATCATCCCTCTCCTGTCTGGACTTTGTTTTCCCACAATCTCTAGTTTTCCCCTTGGAAAAGGCTTGTGCCTTTCCCTTCAGCAGCCCTGTGGGATGGAGCTGACTCCATGCAGAAGTGTTGAATGTTGCGGAGGTGGAGGTGGGCACCTCGTCGAGATTGGGCATGAAGCTGGACAGGGTAAGAGTGGGGCACTTGGTTGCTTTACGGTGTTGCACATCTTCTCTTCCAACCATGAGTAGTGATGTAGACCTGTGACATATTGGTGGAATATGGGAATTTTTTGAGCTCTTGAGGTGTATAGATCACAGGTGGGCAACTCCTTCTGTAAGAAGCAGTGGGCGAATGCTTCTGACGCTATGGAAATCTAATCGTCTTTGGTGCCCCTCACATCTGTTATGTGCTTTGTGTTCTGGAAACAAGATCCAGGTCCACGAAGATGTTTAAGAGCATCATTCCTATATAGGCTCCTAACCTATGTCAGCACCCATGGGTGTTTATGCCACTGGTAGGAGCTCTCTTTCATACATATGGCTTCAAGCTGTTGTTTTGGCAGACATTCAAGGACCTGGCCTGGCTGGAAGAGAGCAAACACAAAAATACAGAGTGTCCTGCGTGGGAGCATTGGTTGGGAAGGGACGTTCTGCGTCTCTGCCTCCAGCCTCACTGAATCACATCACCCACGCCTGGAAAACAGCCTTCATCGGGCATGTTCTTGGCATTGTGCCTCCATGCGCAGCACTTTTTGTGTTCTCCCTGAGACTCATGAGGCTGAGCTGTGTGTTAGCTTGACAGAGGATGTACTAGAGGCTGGCAAGAAAAATCCAGAGGAACGGGAGGACCTCACAGGCTATCAGGGTCTCCAAGGAACTGGGACCGAGTCACGGCAGAAAGACATAGGGAAAAGAAATCAGACAGATATGTAGATGCTGCTAGACCAAGCCCAGTGCAAACCAAACCTGAGCTCAGGTTTTCCGTGTCACCCTTTTTCCCCCAGTATTTTGCATCAAGGAAAAAAAATACTGTTTTTCTCCCCTGGTTCTAATTGCAGGCAAATGAACAGAGCTGTGTCTGGTGAGAACAAACTATGGGAATTTCAAAGGATATCCAAACATTTAATTTTGAAAATTTAGAAATGTCATGTGCATTTTAGCCTCCGTGTAGTCCTTTATAATGCACAACCTATGGCAAAGATGGGGGAAGAAAAAAAGGGGGAACACAATGAACAAGATCAGCGGGTCTTATCTGGAATTGTCAAGGCAGGATGATTCAAAATTATCTGGACATTTTTCAGTGTTGTTGCAGCAGGAACGGGAAGGCCGAGGCTGAGCACAACGCCTCTGGGTCCCACCGCGGCTTTCAATGCCATGCAAGAGTTGTCCTTGCCCATGATCAGCTTTTCAGGAGAAACACTTTGAAGCCCACCAGCTCTTTGCAGGTTTATTCTCATGGGGGCTGCATTTCCACAAATGTAAGATTTGAGCCCTTTTTCTTTTTTTTTTTCCCTTGCATTTGCTTTCCTAATGTTAGCCTCCAGAGGGCGAAAACCCTTCAAAAAGACGCTGGGAAGAACTCCAGCCAAGCTGGAAGTGATCTGCTTGCAAAACCGCAGCAGAAAGACCCATGATAAGGAATTCCCCCCAAATCATGCGTTTTCCGGCCCATTTCTGTGATGAAGTCTCTGGCCCCCAAGCCTGACCACTGCCCCAGACGTCAGGGCGATGGGCTGGGTGAGAGAAGGGGAAGACAAACTCCTGACTCAGGGCTTCCTGGAAAGCTTTTGGGATGATGAAATCAGCTGGTGCCTTACATCAGGTGGGAAGTTTTTCACCACCTTGCCCCAGGAGCTGGTTCACAAGCCAGAAATCCTGGACGACACAGGAAAGTCCTAAGGCTGCTGATGTAGACGTTATGCTCCTTTTCAATACAATATACAAGCAGTTTCCTAGCAGTGCTTTAGGAAAGAAGGGGATCTGCCACTTGCCAGCTTCAGAGGGGGCAGAAAGTCCAGCCAGATCAGAGCATCCTTGTGCTCTAACCCTAACCCAGAGCCCAAAGTGATGGAGAAATGGGTCCCAGGACAGCAAGTATTAAAGCAAGGGCTGGATGCTTTTGAGGACAACACATGCATTGCCACACGTTGAAGAGTCCCAGTTCCTGGGAAATGCCGAGTGTCTGCTCTGAAAAACAGGTCCTTTGCATATGTCTCCAACTGGAAAAGTAAGAACTGGTGGGAAGATCATACTCATGGCCAGCTCACTGCTGGCTCCCAGCTGAAAAAAAATTGTTTTAAGAGGGTACGGAGACAAGGTAGAATGAGATGGGAGCAGTTTGGGGGTGAGGAGATGGGATTTGGGGCTGAGGAAGGTGACTGAAGGAGAAATGAAACTTCTGGGGGCCTCAGTATATGGAATATTTCAGTGTATATAAAAATACATACCAGCGATACTATTAGTGTACTCACTTTATATAGTACAACTCAATTCTATGGTATATTTATGGTGAGATGGGAGGCCTGAGGCTCACCCCAGGCTCGCTGCCAGGCTGTGGGAGGATGCTGCCATCCGCTGGAGGGTCCCAGCACCTCTGCATCCATCCTGGCACCATCACTGAAATAAACTGAGTAATTAAATCATTTACTGCTATGTTTCTGTCAGATGTCATTACATGGTACCTGAGTTATTTTTCCGCTTGAGTGATTGCCTGGATTCTACTATGGCAATGCTAGATATCCCATCCCTGATGAAATCCCTGGAAATAGCCTCAAAGGGGACATTTGGTCAAGGCTGGCACTTTCTTCTGCAGCAATAGTACTGTCGGGGTATAATCCTGGTGTGGATGTGGTCCTGCCTCGTCTGCCGTCACAGCTCACCACGGGCAGAAGGGGAGAAGTTTGGAGAAGGGACGCAGGGAAGATCAAATAGCTCCTGCAATGAGTAGGTGAGGGCTCCTTGTCTTTGAAAAGAGATGGCTGGAGGGGCAATACGATGAGGCTTATGAAATTGGGAGAGGACGGGCTGTTCACTGCTTCATCCAATGAAAAATAAAATTACAATTAAATAAATAAATAGATAAGTGCATCAGCTGAGGTTGCCAGGCTCAAAACAGACAAATCAGCCGGTGTTTGGTACAAAGTCTGGCAAGGAAGCTTTGGGTGGCAAAGGCTGGTCCTGCTCTCTCCGGAGGAGCCTAGGTGGTCACAGGAGAGAAACCCATGGAGGGTCACCAGCACACAGAGACCCCAGCTGCTGCAGGCACTCCCCAAGCCACAGATGCTCAGAGACAGGAGGGTTTGCGGAGGAAATGCCATTACATGTTATTATTCCTTTCCCAGACATCGGCTTCTGGTGAGTGCCAGGGACAGGACGGTGGGTGACTGGGACATGCGGGTGACCCAGTGCAGCAGTCCTGTCTTGTTCTTATAACCCCTTCGACTGATGTGGAGAAGCTGCAGCAGAGAGCGCCCCGGGCAGAGCCTTTGGAGGCTCACCTCGGTTGCACTATTTCGCACCTTGCTTTTGTAGCACAGGCATGGGTGGTTTGTGCCAGCACAGACACTGTCCTTATGCCAGTCCAGTTGGAGAAACACCTAGAAACAGATCCCCTGCATTCATCCGTCTGCATTATACCAGGCTAAGGAGTCTTTCCTCTGCCTCAGCTGCCTCTTGTATCCAATAAACCCTGAGTTGTTTTTTGCACAGTCCAGCATTAACAGCACAGATGGAGCAACTATATGGGAATATGCATGGCTTTTAGTCGAGAGGAATAAATTATAACGGTACACAGAGGCTTTCTTCTATGGCTAGGACCGGCATAAATATATCTTACAAAAAAAAGACCTCCTTCTCCTCATGTCTTCTTTCCCATCCGAAATAATCATCCTGGCCAAATGCTTGTGCAGAACTGGCTTGGACTCACAAAAGAGTTTTTAAAAGCTCCATCTTTCCATTTTTAATTTGCATGTATCTGACATTGAAGGGGCTAAACACGAGCACCAGAAAGCTCGTGTGTTTTTTTCATTGCCACTTTTCAAAGCGTTACCGTGTTTTGAAGCGGTTTGTACTGAAGCAAAACGAGTGTCAAATACAGGGAGCAGCAACAAGCCTGTTGTCAGAGCAAACCCACCTTCACAGGATTTCCCCAACGTTTTGCCTTTATTCTGCATTTTGTGTGAATGTTCAACTTGCTTGTTTTGTTTCCTTCTCCTTTTTTTTCTCAGAAAAAAATAAAGCAGACAAGGTTTGAAAGCAGAGAACATGCTGAGTGCTTCAGAGAGTTTTTCTAGCGACGCTTGTCAAGTCCTTCATCTGGAGCTGCTAGGCTTGACAGCCTGTGAACTTCATTTCTTTAGCCAAAGTCCTGAAAACATGATATTCTGCTTAAAGTACCCTAACCCTTTAAACTACTCTAGCCCTTTATAGCTGTTTAAGCTGCTTAAGATTCAACTACAGTTCAGATCAATTCAGACGCTAAAGCGTTGCAGAGTAGCCGAATGCTATAAACTCCTGGCTTTGAAATGATCTCAAAATTGAAAATGTTTCAACTGGTAGTATTTAAATATTCATTGCTCTAAATCTAAGAAATTTGCTTCTAAATAGGATTGAATTATGAGCCTCAAAGAGATTTGCAGCACAAAGCCCCATTTGCAGGGAGCTGAGTAGCAGTTTTAAAGTTATTAACTTCTGCAGTTAGGAAATTCCTCCTTAAGTGGCATCTTTAACAAATGCTTCACAAAATTGCCTTCACCGATCAAAAAATACAGATGCAATTAATTTGTCATTGACATCAACAAAATGAGCTGTATTTTATCTCCCTGGCTCCCACTACCCAAGCTGAGTGCAAAATCTGGCAGTGACATAAAATCGGTATGGCTCGATGTTTTTGTGCTCGTTTGCTCAGATTCATTAAACCAGTTGTGATGGGGATGTGCAATCGCACACGCAGGCAGGCACAAACCCCAAACCATTGCTGGGAATGAGATGGAGCCAGCCCAATCCCAGGCGCAAGGTGGGTTGTTTTTAAGTCACAAGCACCATGTGGGCCACCCTTTAAAATCGCTGACAGCCCGAGCAGTTACGTGCACCAATATGACGCTGTGCTGGTGGGTTTGTGCCAGTTTTTAGCCCGTCTTCGTAAGGGTCAGAGGAGGTGACACCGGCCTGGGTGAGGAGCAGATGCCTCCAGTGCACAGCAAGATGCAATGTGTTTGTGGCCAGGTTTTTTTCCTGCCGAAAGAACAGGACATGATTTTCCTGGCTGAAATAGGGTGAGCCTTTGTTGGGTCACCTCTCCCACCTCCGCCTGGCTGTGGAAACAAGTTAAATATCGAACTCTTCCATCGAACCCATTAACCAGCTGCAACGCTGCTGAGAGCCGCTGGGGAGGAAGCAGTGGAAAAACGCGCAGGTGTGGGATGCGACGCGGCAATGTGCTGGGCATTGAGCTCATCCGAAATGCCCAGAGAAACCCTGTGGGGACCCAGATCTGCAAGCTGGGGGACGGTGGGGAGCCTGCTCACTGCGGCTATGGGGATGGATGACCTCTGAACCACCACGTGTCCCAGGAGAGCCACAGGGGGCTTGATGGTACTTCCCCTTTGCCATCTCCCCAGCTGGTAGCGGGTGCAGGTCCTTGGCATGGGACTTGAGCACCTACATCCCACAAGGAGATCCTGCAAGTCCCACTCAACCCTTTGATCAGAAATCATAGAATAGTTTGGGTTGGAAGGGACCTCTAAAGGCCATCTAGTCCAACCCCCCTGCCATGGGCAGGGACATCTGCAACTAGATCAAGTTGCTCAGAGCCCCGTCCAACCTGACCTGGAATGTTTCCAGGGATGGGGCATCCACCACCTCTCTGGGCAACCCGTGCCAGTGTTTCACCACCCTCAGAGTGAAAAATTTCTTCCTTAGATCTAGTCTAAATCAACACTCTTCTAGTTTAAAACCATTACCCCCTGCCCTATCGCAACAGGCCCTACTAAAAAGGGATGCTTAATCTCCTCAGACTCCAGCCTGGAATTGGTGCCCAGGCTGGCACTGGTTGTGGCAGTGTTGGGCATCACATATTGGGGCACAGGGACCATACCTGGCCTTTAATGAAGAATTTCAAGTGCTTTAGTGGTGCCCATCACGGAGGTTTCCCAGAGCTTGAGGATGGGGGTATCTATGGGGTGCTACAGTGAGGATTACATTAAATAGGATTTTAATGTGGTAACATCAGCTTGCCAAAAGATCCAAAAACCAGCAAGCTCAGGAAAATCACTGCTTACTCTGGTCAAAACATGCATTTCTTTTTATCTTCAGAAAAACGTCTCCAGAAGAAAACGGCTGTACATTTAGAGATGGGCAGTGGTAAGACACCAGCATTTCAGCACTGAAAATTACGCTTTGTGCTTTTTAACAGAGCCTCGGGGAGCAACGAGAATGAATGACGCAGAGGATGGGCGCTCTCGCAACTTCCCTCCCTCCTGCTGGAGCTACCAGTTGGGAGCATCTGGCGCTCCTCCGAAAACCACATGCAATTTATTGCTCTGATATTAAAGGCTGGACTATGAGCCCAAACATCACCCTCAGAGCAGCGGGGTGTAAATCCGTGCTGCTCGCTGTGGGACTGCCACAGTGGCAGGGCAGCTCTCAGCGGGCATCGTGCTGTCACCTTCAGCCTGGAGGAGGTCTGGGGCCAGCTGAGCAGCACTCACGCCTCTTGCAGCCTCGTCTAAGAAACGCTAATTGTGCGGCACTTGCTGGAGCCTCGCCTCTATAATTAGCAGTGCTGCGTCAGCACGCATTGATGCCGCAGTGTTAATCGTGCAGCTCGTTTTCCAGGAGCTGCTGGGACTCCAGACAAACGAGGGGTTATTTCGGGTGACTTGTCCATCATGCAGTTTCCTCGGGTCCATCTGTCCCCACTGAGCGCAGGTTTGCCGTGTAATGGCAGCGCTGCATTTTTACAGCAATTAACCAATTAGTCTGATTGGGAAACACTCATAGAGTTTGAAACACGGTCCTGTGGGCTTCATATTGAGACCCCAGTGGGTGACACTTGAGAAGGGAGCTGGGACCTGGCCGGGGGACCCAGCCCCAGCCCTGGGGCAGCACCGAGCGCCAGGGCAGCATTAGAGGCATTAACCCCAAAGGAAGGGTTTGCTGCCCTCAGGGGAAGCATTTTCACCCCTTTGAAGACTGAAACCCCAAACTGGAATGTCAAGTCCCCCGTGACTTTTGTACATTGGGGCAAGCGTGCCGAAATCAGTGAAGCTGAATGCTATTTTGCGATGCAAGCCAGGTGCTATATCACTGCCTCTTCCACAGATACACATGTATTCATTTAAAATCTGGCATGCCATCCTAATTTGGTTCCTCCAGAGGGATCTCGAATGGGCCAGAGCACCTGTGGCTCGGGATGTCAGGCTCAGACCGAGACCTGCATGGCCATCCACAGCAGCAGAGCACTGTTGGCATTATTCACCCACAGGGATGATGGATGGGCGTGCATCACCTTGGGGATGGATGCAGGAAAACAGCCCCCCCCCCAGCCCTTCCCACCCCACATCCTTCCACGCTGAGGTTCTCCAGGGATGCAGCTGTAGGACACAGAGAAGGGGAAAGCAGAGCAAAACAAAGGGAGTGGGAAAGGGTGGTAAAGAAGAGGGGGACATTCAGTATGAAGTGCAGAAAACCCAGGTTACTTTTATTTTTCCCATCAAAGCAGCTTTTTTTTTTCCCCCAGCGTGGAATTGCTCGGGTATCCAAGGGGCATACTGAGCTTCTTCCATAGCACGTGCCCAAGCTCGTGAGTTTGAAGATTACATCTGCCAGTGACCTGCCAGGATTTGGTCCCTGCTTTACCAGCTTTTATGTCCCTGCCAGATCCAGAAAACCTTGTAGCTTTGTCTATTTGGCACTTCATCCCGCACGTTCATGGCACAACCGAGTAGCTGCAGTTACCGAGCGAGTGTCACCCCCAATTTATGTCACTGTAGGAGGTAGAAGAGCCAGGACTATTACGTGTTTATTATATTAGTGGCTCTATTCCTAGGCTAACAGCAAGACCAAAGCGGGTTTTGCAAAAGCCTGTGCGCTTTATCCCAGGCAACAAATCCTGACTCAGCCTGTTACATAAATTATTTATTGCAATCACAGAAAGATAGAGGAGAGAAAGGCTGAAGTAGTCCAGACAGGGTGGTTGATGCAAGTGAAAGCATAAGCAAACGCAGGGCTGTGGTGAAGGCTCCTGATCTCAGAAGGGCAAAGCTTGTGAATTGAGCATTGCTAGAGCCTGGCTGCAAATGCCACCAGTGTGAGGACCATCCTTGGTCCAATTTTGGCCCAGGAGAGCTCACGCCCTCCCAAAGGTCTCTCGTGTACTGCTCCTGCGGGAGGACAGGGCCATCGCCTGGTCCCTGGGGGAATTTGGACAGAGCCACCCCATGTGAGAGGATGAGATTTAATGTTTCAGATGGGGGGGGGCACACTGTACCAGCTGGCCCTGGCGCTGTTGAGTTTACTCGCCATCTCAAGGATATTAGGAATAAACAAGTCTGCAAAGAATTAAAGTAACCAGGGTTTCCCAGCAGCGAGGGCCCTCCATTGGATGTCCACAATGGGAGGGGAGAGGGGAGCAATTCAATTTTGAAGCTGTCCCTGAATTGAAAAGGGGGCTGGACTAGGTGATTTTAAAAGGCCCCTCCCAGCTTAAGTTAATTTTATGGTTCTAAATTATCCAATGATTATAAAATACAAGTAAACCTTTGGAACATTTTGAGATCCTACAGAGGGATTCTCCTGGCTATTTGCACTAGTTCACTATACCTTGACCTCAGAGATGGAGCAGATTTATGGATTGACACCAGCTTCACCGCCACTTCTTATTCCTCCTCCGGCTCCATGGACTAGTCCAGGTTGCCCCAGGGGATCCACACAGTTTGTCCTAGCACCATGGAGGTGCACCACACCATGGAGGTGAAGTGGTGCACCCAGGAACAGGAGGTCCTTCAGCTGGTTTTGCCATCCAAGTCACTGTGCTGTGAAACTACTGCTTCAGAAGATACCTTCCATAAATGCCTCTCTCAGACATAGCTGCTAATCTCTTCCTAAATCCCGTTACTGCTTAATTGGAGATTGCTTTTATTTTGCAGGGCACAAATCTCACACGCCAGTGCTCTGCCCAAGGTGTACAGCCCTTTTGTTGCCCAGAGGATCTGGACAGTGTTGGGGAAATCTCAGTCCTAGGTTTGGGTCACACCTTTTGCACTATTAGGAGCCCAGCAAAATATGTTCTTGATACTTAGCAGAGCGCTCTGGATAAAAATCCATCATATGGTGAAGCCCTTTGAAAGAAACACAAGATCACTGCTTAAGGCCAAGCTGGCAGGTAGGTAGGAAACCAGAGTCAGCTGTCTTTGAGGAAGGTGCAAATGCTTTCCGCTGCCTCATGGTAATATTCAAGAGTCAAACAATGTTAAATTATTAAAAAAAAAAAAAAGCTTCATTACTTCACGCTGTAACTTACAGGACCATAGATATCTGGGATTGGAAAGGACCTCAGGGGTCTCCAGCCCACCCTCCTGCTCAAGCAGGGCCAGCTCTGGGGTCAGACGAGGTTGCTCAGGGCTTTATCTGGTCACAACTTCTCCATTTGACCTGCTCCACTGTCCTCAGGGTGGAAAAGTTTCTCCTTATACCCACCTGGGACCTCTCTTGTTTCAACTTAGGGCCTCCATACAGTTTAATAAAGATCCCAAACTGCTGATGGACAACCTCAACCCCCTCCAAACCTGCTACTGAAGAGGAAGGGAAGAAAACTCTCTCTAAACTGGAGAGGTATGGATTTGATGGGTGGACTGTCCGGTGGGTGAGGAATTGGTTAGATGGTCGCATCCAGAGGGTAGTGGTCAACGGCTCAATGTTCAGATGGAGATTGGTGACAAGTGGCATCCTACAGGGGTCCGTATTGGGACCGGTACTGTTTAATATCTTCATCAATGCCATAGACAGTGGGATCAAGGGCACCCTCAGCAAGTTTGCAGATGACACCAAGCTGAGTGGTGCGGTCGACACGCCAGGGGGACGGGATGCCATCCAGAGGGACCTGGACAAGCTGGAGAAGTAGGCCCGTGTGAACATCATGAGGTTTAACAAGGCCAAGTGCAAGGTCCTGCACCTGGGTTGGGGCAACCCCCGGGATCAACACAGGCTGGGGGATGAAGGGATGGAGAGCAGCCCTGCCGAGAAGGAC
>NW_008824359.1:4055524-4087381 GCF_000699105.1 Pygoscelis adeliae | reverse complement strand
GGTTGGACTAGATGACCTTTAGAGGTCCCTTCCAACCCAAACTATTCTATGATTCTATGATAAAACAAGACACCATGTCTGATTTTTACAGCAAAACAGAAGTCTTTCATCTTGGACACAAGGTGTTTTGAGGTTAGGGATGAGGTGAGCCGAAGAATGACGACATTTCCAAACAATAAATAGGGCATTTTCCCCTCCCAGCGCTGAAGCTGGATCCATGGACCCGCAAGGGTAAAAGATTGCCAGAGGAAAACAAGAGGATTCCTGGCCTGAACATTATTAAGTCACCCCTCCTTGGGCTAAGGAGGGCCTAAATGTACATGTCCCCAATCCTCCCCTGTGGTCTAACCATCCACTTTTTTTACAAAAATTTGGGCAGGAGTCCTGCCTGGCTTAGCTCGCCACCAAGACCTGCTGCTGCTGACCAAGGAGCTCCTGCCTTGGAGGAGGAGGGCAGCTTATTCCCAATGTTAGGACTAAAAAGGGTCAATCCTAGGGCTCTTCTCCAGCTCCACACCTTTCCCAGCCATCCCCAGGATGAGGTCCCCAGGTTAGGGACTCACACACATCCAGGGAAGATAAAACCCAAAGGGGAATTGCCGTAATTTGTGCATTTGTGTCTGTAGATCACCCACTGTGAGTTTATGTGGGGGTTAACAGGGTTTCAGTCATGCCTTAAGCAAGAGAGTTCCTTCTTTAGCATCAGGAAAATAAGAAGAAAAAAACAAAGAAGGAATAAAGAAAAATTAAAAAGAAATTTAAAAAAGTTAAAAAGAAAAAATAAAACTCACAGGGTTGCAATATTTTATAAACTTATGAATCTTTTTCCTCCCAAAAAATATCAGAGGAAAGACTAGCTTCTGATTTTAAATTAGATCACTATTACGAGTTAATCATGGAGCCAAAGCAAATCTGAGAAGCAGAGAGAGGAACATCGCTTAAGTGACTTCAGAGCCAGACACTCCAAGAGCATTTTAGGCACCAAAAGAACAGAGACGAGAACTTGCCTGGCTGTAACAGCACCTAAATCCGCAGAAAGGTTGATGTAAGTTTAGGAAACCCCACAAAGTCCCTGCCTGAGCTGCTGGCCAGCATCTTCATCAACAGCAATTTTCATGCATATATTTATCAAGGTCTTTATATTCACAGCTTTACCTTGCTAAATCTGTTTAGCCAACAACTTCACCCATCTGAGTTGCACACAACCAGTGTTGGGGTGTGCAAGGTTTGCGCATTGCCCTCGATGCCTCAAATAAGCCACGTACGAGGACAAGGACAGTGTCCCGTCCCCACCCCAATGGAGCTATGCACCCAGGTCATGAACCCATCGATCCTACCCGCCTGGTTTATTTTCTTAAGGCATGGGAGAGCTGGCTCAGAAGAAGGATGGGGATGCTGGGCTTGCGGCTCCACACACCTCCCACGCCGCCAGGAAATACCCTGCCTGTACGTGTGGCTCAGCTGCTCTCAGACATTTCCCCTGCACACCCCCAGACACAAGATATTCATATGTACATATAAAAATATAAAATATATATCATACACAAATATTTTAGACAATATTTCTATATAAATAGTAATGAATACAAAATATTTTATAGTTCTATAATTATATAATTCTATATAATAGAATGATATAAAATAAATATTATGCTCACGCATACATATGCATAAAGCAAACGGCTGCTTAGAGGTCACAGCTCGGAAATAGGAAGGGATGGAACCAGGGACAAGACCAACATCCAGGTGCAAGCAAAGGAGGGAGTGATGCTGGAAGTATGCACAGCACAGATGGAGCCAAGGATTGCCCAAATCTTGGCCTGTCCCATGACCTGCCACCAAGATGAGTTAAACGCATCCCAACACCCTGGGGACCCACCTGTGCCCACTTTTACAGCTTCCTCGTGCTTCCTCGGCATCTCCTAGCCAGGGCACCTCCACAACATGCCTCCTTCGTGGCCTTTCTTCAGCTGGCTGCTAAATCCTCTTCCCAGGACCGTTGGGTTTTTTTTTTTGCTTTACCTTCAAAGCCCATCAGAAAATGCAAGTGGCTGCCAGGATGGGAAGCAGAGCTGCGGGATGGGGCCGGCGGTGCCCTGGGGGGTGGCACGATGGCTCTGGTGCTTACAACCCATGAGTTTACCTGGGAGAACCTGGACCATCAGAAAAGGACAAATCCCCAATTTCCCAGCTGAACTCACTCCGAGAGCCTGCTAAGGATAATTTAAACCCAGCGGCTCGTGCTTGTCCCAAGCTATTGGTTGAGCCCATGATCGCACGCCTTCCCTCCCCTTGCCAATTCTTGCCCAGGCAGATTGACAGCAACCACCACCGCTCCCAACACAAAGAGAAAAAAAACTACTTGCCAACAGGGTGGTACTGGGCTCCACCTCAAAATACTGCTTTTAGCAACCTGGTCTACGCCAGGCACACGAGCCACGCTCACTATTTCTTTGTGATGCTTTGAAGACATGTTGCAGCCACCGAGAACTCAATGCTTCATTGCCAGCAAGGGAAAACCCCACCCCAGAGCTCCCAACAAAGGCTTTTGCTATTTCACACTGTATTTCATCTGTCCATGTGTTGAAAAGTTTTAATCCTGTACCTATGTATAGCCCTGTAACAGCAAGTTTCAATGCCAGCCAGAAGGAAAACACAGCACCCTAGTTAGCAGAAAACACCCCGGAGTTAAGTAATACAAAATGACAGTACTACAAACCAGAAGCATTTGTCCCATTTAAGGTTTCCATTTGTAGACAGAATAACAAGGGATGAACTATTTGGAAGCAGAGATTTTTAAGGACATTGGTAACTTAACAGGGCAAGAGAAACGCTGCGACTGCAAGACCTTCACTCAGGAGTGACTCAGCACAGCAGCTGCATCCTGGAAAATTATTTCTTCAGCCCCCCCCAAAATGCCTGCAAAGCCTTTGAGAGCTTGCAAAAACCAACCCTGGAAGCCCCAGTCAGCCAACTGATCTGCTCGCCACTACGGGGATTAACACGTCCCCCCACCCCGGCTCAGTGCGGGGACCTGCCCCGTGGGGAAGCATCCCCCCCCGCCGGCTGCACAGAGCTCCAGCAGCGACCGTGGGAACTCAGGGCAGTGTTGGCAGCAGAAAGCAATCACATTTTGGCCTCGAAGCCAAACGAGACAACCCCCTCACCACCCCCAAATCCCCAAATCTCCCTCTTCATCCCCCACAGGCACCCTGAGCAGCCCCTGCTCCAACCCAGGTGTCCCCGAGCAGAGACAGCTGTTAAGGAGGTTAACGCAGAATCATGTCAAGTAACAAACACCTAGTATTTATTAATAAATTAGTACACTGGAAGGCAATTTTTCAATTCATTCCCCTCTTCCCCCACTCCCACCCCTTCCCATGGGGCGGCACATGCCACCCTCATATCGTGATTTCTTCAAATTGAGTGTAGTACAGACTGTTCGTTATGGGAGCGTAATAGTTGCAAATATAACCAGACAGACTTCTTACGACGCAGCTTTTTTCCCCCACCCCCCAACCTCTTTTAATAAAAAGTGAAGTGTGATTTGAAGAGACTATTAAGACCGGGTAAGGTCTTTGGAGACTCTATCGGCCACGTCTGTATAAAAAACAAGAGACACGAGTGTAAAAGCATAGCTTGGTTTAAGTCTTACACCACGAGGAGAGCAGGACAACCAGCGGCCGCCTTCGCCTCCCCACGTCCAGCACCGGCTCCCTTCGCGGCCCCACCGATCCCGCAAGCGGCAAGGGCAAGATAACTCCTTACATTCAACTGAAGGCAAAGGACCTTTTCATCGCCTCGAAGGTTGGTGGGGCTGACCCTTTTCTTTGCGTTTAAAGCGCTTCTGCTTTAGCTTATAGGAGCGCGATGCATTGTCCGGGTGAAAACCATACAATAAATAACCGTGCTAGTAAAATCTCAGCAATGGATATGAGCTATACAATAGTACATTAAAAAAAAAAAGTCAGCTCGGGTGGGAAGCTTAGCTGCGTTAAGAGACGGTAACCAGCAACGATTGGGGTTTTTTTGCGTTTTTGCCATTTACCGCTCCGAGGCGAAGGGAGGTGGTGGGAGACGGTCACTCCGAGCGACAGCTTTGACAGAAGAAGTGGGTTACAGAGCAATCCCCAATTCGATGTGTTAAATTACACCAGATTCGTGGTCTTTTAGTTCGTTAACTGCATTTTTTTTTTTTTTTTTAAAGTGCATCGACTGATCTGATTGGAATGAGAACAAGGAGAAGAGATGCTCGGGAAGCGGGCAGAGGGTGCAAAGACTTGGACTGAGCGATAGAGTTAAGGTGGAGGGGTGCAACGCTGGCAAACTGCCCCCCCTCCAGAAACGAAGGACACCTCAACGAAAATACTGGCCATCTATTCTACAACAAAACCTGCCTGTGTATTGTCGATCATCTTAACGAGTGCCAAGCTAGCTCTAGCAGATATTCAGAGAGTGCGTGGTGACCCAGTGCCTACAGTAAGTCGGGAAGGTGGCTATAGACAGAGTCCAGGAGGGTCTGGCTGGCTTCCTGGCTCTTGACTCCAGCGATCTCAAATAGCCTGTCCAGCTTGTCTTCAGCCTGCGGGATCTCCTCTATCACGTGGAGCTCCTCAGGGTTGAGGATGTGCAGCATGTCGTCGAAGATGGGCTGCAGGTCGCAAGGGTCCAAGCGCACCTGGCGCAGGACGGTGTCCTTCTTTTCTGTAGGAGGAAAGGAGAGGGTGGTCAAGAAACCCCTCAAGAAACCTCTGCTAACCAGGGCTTGTTCTGCTTGGAGACCTCAGTCCATCCCCTGGTGCCGCCTCTGGAGAGGGACACGTCACAAGGAGAACCAAGGGAAAAGGTGGAGGGCGATGAGTGATGTGGAGGGGAGAAGATGGAGAAGCCAGCGCTGCTGAGGTACCTAATCCAGGATCCCGCTAGAGCAAACACAGCATTTATAAATGCTGAATGGCAAATAGGGAAAAGTGAAGGCAGAAGGGGAGCCAAAAAAGCTGAATTCTGCTCTTTTGAGTTGTTTTCGTTGGGTCAGCTTCATTTCCGCACCCAGGTATAAATTCAGTAGATTGACTGAGCTCAGTGTTTCACCTTCATCAGAAGTGAAAGAAGATTAAATGCAGCAAGTTAAATGCAGTAAATTAAACACCCTCAAAAAAGGGGGGGGGGTGACTAATGGTGATTTATATCTCAAGTCACACGCTGCAGCAAGCAGGACCAAGGGTGGAAAAAGAAAAATTCAATCTTGAAATGACATTTTTCTGGTTTCATCTCACAGCAGTAACGCACAGGCCAACACAACAGCCAAAAGTCAGGAGAAACCCCCCCAAACATCCAGGGGTGCTACAACTTCTCTGGCAGCACTTCAAAGAGTTAAAAGCCTTTAAAGGTGTTTTCCCCTCTCAAATCTGTATCGTCTTTGCTAACAGGATATTCTGGTCTGAAATGAGGATGTGATAAACATATCCTGGAGAGCCAGTTTTCCCAGTTATTTACTTTAATGATACCATGTTGGGCAGCTCTGCCACGCCTGCTGACCGCAGGGGACGCACCGTGGTATCCCTCTGGTCCTCCCGCTCCCCTCCCCCGGGCTGATTTGGGTACCTTTGGTAATAAAAGAGCCTGTCCGGCTGAGCGCGGAGGAGCCGCTGGAGGTCGAGTCGCACCGCAGGAGGGGCTCCGCTTCGTCGACAAAGAAGCATTTCTTCTCTGAAGGAGAGGGCTCCACAGTGAGCACGGCTGCCTCGGGGGGCTTGGGGCTGGGGCTGGGCGTGGGGCTGAGCGGGCTGGGGCTCACCGGCAGCGCCAGTCTGTCAGCTTCCAGCTTGGGGGGAGGAAAGAGAGGGAAAGTTAACTTGGAGGGGATGCTACACAACGGGCTCGTGCTCAAAACCATCCTGATGGGGTTTTGCAGCAGTTTTCAACATGCCCCAGCCCATCTGTGGTGAGTGGTCCCCACGTTCGGGTGGCCGCCTCCTCCCAGGGGACCTGCTGACCCAGAACGGGCACTGGAGGTGACCCAGGGTGGCCATCAGGCTAGCATTTGGCACGCCAGTGCTCAACGCCAGGAGGGGTAATGCAAACCCCACTCTTGGTAGGAGCAACCGCAGCACGTGGATGGTGCATGCAACCACAGCAGAGCATTTTAACTTCATTTTCCTTCTCACTCTCAGGTTATTAAAGCCTGAAGTACCACTCTTGGGGGCTAAGGGTGATAATACCCAAGCAGGTAAGCCCCCCCCAAAACCTGCTCCACAGCTATCGTTTCCTAAAAGCAAGGCATAGCCCGGCTCCACGCCTCCAACCGGTGCTGAGGCTGCAGGGCGAGAGCTGCAACACCTATCACAGGTCTCCACTGCAGCATGCTCCTGTTACCAGCTACACCGGTAATATTTCAAGTTAATAATTTGTTTGCCCCATCTTGACCCTGCTCCCGTGAGCACCCCATTAATGCGTGATGGAGAAATCCATCCCACCTGACTCTGAGTCCAGGGCCAGGAAGGACAAGCAGGGGCTGGCGCTGACCCCACAGCACCACCCCAGTGCCTTTGGGTTTTGCTACCCTGATGTGGGCCAAGGGCAAGCGTTTGGCTCCGTGGTCCCGAAGACACAGGGAGCAGCAAGCACTGCTGGGACATGCTGCGCTGCGGCACCATTTGGGTGCCGGCGTGAACCCACTTTCTGACTTGACCGTGCTCTGCATCTTCCTCCTTGCATCTCCTTCCTACCTGCACAGCAGCAGCCAACGTTATCTACCCTCCTCTGTCTCTCAGCATCCCCTTGGGGTGCAAACCTCCAGCAGAGCATTTCTGGTTCCCATTCCCCACAGGGATGAGAGGCTTGGGGCTGCGTCCCCACATCCCTGGCCGGCAGCTCGGGCACCTCTGCAGGTCACCAGGTCGCCCCAAGCAGGTTGCTTTAAGGACCACTTAATATTTAACTTCTTCCCAAACCCTGCATCCCTGCTTGACCTGCCACAGAGCAGAACTGCAAGTCCTGTCCACATCCAACCCACTCTCCCAACAGCATTTCACAAGTCTGTTTTCTCCTCTCGGAGAGGGAAGACCAGGCTATTCCTGCTAACACGCTTTTGCCTACGACCCAGGGATTAAAATGCAAAATTTGGATTAAAGGCTGTGGGACAGGGAGCTGCTGAGCCACCTCCGCGCCGGCATGGATGTGCCTGCACATTCCTCATCCGTGTCGAGGAATTCGCCACCCACAAATCACATGTCTGCTGAGACGCCCATTAGTTCACATTAAATTGACATTGAAGCCTGTTCCTGGTAGAATAAAAGGGGTTTCCCCTCCCCTCCATTGAAAATAAACAGGAGAGGATTTGTTCTAGCTTGGCATGTTACACAATAGGCATGTTAAAAATAAAAGTCAGCTTTAATTTTTAATTAAAAGAATCTGCCTTCTCCTCTGAAACTCCCTTTCCAATACAGCTCATCGACGAGAATCAGCCTATTGCCATTAACGGGGGAAAAGCAAGGGAAGGACCAGAACAGCGGCTGGCCGCTTTCCAAATTGCAACACGCTCCGATTTCCCCTAAAAAAACCCACCACAACAACAAACAAACAAACAGGCTTTAGGGCTTAGTTTTTCCCCGTGCAACTCATCTATTTAATACCCAGCCGCAAACCCAACTCCTGATTTCCAAAAAGAGGCCCGACGGCTGAGGAGCAATTACAGGGAGGGCAGGGAACAGACGGCCGCCCCGGCTCTGCCTTCCCAGCAGAGGGGTAAAACCCTTCCCAGAAGTGTGCGAGTCATTTGGAGTTTAATTAAACAGCTGCTAAAGCACGCTAGGAAAAAAAAAATCACCCGAGGTTATTTGACTGTAGGCGTCCCGGGAGCCCAAAGCTTTCCAAACAGCTGAATGGTTGCGAGCTTGAGGCAAAGCAAACAGGATGCTCGGATGCGTGTTAATATTTAAACAGCGGGAAGAAAGCGAGTGGGAATGAGGGTTTTGAAAGGCCGGGGAAAGCAAAAGGTTGCTGCGAGGTGAAGCCTGTGGAATAGGTGTAAAAATACACTATTCAAAGCCCGTGACTCATTTGCTTGGAACCACCTTGGCCATTCCTATTTTTAAGAACGGCGGTGCTCGAGCGAAACCGAGCTCTGGCTGGAAAAAACAGAAATCCCCTCTGAAGTTCTTTTGCCTTTCCAGAGCCACCACATTTCTCACCTTTCCGCCGTCGTTACAGGGGTCCTGCGCTTGCCACTGAGGCTGCATTTGCACCTGCACAGACAGACACATGGGAGACTGTTAGATGCACGGTCCAGCGTGAAAACCAAAGGCGCTGCGGTGGCTTTGACGCATCAGCAGCCTCCCGCGACCAAGCACGGGTCAGTCATACTGGGGCGCTCCGCCAATTTTATTTTTTTTTTTAATTTTTTTTTTTTTTTTGAGCACTGCAGCAAGAGGTTTGCAATGCCGGGGAAAAAAAAAAAATCCTAAAACCCCCTAGGTACTCGGGGTACCCTTTAGGATGCGGCTCAAGCACCAACATCCTCTTGGATCTGGGAGGATGCTCTTCACAGCTCAGGATGCCTGAAGGTCCTTCCTACACGGGAGAAAGGGGGACAGAAGGGGACGGGTGCAGAAGAAGACATAGGCTTGGCTTTGTTTTCTCTTCACAGCTGCTCTCAACAGCTCTGTTTGAACTGGTTGGTCCCATTTTCTGCCTTTGTTTTACTGTACCGCAATAAAAGCTCAACTCGAACAAACAGAAACTGCAGCTGCTGTGCTAGTGTTAGGAGGGAGCAGCCACAGGCATTTAAAAAAAAAACAACCCCCTCCCTTGGGCAATACTTTCCTGTAATTCCTCCTGCAGCAACCAGGTGGTAATAAAAGCCAGTGGCAGGTTTGCTGCTGCATCAGCCCGGCTTTGGGCAGCCATGCTTGGGTTGGGTTTTCTTGCCCCAACACAAACACGACTCAAACTACTGCTGGTTTTTAAAAAAAAAAAGAGAAAATTCAGCAGGGAGGTGGGGTCAGAGCAACCTCTGCAGAGGGTGGCTGCACACCCTCTCGGGATCGAGGATAAATTTAGCACCAAGGCCACGGTTTCCCGGATTCCCGGCGGAAAGATGACACCTGGCTGACACCAGCCCTATTCCCAGGTCTGTTACGGCTCCGTAGGGGATGCGGGAGGAGAAACCCCAGCACATGAGGCGGGGTGGGCCGGGCGGCAGCCCCACACGGGCGATGCTGCAGATGCAGGGTGGTGTCGGGGGGGATGCTCTTGCTATGGTCCCCGCAGGCGCAGGGAGGATCTGCCCGGATGAGCAGCTTCATGGTGCACATGGTGTTCGGGGGTCCACCTTCAAGGCAGACCGGACCTTGGAAGGCAAAACACTGCTGGCCAGGCCACAAGGTCTTGCCAAGGTGGCAGAGAGACACAGTGATGGTGTGCACATGCTGCAGAGCAAGAGGCAACCCCTTCGCCAGGATGGGAAGGGCACGAGGGAGCTTAGCACCTTGGGTTGGGGTGGGAAAGGCCAAATGTCTTCTCTGTGTCCTTCACCTCACCGGCCAGGTTTCAGAAGAGCGTTCGGCCACCACTGCTGTGGTGGAGCTGGTGTTCCTCACTACAAGGCAGCCCTGGAGAAGAGCTACTCAAGTCAAACCTCACCACAATCCAGGATGGGCAGTGCTGTGTTTGGGGAGGGTTTAGACGCCAAGACCAAAACACAGCTGTTCGTGGAGGAAGCAGCTCTTCCCCACTGGCCCCCGCCATGCGTGGGCCAGGTGCTTCTCCAGCAGGAGATGGTGTCTCCATGAAAGCTCCTGGTGGCTTCTCCTTTCTATGGATTTCCCCAGCCACTTTTTCAACTCAAACCACGATGAAGAGTTCATGAAGCCATGATGAAGAGTTTCCTAACTCAACTCCAGGCAGTACCAAGTTTGACTTGTTTTGACCCCACCATCTTCTAGTTTCATCTTATGCTCCCGAGCCCAATATACTGCAAATACACAGACCCAAGGACACATGGCTACCACAGCACAGAAACCTCAACTATAACTGCACCTACTATAAAGTTTGTATTTTTTGTGTTTATATTATTTATATTTGTATTACTTTATAAATCGTTAAATTTTTGTTTATCGCACATTCTCCAGTCTGGTTCAAACCCAGCTTTCCTTTGCCGAAAACCAACTCATGCTTTAGAGCAAACCTGCAGGAAAACAGTGATGCCCATCCCAGAAAAACCCAACCAGCCCTACTCCTTCCCTGGGGCTTTGGCCACTTTATCCTTCAGCTTTATGCCTCAAATAAAGCCTGATGCAAGTCCAGAAGGAAAAGTTACGTGCAATTTTGTTTATTTTCCTGGCTGCCTGGGCACTTCCCAGCCCTCAGACCGCAGCCCCCCAGCTGGGAAATCCACTCAAAAGCTTCATCCTCACTCCACCGTGTGAGGTTAACGCAATGCAAAACTAATTGCTAATTACTGGGTCCAGCCCAGTTCTGCTTTGCCAAAAGAGGAAATTAAGGGGATGCGCTTTTGGGGGCTGGATTTGGGGAACACTGCTCCAGGCTCTTGACCCCCCCCAGGGTTTTGACCTGCAAAAGAGGAAGAAAAGGAGCCAAAAGGCGGTGCCACAGCCACGTGCCTGGACACGGGGCTGCTTTCACATCCTCTTCTCCGCTGGCACCCCCCAAAAACCCCACGGTTTAACCTCACACCAGACCCAGCCTTGACATATCTGCTGATTCATGGGATTATCCGTGGCATGCTATTAGCCACGGACCTAAATCTTGTTGGGCTTGGGGCTGCAGCCTCCCCCTCTCCATTTTCAACATCTCCCTTATTAATTTTTTTTTTTAAGCTTTGCTGAGGCTGTGCCTCTGAATGCCCTGAGCAAGGCTTCTCCTCCATCCATTCCCTGAAGTATTTCAGCAGAGGCCAGCAGAGCCATAAATAAAAAGATAAGAGCTTAAAGCATTGCTCACGGTAGGACACTTACGGTAGCCAATGCGGCCAGCCGTGCCAGCAATGCCCCAGGCCAGCCTGGGCGAGCACAGACACCCTTGGTATCTGCAAAATGCTGTCATGCACCCCAAAAAAACCTCCCATTACCCAGTGCCTGCATTGCACTGAACTTTTCTGCTTTTAACCCCAAAACGGAGAATTGCAATTTGCTGGGATAGCAGTGAAAAACCTCTCCCTTTCCCCCTTCCACCCTCTATTTTTGTTGTTGTCAGCACCACTAATTTGAGGTGTGCCTGTGCTTGCTAAACAGTGCCTGGGCTCGCATGCTGCTGCCCGGCAAGCCTGCCCGCAAGGGGAGAGATTTTGCAAACCTCGAGCCTGAGAAGCGTTCCTGGCCAGGGCCAGCCTTTAACAAGAGCCCTGCGAGTCAAACGCACCCCAAAAAACCTTCCCACAGCTGCTGCGCTCGCCGTGTTTTCTGGATCAGCTGCAAAAAACCCCTAGCAAAGCGATTCAGAGGGCTAATCTCATTTTAACCTAAATTCATTCAGCGCGCTGCAAAACCAGCATAATCTCTTGCAGCTAGAAAAGCCGGTGAGCCTTCAGCGGAGCTGTCCCCTACCCAAAGGAAAATGTTCCTGCCTTGTACCGTAACGCTCCAGAGACTCCCATTAAATCCCCTATTCCTATCGGTGGTTGTAAATATTTGGATTTCGGAGCCTGAAAGGCTGCCGAGGGAATGGGGCACTATGGGATAGAGCACCTTTGCCTCCGCAGGTTTCACAGGCTGAAGCCAGATGACAGATAAAGGATTTGGGACAAGGATGAGATAGCGAGTGGGATGGGATGGCGAAGGGAGGCTGTCTGGGTTTAGGGTACCAATTTGCTGTCTGAGAGCTATGTCACCCAATAACATAATTTCTACCTACGAGTTGGGGGTGTTGGTGCTTTCTTATGACACAGGACTGTGGGGAGAGATGGGGAAACGCCCCACTTTTGCACCCAGGGATGCCAGGCAGGGCCAAAGACATCACGGACAGCACAGCCACCCACACATCCTTCCCATGCTTATCTAGGACACACTGGCACACGTTGGATGCTCAGTGCTGGCTGAGGTCACCCCAAGGGCATTATGCCGTTAGCCACAGGGAAGATGCACGCATTTGCCTTGCTTCTGAGAGTCCTCACTTCCTCCACAGCACAAAAAAGCTCTTTTTATTATTTTTTGTTGTTTTCTTTTTTTTTGCAAGACTGCTTTTGCAGGGCCAGTTTCTGGAGAGGTGCAGCACAGCACCCAGGCCTGCCACCAATGGGGCAACCTGCTCCTTCAGATGAAACCAGTTTGGTATTGAGAGAAACCACCTTGATTTGTCTGCGTTTGGACGGACAAACCACCGAGAGCCAAACTTGGCTTAGCTCTAATTAAAGGCTTTCCAACCAGCAGATTAAAAAAACCCCAAACAAAACGACCTCAACGCCTGCTCTCATCATTGAGCAACTGGCTCCCCAGGCCGCTCGTGGTCTGGACCGCTGCAACGCAGCTCAGCCACCAGCCCGAAGCTCCAGGGATTTGGTCTCCCTTGCACCAGCCACTTCCAGCAGCTTTTGGTATCCCTCCCAGGGCCACTCCATCACGACCCGCATCCACAGTGCAGGAGACAACTCAGGGAGAGGAGGTGGACAGGTTACAGCAGGTAATACTTTGCAGAAACGCAGCGTGCTGCCACGCTGAATCTGCACCCTGGGGTGCTTTTGAGCTTTGACATCCCACGCACCGCTTCAGCGCAGGTACAGGACCTTCAGGGCAGAGGAATGGCCAACACCTAAGGTTGATCATGAGGGTTGCTCATCCAAAAAAGCCTGATCAGATGCACAGGGCGGGGGAGGATGTGCCAACTCGGGTGAATTTGTTAAGAACACCTCCTTTGCTGAAATGAGCCCTGTTTCTCATGTGGACCCACTTGAGCCACCTGCTCAAAAGATCAGCAACCTAATTTTACCAATTTCTAGGAAAATGAGTGAAAGCCGCGGGGGACCACCAGGTTCCAGGTGCTGCAGGACACTGGGGAACACAACAGTTTTAAAAAACACAAAGCGAAACGTCCTCCAGGAGAGCTGATCGGGAAGTCCAGAAGACAACTTGCCTACCAGTATCCACAAGATTTGGGTTTGCTCGTTCTCCAGAGCATCTGCTCGCTGCATTTTCAGTTATGGGCACACACCTAAGGTGAGTGAATGGCTCGTGGTTACTCTGTCTTCGGGTGTCCACTGGCCCAACGGGTTGCCTGACAAATCCCTCTCCTGGGGCTACCACCTGCCTTTATGTGCTGTTTGAGAAGCAGCACCTGATAGTCTCGGCCAAAACAGTTCAGGAGTGTTGAGCACCACACAGCCCAAGTCTGTTAATTAGGTGTTGTGCTGATGAACAAGCCCCACATTTTATCTGATGTCCTAGCCCAGCGCTGTAGTATTCAAAGTCAAAGCAGTAACTAGGAGGACAGAGGTTACTACCTGCTCCAGGAGAGCAAGAGGACAACGTGTCCTTCTGGGACATTGCACATAATGGAAATTTTAATTCACATGTGCAAAATGACAATTTTCTCTGCCTCTCTTCTTTTCCTAACCATAGCTTTGTCTCAGGCTTTTCATTTCATTTTTTTCATCTTTGATATTAAAAAAAAATATCTTGGAGCATGGTAGGAAATGAGAAAGCTACATGCTGCTTAATCATGCTGGAAGAAAGAAAACGGCAACTGAATGGGAGCAGGAGTGATCGGGCAGCTGGCAAAGCAGACCTATCCAAAATTTGGGCAGGACACACAGGGCGATGCTTGGCACACACCTGACTCAGGGTCTCTCAAAAACACAAGCCCAGGACTCCTGCTAATGCATCGAAACCTGTGGTTTCACACTACGGTTACAAGGGACCAAGATGTTCAGGTATACTAAATGAAATCACACGGGATATGCGACACGGTGAAGGGACCACGGTCCCTTTTATAGGGGGAAGTTTGGGATGGTCAAAACAGATTTGGGAATCCCCTGCCCTGACAAACGCTCTGCCCCACAGTCTTTGCTATACACGAAAGTCCACCTTGTCACGCCCCCACCAAGTGCCCACGGAGGTTTGCAGGCACCCACCCGCTCCCCTTCGGGTCTGGGTCACTGCTAAGGCCAAGGGGAAATGTTTCACCAACTGGTTTAGGGGGAAGAGCCCTCCCTCGACCGCCCCTACCTCCATCCATGTGTTGTCCCATTGGCTTCCACGTTCAGAAGAAGCCCCATCCATCACCTATACAAACACTTCCAGAAGACCACTGAATTATCAGAGCCAAAAAACCGAAAGCACACTGACAGGTAAGGCAGGGGTGGCCAAAACAAACTGCAAAGGTCACCAAGGCACCTCTCGAAGACTTACACCCAGCTGAGACCCTACTGCAGGATATCCTGCAGCAATTTATTTATTCTCCCAAAATATGGGACAGGTTGTTTTAAGGCCAGAGCTACCAAAGAAGGGCAACAACTCTGGAGGACAGCACGCATGGACTCCCCCATGCCACCAGTCACCACCTTGGAGGAAGCAACTCGCTGCTCCACAACGGCAACATTTAGTGCTCAAGGATGCTTGGCCCCTCTCACAAAATCCTGGGCATTTAGTTATAGCATTTAAGAGCAAGTTTAAAGGGGGATGCTTTTTCCTCCACGTCCCCAACATGAAGGCTCAAGTACCAGGTCCTCCTGGTGACCTTCAGAGATACATGCAAACCACAACACGCGGGACTCAAGAGCTTGTCAAAACTTTGACAGAGTTTTGAGCAAACTTTGACAAAGCTTTGCTCAGAAGCAATGTAAAGCTTAATATAAGCCCCTGAGGAGCTCTGGAGGGAGATGGAGCCCAGCTACTTGGATATTAGCTAAGCTTGATGCCACAGCCCCATGCACCCACATGCTTGCCATGGCCAAACAAGACGTGCACCACATCAGATAAGAGCGCGTGAAGCCCAGCCCGTCGTTACCGGCGTGGTGTCCTCCATCAGGCCTCGGATCTTCTCCACCACGTCGTTGCGGCGGTGCTGGCGGAGGGCGCTGATGAGCTGGGCCAGGCTGGCCTCAGGCCCGCGGATGGTCCAGTGCTGCAAGGCGGCGTAGGCGCGCTCGTGGTCAGCCGTGTAGCCGTTGGAGAAAGCCGCCACCTCGCGCTCGCTGGCATTGCACAGGAACTGGTAGATGTCCTTCCACTGGCTCCCCACCTGGGCTGCCACCAGCTTCAGGATGTCAATGCCTGCGGGGCGGAAGAGCTACAGGTGAGGCACGGGGGTCTGCAGCCTCTCGGCGTTGCAGGTCTAAGCTCTAGCAAAGCTTCTCCCATCCCCAAATAGCCATGCTTTGCTTTTCCTTGGTTGTTTTTTGTTTGGAGATTTTTATTATTATTATTAAGACCTTTCATGAGTCCAGGCTGCAAGTTCTGCAAACAAGCAGCACCCGTAACGCGCTCAACACCTGCTACGCAAGTAAAGGGTGACAGACCCATAGGTCTCTCCAATCGAGGCACACGCACTCTAAAATGAACCACGTTAATTTAACTGTAAAATTTCCTGCGCTCTTCGGCACAGGAAAAACCTTGGTACTCAGCCACTGCATGGCTGCAGGAGCAGGGGAGACGGCAACACGCTCGCCCGTACGCCTGCATCGCAGCTACCGCTTTGAACAGGAGCTGGATGAAGGGGTGAGTCCCCAAAGCACCTCTGTAAAGATGAATATTTCCATAACAGAGCACCTACAGCAGCTACAGTCGCATTTAGAGCCGTTTCCAGTGCAGACTGGTGGGATGACTCAGTTATGGGATGAGAGACCCTGCACCAGGTGAGCGTCGGGTGAATGGAAGATCTTTGGAAGAGCAAAAAGGCAGAGCTTCCCCCAGAAAAGCCCTTGAGACATGTTGGTTCAAAACGGTGAGGGTTTCCTTCCTTTAGCTTTGGGAGCAATGCAAAAAGCACGCTCATCCTTGCGTCTACTAAGAGATCAGGAGTTAAACCTTCAAATGAAGCCATACCTCTTCCGTAATAGCTAATTAACCTTGTTTTATCAAGCCAAGCTGAACACCACCTTGTTTTAAACCACCACACGAAGGGTCAGCATAGGTGAGCTGCAGAGATAAACTCACTTTTTCCAGAGAGGTAACCACACCTTGGGTTTCCTCACGAGCCAGCACACCTCCATCACTACATTGCTACAGGAACTATTTCTCCTTCCCTGTGCAGGCCTAAAATTTAACAATTTCTAACGCAGTTTAGACCAGACCTCCCCACTGCACCTCCAGGTCGCAGCCCTGATATAGCCAAATAGATACATCCATACATATATATATTAAAAAATATATATATAAACTATACAGCCTGATATAGACATATTGATATCTCTTTTTATATATATAAAAACAATACAGCCTGATATATATTTCTATCTTTTTACATGTATGTATGTGTATATATACAGATATATATGCTATATTTTTATATCTCTATATATGATATATTTTATATGTGTGTATGTATATATGTATATATACATGTATGTATATATGTATATATGTGAGTATATATATACACACATATAAAATATCTATACAGCCTGATATATTTTTATATGTCTATCTATACATATTTTTATATATCTCTATATACAATATAGATATTTTATATATGCGTGTATATATGCTTATACACACACACTTTTATACAAAAAAAACTATACAGCCTCATACAGATATTTCTGACCCAAACCCTTCTCACTATTAAAGCAAGCTTATCAAGACCTGCTATACAGAGATGTCATTTTCACTTCCGAGCTAGATAACGTAGCCATGACCCCACGGTGCTCAGAGCACCCGCAGCCAGTGTTTGACCTGCTCTACAGCAGAAACACCAAAGTACAAACCGCATTTTGCATCTCCCTACCCTCCTCCCACCGTAACCACCAAACCTCCCTCCCCAGCTGATTTACGGCGATATGCATGTACTATCTCACATGGAGATGCGAGGGTCGGGGTTTCTCCTGCCACGAAAGCTCAGCCCGCCAGGCCAGAGCGGGGGATGCAGCCCCCCAAAAACCAAACCAACCACAGGGCTTGGTTTTAACTACGGAAAGGTTTGGGGAGGCGGAAAAAAAAGCCGCCTTCATTATTCAAAATAAGCCCAAGACAAAGAAAATGTTCCCCATCATTAAGGAACGAGAAAAGGCTGCAAATATGCTATTGAGATTTATGATGGGGCTAATTATCTGAGGCACATAAATATATGTTATCGCCCATCACATTTCAACACGGTGGCAGGAATTAAGCCTGGTCTTGTTAACTCCTCCTGTTACTCAGACGAAGACAAATTCCTCTCCCTCGATGCCTTTGTATCCACCCAGGCTGGCCGTCGGTCCTGCGCAGGAAGGACACACAGCCCAGATCACGCCGGCAGCCAAGCCCTGCGCCTTCAGATATCACACACCCGTGTCAGTAAGAAGCCCAAAAGCCAACTCAGGTTTGGAGTCAGATCCTTTAAACCAGCAAATTCAACTAGTTTTGGCATAAAACCAGCAAAACACTAGGTTTATGCAGCCAACGCTTAACTTTATCACTCAACCCAGGGGAAAAAAAAAAAAAAATCCCTGACTTTGAGGGTAGAAAAAGCTCTGCAAGGCTTGTGCAGCAAGGTAACAACAGCAATGAAAAGAGGGATGAGCAGGTCTGGTGCTGCCCATTATGTATCTATACATAGATATACCTCAGTGCATAAGTCGTTACCTCAGAGCTTTTTCTACCCTCATATTCAGGGATTTTTTTTTTTCCTGGGTTGAGCGATATATAGATATACAGAAAGATAATGCTGCCCATTCTTATATATATAAAAAAATAAAATGCTGCCCATTTTATATATAAAACGAGCAGAGTCGGGTCCCCCCAACAGCGCTGCCCTGCAGTGAGACGAAGCGTTACAGCTGGGTGGGAGCTTTGCCCACACCCACTCCCATGCACGTCAGTCATACAGAAGCATTAAAACATAATTTGCTGTTTTATGACCCCTGCGTGGCACATCTAGTCCTCCCAGGAGAGGAAAAACCCATGTACTATCTGCTTCCATCTACATATTTAATGCTGATAAATCCCAGTATTTACAGCTGCTGTACTGGTGAGGAAAGTTTTCAGCTGGTCACAACTTGATTTGCACCAGTTTTACATGGTGGCATGACATTTACATCCTAATGTTCTCGCACAAGGTTTATGACAAAGCACTCATGCTCCTATTGACATTTTCAAGTTTAGTATATTTAATCTCACCATTCAATAAAGCGGCCCCATAAACATGTTTATATCCCTTGGCAATAATATCCCAGGGCATGAGAACGCACCAGGCAGCAGAGGACTTAATGGCGCGTAATAATCTTTGGAGAACAAATGTTCCATTAAAAACGAATTTGGAAATGTCTACCTTAATACTATAAGAACCTTAAACTCATTTTCTTGCAACTATTAAGTGAATTTAAGCCCCATATGTTTGCTACATCCACTACAATATTGTGCAAACAAAACCCCAGAGAGATATGGAAGAGACACAGACGTGAGCGCAGCTTTGGCTCCAGTCAGTTAGAAAACCATTGCTCCCTCTGTTCTTGAAAAATAAGATTAAAACCATTACATGACAAGTTGTGGCTGCACGCTGCCAAGTATTACTGCCCAAGCCATTTACAGTAACTTAATTGACTTGTTCAAAACTAAAATAAAATGTTAATGCTTATAATAATCTCACAGTCCTACTATTTCCATATTTCCAGAAGCCTTAGAAGTTACTCTGCAGGGCACTAATAGTGCCGGAGCGTCCCATTGGGATAGGAAGGTGCCCACCAGGGTGCATGGAGCAAAAAAACCCAGCTCCACCTGAGGTCCTCGGTCCTCCCCACCCACCGAACCATGCAGACCTTCTCCCACCACGCTCATGCGCACACCAAGGTTGCAGATGATGCTCAAAGCCCTCCAGACCCAGCAATCCCAAGTAAAATGGCCAAGCATAGCAGGGGCAGTGCTTTAACCCACCCATTTCATGCTTCCCATGCGAGGCCGGTCACAGCCACGTCAGCGCGATGCTGAAGCTGCTCTGAGCTTGCAAATACCGGAGACAGCCTGAGTCCTCCTTTTTTAACACGGGCCACAGGAACAGCCTGGCACCACAACCCTCTCCGTCATCATCATCAGGGACCATGTCCTGGTTTCGGCAGGGATACAGTTAATTTCCTTCCTAGTAGCTGGTACAGTGCTGTGTTTTGGATTTGGAGTGAGAGCAATGTTGATGACACACCAATATTTCAGTTGTTGCTGAGCAGTGCTTACACTAGTCAAGGACATTTCAGCTTCCCATGCTCTGCCGACTGAGAAGGCTGGAGGTGCACAGGAGGCTGGGAGGGGACACAGACAGGACAGCTGACCCCAACTGGCCAAAGGGATATTCCATACCATATGACGTCATGCTCAGTATATAAAGCTGGGGGAAGAAGAAGGAGGGGGGGACACGTTTGGAGTGATGGCGTTTGTCTTCCCAAGTCACCGTTACGCGTGATGGAGCCCTGCTTTCCTGGGGATGGCTGAACACCTGCCTGCCGATGGGAAGGAGTGAATGAATTCCTTGTTTTGCTTTGCTTGCGCATGCAGCTTTTGCCTTCCCTGTTAAACTGTCTTTATATCAACCCACGAGTTGTCTCACTTTTACCCTTCCGATTCTCTCCCCCATCCCACTGTGGGGGGATGAGCGAGCGGCTCTGTGGGGCTTAGTTGCCGGCTGAGGTTAAACCACGACAGACCATCACCATTTATCACCCAGCTTTGCTTGCCTCAGACACTGGAATTAAAGAGGAGCCCTTGCTGTGAAACGCCCGTGGCTGCATCCAGCAGAGCTGTGTGTGCCATGGCCATCCCAGAGCAGGCAACAACAACATCTGAAGGATCCAGGACATGCATGTGTGCCTTGGGTACCTGGGCAGGTGGCATTTCAATTGCCATTATTTAAACATTGCAATTCTCTAAATGTGTTGATGGGCTACTCCTTGTAACCACCTATACTTTAAGGTGGTGATAACCCTGGAGCAATGAAGAACTCCCCTTCAAGCCAGGACAAGGCCAACATGTTGTGCACAGGTAAACGCGAAGCCCAAGGGTGGATGTACACACAGGGGAACATGGGTGCAACCAGGCACATCTACAGCCAGAGCAAACTGAGACAAACGGAGACGAGTCCGGAGACAGACAGACGCCTGCAGCAGTGCTGTTTGCTTGTGCCGCTCTGCACTTGTCCATCTATAAAGATGCTGAGCTGAAGGGAGGACCTTCCTGGAGAGGCAGGGCAGGTCTACAGACAGGTCTCTCACCTCCAAGCACACTGCTCACCTCCGCCCCGATCTTCCCCATAAACACCATTTCAGTTTATTTCAGTGACTTCCATTTGCTTATTTGCTTATTGCCCAGGGAAGTGGATGAGTCCCCATCCCTGGAAGTATTTAAAAGACGGGTAGATGAGGCGCTTAGGGACATGGTTTAGTAGGCATGGTGGTGTTGGGTTGACGGTTGGACTCGATGATCTTGGAGGTCTCTTCCAACCTTAATGATTCTGTGATTCTATGATTCTATTTTGAATCTGGTTCAAGATTTTTCCCATCCGTTTCCAGCTCCCTTGGATGTCTCCCGCCTCACTGTGGTACATAGTTTGGTGTAGACAGAGCAGTCACTCCTTCCGCTCATGTCACCAAGGTGGTCATCACACAAGTGCATGGGACCTGGCTGAGCTTTAATGACTCTCTTGAGCTTGTTCTGGACGAGCCTCACTCATCTTCTGTAGCCCCACTATTTACAGGTTGGACACGAACCCAGTTCTTCAGCGATCATTTGGCCTCAAGCAGGGCAAGAAGCCAGTGCGGCACAGGGCCATGACCAGCAGCGCTGGCATGCTTACATACAATACCTTCAGGAGACCATTTCTCTTCTCTGCCATTACTTTTTCACATCTTCAAGCAAACTCAAGAGGAGTGGAAGAGCTACCGCGCTAGAAGGCTACACACGAGCACCTGGCAGCAGATACAGTAAAGTCTAACCACAGTCTAGCCACAGAGGAGCTTGGTTCCTTCCTCTCCCCACCCTCTCGCAAACAAAAAGCTGTCATCATTTTCATTTTTGGAGCTCAAGCCAAACGCCATTTGGTATTTTTCAGAAGAGTGTTCGTTGAGAAGCTGCCACCTTTCAGGCAAAATCTCACGCTCAAGTCTACAGAGCCCTCCCAAGCCATGTGTCCTCCCATCCCACTAATAATGAAGGGACATAGCACAGAGAAAAGGATTAACACAACATCAGTTCAAGTCTTATAGGCTGTCTTATACACCTGGGAAGCAAAGCTCAGGAGATCCTCTAGGACCTGTGGCACACATGGTCTCATCTAGCGAGCAGCTCATCTGCCCAGGGTTCCAGAGCCAGCTTCATGCATTTTCAGAAAGACTGGATTTCAGGAGACTCCATGCTCCAGCCCTTCATCAGCAGGGACAGGTCCCACCAGTCCACCCATAACACCTGCAGGAACTGACCTCCCCCATCCCAGTACCAATCTAAGCTGGAGCACCTGGAGCTTCCACCACCTACCTACTGACACAGGTATCCCAGAGATGAGCAACGTTAATTTGTACACCACATGCAGTGACAAACCCTGACCGTGACAGGCTGGCTGGATTTCGACACTTGCACAGACCTTGAGGATGAAGCACCACCAGTGGAGAGCACAGCCCAAGGGCACACGCAAGTCAGACAGGAGAACCGCGGTGATGCAGCCCAACCCTCCGCTACATTCAGATAAAAGCTCTGAATCACTGCAAACCCAGCTCTGTTCCTGAGCTCAGCCCACCTACCTCCTCCAAATATCCTCCTGACTCATGCGAAACACAGCCACAGAAGCCTATTTTTACCTCTGAGCACACACCGAGAGCCTGCATGGACAAGCGAGCCAGGATGCGGCACATCCAAACTCCAGTTGACGAGGCACCACGGCTCGGCCAAACCAGGACATAGAAATCCCAAATCCCTGACACAAATACCTTTCCAAAATGTGAAAATTTCACCAGTCTCCGCCAAAAAGGGGAGGTTATTGGAAACACACACACACACCCACACACACACCCCGCGCCCAATATATTTCGCGTCCTAAATGAGGAGGTTTGGAAGATGTGCAAGGTCCTGCACCTGGGTCAGGACAATCACCAGTATCAGCACGGCTAGGGGATGAAGGGATTGAGAGCAGCCCTGTGGAGAAGGAATTGGGAATACTGGTGGATGAAAAATTGGATGTGAGTCTGCAATGTGTGCTTGTAGCTCAGACAGCCTACCGCATCCTGTGCTGCATAACAAGAAGCGTGGCCAGCAGGCCAAGGGAGGTGATTCTGCCTTTCTACTCCGCTCTCATGAGACCCCACCTGCAGTCCTGCATCCAGCTCTGCGGTCCCCAGCACAAGAAAGACATGGACCTGTTGGAGCAGGTCCAGAGAAGGGCCATGAAAATGGTCAGGGGGATGAAACACCTCTCCTGATGAAGAAAGTCTGAGAGAGTTGGGGTTGTTCAGCCTGAAGAAGAGAAGGCTCCAAGGAGACCTTATAGCAGCCTTCCAGTACCTGAAGGGGGCCTACAAGAAAGCTGGAGAGGGACTTTTTACCAGGGCCTGTAGCGATAGGACAAGGGGCAACAGTTTTTAACCGAAAGAGGGTAGATTTAGACTAGATCTAAGGAAGAAATTTTTTACACTGAGGGTGGTGAAGCACTGGCACAGGTTGCCCAGAGAGGTGGTGGATGCCCCATCCCTGGAAACATTCCAGGTCAGGTTGGTCGGGGCTCTGAGCAACCTGATCTAGTTGAAGATGCCCCTGCCCACAGCAGGGGGGTTGGACTAGATGACCTTTAGAGGTCCCTTCCAACCCAAATCTTTCCATGATTCTAACAAGAACCTTTGTCCAGATAGGAGGAAAGGACACACTCATGAGGACTTGCTAGCGATTTACTAGTTTTCCCGTGGAGGACAGTGCTGGTATCAGACCCTCCCAGGAGCCAGTGATTCACATCCTCAGCAACTGCTGTTTGGGCAACAAACCACTAAATGGCGGTTTGGGGTTGGGTTTTTTTTGTTGTTTTTTTGTTTGTTTTTTTTTTTTTTAAATCTTGCAGGGCAGGAAAGGGACTCCTGACAAACACTTCCCACATGCTCTCTGGAAAATAACCAAACCAGGCAGTCGAGGAAGGTCTGTGATCAGACACATGCGGTTACGAACATGTTTCAGACCTGGGAACTTGAGGGTCAGCATGAGACAGACCTCCCTTCCCACCACACGCTACGTGGAAGTCACCTCTATAACAGCACCTTTGGTCCAACCCTCTGGGGACCCATGCGAGCTCCTGCCCACCACCACGAGATGCTCTCCCTGCGTGCCTCCCTATGCTGGCATTGGGGACCTGCAGAGTGGTCTTGCACTTCCTTTGGTTTAAAAAGGAACAGCCAGCATAAGTATTTTATGTAATTATTAAATTTTAAACGGCTTTCACAGAGTTAATCTTCATTATAACCCTCTCAGACAGCTGGTAACCCTGAGCAAGCACACTGCTGCAGCCAGAGCCATATAAATATCCAGACACCCGCAGATGCCAACCCAAGGATTAAATTCGCCTCCCACATTTCCCCCCCCCCAGACAAAGCCTTGGTGAGTGAGGGAAAAAAAAAAAAGTCTGCCCTGTTATTCGAGGAGTTATGTGTGAGAGCCTTACTGATGTGAGAAATCACAGCCCTCCCGGTGCAGAAACCCGTACTGGGTTTTTGGCAAAAAAAAAAAAAAAACAACAAAAAACAAACCCTGAGCTCAGTGTGTTTTTCTACGAGGACAACCCTCCTCTCCCCGCAGAGCTGCCCTGCCTCTAACACTCGGCCCTACACGTTAACAGGCAGGCACAAATCCCGATCCCTTATTAAATTAATCCAGGGGCCACCCAGGAATTTTGACCATGGGACAGTTTGGGTTTTTTTTTCTTTTTTTTTTTTTTTTTTTGAAGCAGATTTGGGAGCAAACGTACCAGCTTCCCAGGGCAGCTCTGCACAGCCCTGCGCACGTTGCGGATAGATGGCTCGTGTAGCAACACACGTTAAAAATGATCAAGCACCGGTCTTCAGGCCTGCTAATGCAATAAGGCTGCAGAGCAGGATATGATAAACCTACACATGATTAGGTTTCCACCTCTCTAAGCAGAACAGCAGCCTCCATTGCTTGCATTTTCCAAGGCTCCCTTTCACCACGAAGCCTTCGTCGGCTCCTGCATACGCCCTTTGGAAACCACGCAGCTTCCCAAAAGGTCAAGGATGAGTTTGGGGCAAACCTGAGCAAAGTTTCAAGTTGAGTAATTTGAGGAAGACAGTGTTTCAAACTCATCAGATGTCACCCCAAAGCTCCCATGGCAGAGGTTTGCGCTGCAGAGGAAGAGTTGTTTCATCCCACCCCGAAGCAGAGCATTGCGCCCGTGTTGGAGCAAATGTAGCATGAAGCTTCCCTTCATTAGGTGATGGATCTATAGAAAAGATTACAGTTATGTGTGGGCTTTTTTAGTCAATGTGCTGTCTCTTTAGAAGAAAAAGAATCAAGTAATTTTACTCTGATAAGCATCTTCCAACAGTAATCATAAATGAGTATCTGATTCCACGTGAGGACAAGCCTGCAATGACCCAAGACATCCCGATGCATACTGCCAACACACCCGTTGGTTATATTCACATGGGGATGCTTTGGAGCTGCAGCACAGGGTCAGGTTCTCCATGGCACAGGACTTTCCAGTGAGGCTCTGGTCCCTCTTCAACACCCTCACCTAGTTCTTCTGGAGCAGACCAAACTCAAGCCTAGCCCTGGTCCTACAGCAACTGAGCTGCAAGCCAAGGACTTTACCCTACAAATTGCCAACCAAGATGATCCTGGCTCCCAACATGATGACAAGTGGGCATCCTGACAGCTGAGCAACCAAGACCCCCAAATCCCGACACTGCCCATCTTTCCAGCATCATCCCTCAACTCCCCACTCTACTTTCAGTCCCAAGCCATTTTCAGTGCATGCTCTTTACCTGCAGTCAAGCCTCAGCTCCATCTTGGCTGCAAACAGCTTTTGCAGAACAGTTTATTTCTCTGATTATCTAACCAGAGGCTTCCTGGCTTTACTTTCACCACCCACTGCAATAATGTGCAATTACCAGACTTGAAGAAAAATAAAAGGGAAGTGGCATCTCATGCCAGGCCAGCGCTGCCAAGATGTGTTCTTTCAACTCCAGAAAAAAAAAACCAAAACACCAAATTCTCTTCTTGCCTCTTGGCACATCATGTCAGGCAGCTTCTTCTATACACAGGAGTTTTTACCCCAAAATGTAACATTTTAGAGTTTCTTGTCTTCCATCTTCTGCTACTCAATGGGTGAAAGTCAAAGGCAATACTATCAGCAATTTCTGCAAGATTATTTCAGGCCCATCTTCATGTTTGGCATAGACTGATGCCAAATTTGGCATTTCCAAGACGTTCAAGAGACAGGCTTCTATTCTCCATTTTTATTACAAGCTCAATTCCTTGCCTTTGGAAACAGCTGAAGAAATGAAATGGGTATTTGCTAAAATAAAGGGATTGTTTAGAAGAAAGTGTTTCCAGTGTGTAGGCTGTTCTTGATCTTCTAAAAGAAAGTAGTCATACAAGGTTAAAACCACAGAGCACTATCGGCCTAGTACCCACGTCGTTCAGGCACCACACTGATAATTTCTTTGGACATCTTTGGCAAACTGCTTTTCCCCTTTGGATTCCCATATGCAGGGCTAGAAAGTTAAGAGCCAGCTGAAGCAGCAAGAGGTCCAGCTTCTCCAACCACAGCTGCACCATTGATGCTGCTCCACCTTCAAGATCCTGCACAGACGAGATCTGAGGGCTTTGGGGAGAGCCCCTGCCGTGGGGACAGGCACGGGGACAGGCATGGAGGTAGGCTTGCTGCTAACTCAAGCCATTAGTCATCGCAAACTTTTCCCAGACCTCTGAACCGTTTAATACAGTGAGAATCATCAGCATTTGCTGTCTTGGCTGGAACACGTCCATGTCAAGGACACATCTTGTTTTAACACCAGCCTCTCAAGCTACTGCTGTTTTTAGGTTTGGGCTGTTATTTAAGGCATGTATTATGACCAGAGAGAGCACAGGGCACAGACACCAGCTACAGGAAGATGAGGACAAGCGAAATGCCCCATGACAACAACTGCTGCTCAGGATCGCAGACACATCTCAACTATTTAAGCAATTCCGTATATCAAGCGCCATCAGGAACCACGCAAGAGTTTGACCCACTGCTTCCACCCTAAAATCCTCCTCTTTTGGGAATAAGCCCAATCACAGCGAGATGTCTTTGCTCCAGCACTGAGTAGTGCTGGTGCCACCCTGATCCAGAACTGATGGGCTTAAAGAAATTGGTAATAAAAATTGGTAATAAAATCCTCCAAACGGGCAAAGCCTTGGATGCCAGCTGTGCTCCCGTCTGGCATCACAGGAGGTGCATGGGGTGCCGGTGCAAGGGCAGCCGCCCAAGCACAGCTCCTCCAAGCAGACGCTGCAGCACCTACGTCAGACCTGGTCTTCCCTTTCAAAGGTTAAAGCTGTTTACTGAAAGGATTAGGAGGGAGGAGATGGTAAACTAGGAGGAAGCGGGGGGAGACTGTACTCAACAGCTATGTACACAGGCTTCGCCCAGGCAATAAACACGCCCCAACTCCTTGTTGGCGTGGCCAGCCAACGTATAGGTGGGGAGGTCATATGGATGTCGGCACACTGCCAGCACCAGACCCCAGGGCTTCACCCCCAGCCCCAGAAGATGATTTAAACCTAATTGCTTGCCCTCCACACCCCTAGTGCAACCACAAACCAGGCTGGCACCTGAAGACCTGGGGAGCAGCTGTGGCTGTCACATCTACAGAGGCTTTTCTCTGGCTGCCTATCACGGAGGGATCTGCGCTAGCAGCATGGGAGGGAAAAGATTTCCTCTCTGCAACAGCCTGAAGTTTGCTCCTGGCTATATTCACCCTTGTCTGAAACGCTGCTTCAGGACGAAGCGTGATTTGGGTACAAACACTGCTGGAGCAGCAGAAAGCTAAGCCATGACGCTGCAGCTCTGCAGTACCTCTTAGCTGTACGGCCAGTTATTAAATAAAACGTCAATTCCTCTATGGCACTACATCGTCTCTCATTTCAAGTAAACGGTCTTAAGAGCCAGACGTTTCAATAGGAAAACCGAAGAGGGATTTATATACCACTGCGGAGGAGAGCACTTTCCATATCTGACACGACAGACCACCGCCACCAAGTAGGAACTAATGAGCAAGGCCCTTCTAGCTATTGCAATGTGACTGAGGCAACACCAGAGCTGCACTAAAAGCAAGACAAAGCATTAATTGGTTTGTGCTCATCTGCCTGCCTTCATTGCACAGAGTTCAGCTGAGGACATTCAGTGGCAGGAGGAAGTCATGAACTCACCCATGCCAATACAGAACCAGCATGACTACTGCAACAATGACTGGGAGGGATGTGCAAAACCACCTAGCCAGGAGCCCAGAGTAACGGGGCAATTCACTCCAGACCTGAGCAGCTTGATCAGATACTGGGCCAGTTTATCAGCTAAGTGTGGTTTTTGCTGTTACATCCAGTTGATTCCCCAAGACAAGGGGAAAACTTAGCAAACATCTTGCGAATTTGATGCACTAGCTGAATTCAGCTGTTAAAGGATGACAGAGAGGACCAGAACAACTCATCTTGGGAAGCACAGGATGACCCATGAATGATGCTGTCCCCCAAAGGAAGACAAGATCTGGGAGGTGGGGTTATACCTAAATGAGCTAACATAGTCTCGCTGCTTACCACGTATCACCTTCTCTTACCTGCACGGTTTCTTTAACCTGAATCATGCTTGGTGACCAAATGCACAGTACTGCCCACAAAGGCAGCTCTAACGCGGCCTCCAGGAGAAGGGCCAGCTGCAGCGCAGGCATTTCAGCACCGGGTCTGAAACAGCAGGTTAGAAACCAGAGCTGCACCTGCTCAGAGCAACTTGGTCTGGTCCCTGCACTCGATCGCTCCCCATCCTGTTCAAATTCAGCCCCTGCTCTGAGATAACAACACTTGCTGCTCCAAAAAATAGGAAAGTGAGAAATTCAATCAACCGGTAATCAAGATCATGGGGAAAAAAGTTACTACAAGTTAGTAACCACCAGCCGGTTTTGGCCAATGAACCATGGCCAAAGCCTTGTAGTATCTCTGGTAGTGCCCACAAATAAGGATGTTTAATAAGATTCTGCAACCCTGTTGCAGATCACTCACCATCGCCCCAAGGACCACGCGTTGGGTACCACAGATTTTAGGGACAATGGAGTACAGGGGTTACTGGAAAAAGTTATCGCAAAGGGAAAAAAGCTCAAGAAACCGCACCCCAAGAATTCAAGAGAGTTAAAAGGAAACTGATAAGCAGCACAAACACAAAAGAAGGCACAAAACTAATTCCAACAAGACCTTACTGGTTCTATAAATGCATTAACAAAGGCAAACAAAGTGTAGGTCTTAGGAAGAAGAGAGTATATGACAGAAGATGCCCTACTCAAAGCCTTCTTTGCTTTGTACTTAAGCACTCAAGGATGACTTTCATCAAGCACTGATCTCTCTTAAACCTTCCAATCTTTTTTCAATCTATTCTTTGTTTGGCCCTCCCTTGTTAAATGTGCTTTTCTAAAGGTTAACTGTGAACAGATGTTTAAGGTTGAGCAACCTCAACCCGAAGTGAGGACTCATCAGTGCTGTCTGTCTGCACAGGATAAGGGGGGTCAAAGTTGCCACCGTAGCTTTGCAGAGGAAGAACCATGCATCCTACCAGGGAGATCATGGCTGCCTGGTACTCACATTCATGCCACCATTAATTTATCACTGATTTTTACAAATTTCAATTTAATGACCACAACTGGTCATCTTTAAAATCTCATCAAAAAGCTGGCAGCAAGTCATCCTCCAAAAGAACAGAAAACACTACAAAGCAGAGCCTCCAGGAAGACCTCACAACAACACTCATGGAGCTGTACGCCTCCATGACACAGCCTTTAAGGACAACCCTCCTGGCTCCAGCATGGGCAAAGGGCTGGGGACACAAGCCAGCAGTCGGGATTTAGGGCTAAGAACCTGAAATTGAGGCGCTGCCAAGAGGCAAGGGATGACTCAGCCTTCCAGAAACAGACAGGGTGAGGGAAAAAGGATGACATGAAAGACAACCAGACCCACGTCTGAGTCACTGAGAAAATACGGAGAGAGTGAAACAGAAGAAAAGTGGAAAGGGGAGGGTGCGCCTTCATTCAAGATCCTTCTACCACGGATGGGTGGGAAGGAGGAGAGGCGCTGGGGTGAGCAGGTGACATTCCCTCCACTAGTTCTTCCTTCAGGAGCAGGGACACACCATGGGAACAGGGATGGGGAGAAGCCAAGGATGAAGAAACATCTGAGGAACCAGCATATGGGCTTTGTCCTTGCTACAAGACCCAGCAAGTCAGAAAAGCAACCAGTCACTGGACGTGGGGGCGGCCCCTCCAAAGCACCGCACAGGACAGCACAGAGGACGCTACCCCCTACAGCTCCCGGTCGCTACTGCTCACCGTGCCCGTTGCAGTAATAGATCCACTTCTCCCTGTTCTGCGTGGGGGTGGTGGACTTTTTCATAATAGCTTTTTCCACAATGGCACTGGGATCTTGCCTGGGTCCCTTCTTCAGAGTCCGTGAGCTCTTCCTGACGCTGCAGACGACGATAACCACCAGGACCAGCAGCAGGAAGAGGACGATCATCCACGGCAAGTGTTCGTTAATGTCGAAATGCTGGTGGACATTCTGTGGACCTCGCCGGGGGGGCCTGTATGGGACGCTGGACTTCTCGCCCCCCGCCATCTCCAGCGACGGCTGCTTCTCCAGTGCTTGGCTTGTCTGCTTGTGCCGGTAGCTCTGTGCCTGGCCGGCGGCGCCGGAGCCTGCGAGTGTCCCGCTGGCACCGTCCGTCTCGTTGGCCGAGGTTTCGTTGTACCAGCCCGCTGGCTCTGCCGTGCCACTGGATGTGCGCGGCACAGGAGAGGGGACAGAATTGGGAACTGAAGAGTTCAAACCTGCGAAAGGAGAGGAGAATTCAGTGTCACGGCACCGGAGATGTGTTACGGCATCATGTCACAGTCTAAGACCTGCCTGAGCACCTGCTTGGCCAGGAGACAGAAACACAACGCCAGGCAGTGAGAAAGGGAAGAGGTGAAGTTGAGGTTTGGCTCTGGGAACAGATGGGTACGGTTACAGAGATAGGTTCAAGATAAAATTGACCCTTGTTGGTTAAGTCAGTTTGTTTAAAAAAACCCAAGTGATTAAAGGCATGTTGTCAATCTCTGTTTGTCCCACATTCAGTACTTCTCAGAAAACCTACAGCTTTGAGGTTTCTTAGGTTTATGAACACGGGTTTCATTCCGAATGTGGAAAATGTGGTATTTGGGCTAGAAACACATGAAAATTTGGAGGCTTAGTATCTCTCTACTGGGTTTTGTTAAGGAAGCACAAACTTTTTTATCAGCACTACAAGCAGCTGTGGAGGCATCAACTACAAAAAAGGTTTCTGAAGCAACCAAAGCAAGCCAACCTCCCACTAAGAGCTACTTTCCATCTTTATTGAGTTTTCTTACCAACCAACAGCTCTCAGGTCCCAGCCAGCTGCATGATCAAAGGCTGGTGAGAAGAGGAAGGGCTTTTGTGGTAAAAACTAGACCTTACTTTGGAAACTCGGCTTTTGAAGATCATGTCTCATCCCAGTTGAGCCAGAGAGTGGGTGTAACCACCTGTAACCTGATTTTTGCCTCTGACTTGGTTACCCAAAACACTCTGACCAGGATACAAACAGGGAAAATGCTTTAACTTTTACCTAATTGTCTACACAGTTGATTTCAAAGTTCAGGGAACACCCTCCCATCCTCTTCCAATGACACACCAACATCGTATCAAGCTTTGAGACCTAACAAAGGAGAAGCACTGGGAGTCTATCACTGTCAACACTTCCCTGCCATTGTATTTACCAACTCAGGTGTTCAGGCCACCAAAAGTTGCATTTTTTTAACTAAAATGCCCCATCTGAGACACTGTAAGGGGGCTGCTTCCCAGAGAGTGTTAAGCACCACCTCAAATGGGGTCCTAGAGCACCGCTGCAACCAGCCATGGATAAAGCATCTCCCTAAAGACTGCGACGATATATCATTTTCAATTAAATGAGAGAATGGAGAATTCAACCTGGTTCTCCCCAGCAGTGATAATTAATAGAAATCTTAGAGGTTAAAGAAAAAATTTACGGCACAGCTTAGGCTCCTGGAGGGCTGTTTTGGCAATGGATCCCATTCAAGCCAATACGCTGGCTCAGTACAGGGCAAATTGCAGCAGGGAAAGCATGGGCACAAAAGCAGTGAATCCATCAGGGAAGCAGTCTAGTGGAGCAAAGCTCTTCTCCTGCCAGGGTTTTCCTGCTGCACTCTGCTCAGGTTTGCCACAAATGCACAAAGACTTGTGCCAGCACAACACACAGACGGGAAAAGAGGCTGGGGAACGCGGTGTCCTCTCAGTCCAAACAGTAGGACAGCCAGGATGCTAATCATGACTGCAGTCTCAGTGAAAATGTTATTAAACGTGGTTTAACACAACTGAGGGCAACCTGATGCGCTCTGGAGCTGCCTTCTGGCCGCGAAGTAAAACCACCATCCATGCTTTAGAGCGGGCTGCCCTTTAACAGCCTAAAGCCACCCTTGACCAAGGC
>NW_008824359.1:4049376-4055480 GCF_000699105.1 Pygoscelis adeliae | reverse complement strand
AAACACGTCTGTGTGTCAGTGGTGGACATTACCTTTGGGAAGATGAGCAGTTGGTGGAACTTCATAGGGCTCTTCACCCGCTTCAGTGCTTGACAAAGTCAAAGACGTGTTCGGAAGAGACGCTGGAGAACCACAGACGTTATCACTCTCCTTTGTCCCTGGCTTGATGACCACCATGTTTTTCCCAAAGCAGTCAGTGTATGTTTTGCACTTCATCACACTAGAAGGCACATCAGAAAAGGTACCACGAGGGCACGGCTTGCACCTAACGTCTTCCGTCTCGGTTCCTTTCTTGCGGACGCCCCAGCCGACCGGGCACACCGTGTAAGGGATGCAGGTATCGTTCGTCTGAAACGTACCAGACAGGCAAGTGCACTCGCGGTCAGTCAAGGCAGTACAATGAGTTTTCTCAATCATTGGCAGTTCACAGGGTTTTCTACACGGGTGGCACCGCTCTATGCCATTCTCATGCTTAGTAAAGGTCCCATCTGGACAAGGGCTGCACTCTCTTAAGGTACTCTTCGTACAATGTTTAGACACATAGGTTCCTGCAGGACATTTGTCGCAGATCAGCTCTTTGTTGGTGGCACGGTCGAAGTGGCGGTACTTGCCAGGGGAGAGGCTGATGGCATTCTGCTCGGAGGTCAGCTTCGACTGACCATCAGCAGTGCCAAGGAGCGTGAGCAGCTGGAAGACAGACGGGAGGTATTAGTCAACAACAGCGCGCAACCGGAGCCCTCTCTGTCGGCGATCCCTTGCAGGATCACAAAGCACATCCCAGAGCCGCAGGACCACAGAGATGTTTCTACATACAGGGGAAGGAGCTCAGTGAGGTTGGGGTGGAAAAGAACCGGTGCAGATGGCAGCACGCTCTCCGGACACATCGCCAGCTACGATTATAATTCCTTAAATTTGACCCCATGCTTCTCGGTGAGACTAAGCATCATTTACACTGCAACCCTGCCAGGGTGGTAAACACTGCTAATTGTGTTTCAGCAGTACGTGCTACCTGGCCACCCCAGGAGAATTCAGACCAGCTTTGCATTTCAAGGCTGAGAGGCTCCAGCACGAGCCAGGCGCTTGCCAAGAACACAAAAACAACGCAGGTGGCAGCTCTGACCTGTAAAACTTTCCTCCTCTGTATTTATTAATCTGCATTTGTTCAAATAGTTACCTTTCTAAATTACCCAAACCGGGATGAAATCCAGGCTAGCAGGTGTTACCGGACTATTTCTCAGCCCCTCTGCCCTTCCATGATTTTTTATAACCCTGCGCAAGCGTAGGGTTTGGTGAGACCGCAAGGGGATGTTCTGCTTTGAGCCTCCAACCACATCTGAACCCACTTTAAACCAGGTGCACTAGCAACAGGAGAGAAAACCTGATGCTATTTTTAAGCTCTCTGAGGAGCTCTGCTGTAACTCAGTTCCTCATTGCATCAGATACAGGTAAAAGGTCTCCAGTTTTTAGACACTGAACTGCACCCAGCTGGCCCTTGGCTAGATGATGGCTACAAATCTGTTTATCTCTACCTATTTCCGATCCCAGGACTTTATTCCCTCAATTCCTTTGCATCGAGGTTGCTCCATCCCCAAGAGAAGCCCCGTCTACCAAGCAGGACCTCCACTTCTTCCAGAAGTCCTCTGGTCCATGGATTTAATGTCAGTTATGCCAGTGGAGATAAGACACCAAGAACAAAAGGCATATCAAAAGAAAGGCTGACACAACCTCATACAACATGCAAAGCAACAGAAAAAACATCTTCAAACGGCTGCAGGCTGAGTTAGGAGGGAGAGAGAGCAATGAGCCAACATTACCTTGAATTTCCAAAGGTACTTTCCTACACTGAAGGTAAAAAGACCAGAGACCCTAACGCTTTTCAACAGCGCAGCCAGGCACATAAACCACTTGGCTATGTTATACAAGCCCTCGTTTTTGCTCTGCTACCTATTCTGGGCTATCAGCCAGCAAGAATATATTCAGAAGGAAAAAAAAAAAAAAAAAGCCTCGCAACAACATGACTCTGCAGGAGGCACATCGCGGCAGAGCCGCAAGCCGCGCCGCGTCATTTTTGGTGCAGTCTCTTGCTTCCTGGAAACACATTTCTGTTTCACCTGCTAAATAATTTACGGCTCAGGATTTGTACAAAACACTTCAATTTTTTTATTTTTTTATTTTTAATTTTTTTTTTTTCTCCTGAAGCAGCAATTACAGAGCAGGCAGAAGCAGGCAAGCCCGCAGGAGTTGACAAGGATCCTGCAGCAACCAGGCTAATTATGGCACCTCAAACTAAAACAAAAAGCGGGGCTGCCCTGGCAGGCAGCAAAGGCTTACAGGATGCATTTTATTTTTCCCCTCAAGACATGATTTAACAAAGTGCTTAGCTGGCTCTCAGGAAACCTGCCGCCCGTAATCTTCATGACGCAACCCTGAATTAGCAAACCAGACACAGCAGGATCCAGCCTCCCGAGGTTGCGTGGGGGGTCACCTGCGTTACTCATCCTCCTCCCTGTGCTGGCGCCAAGCGGAACAGGGCATCAGGAGAGACAGCGCCTCTCCTGCCTCGCCGGGGATGAGCTGCATGCCACCAGCTTGGATCCTGATTTCTCCCTCTGCATCAAGCCAGATCTCAGGAAACCCAGGGACAACCCCGCTACAAGCACATGCCACGGGTCCCATCCTGCTCTCCCTTTTCTTCCCATCTCCAGCACCTTTCCATCACTCATCTAGGTAACTAAAGTCAGTGGGACCCACACTACCGTAACAGGTTTGGTTTTTGTTTGTTTCTGCTGTTTTTTTTTTAAACCCTACCTCAAGCAAAGTGCTTTTGGCACTGGTGCTTTTGAACATCTCCAGATCTTCAGCTGCACGTGCACTTCCAAGCTTAGGGACAACAGCAAGTCCCGGTGGGGAAAGGCTAAGCAGAGTTGAGCATCCGCTATTTATTCAGATTGGTGCTTCTGGTCTCTGAAAACATCCAGCTGTTCAGGTTTCGTGGCTGGCACCACTCAGATCTCCGAAAGAGAAGGCCAGGAGCAGGAGGACATCCTCAACAAAAGGGGGTGTCGGCTGGTTTGGTCCCTCATCCTCAGGACTGCCCAAGCAGCACCCAAAACTAGACCTTTCTGGCTGATACACCCAGTCTCAATGGCAAAAGCAACAGAATAATGAATTGAGCTCCGCTCAGCCTCTGGATTTCAGTTCATTACTCCAATACCAAGGAAAGTGTATAGGGTAACAAAAAAACACAGAAAAAAGCAATCGGTGTAAGACAACACTAAAGAGCAGATCTGGTTTCACGCAGTTTCGGTCCCGCTCTCCGTGCCCAATGCAGGAGCAGTTCTTGACACTGAAGCCAAAAGGGTCAAGTGGGATGGGGCGGCCACGATCCCAAAGAGCATCCCCAGCTCAGCATCGACACCCTGCACCACACAGGCAAAGGTCCTCCCAGCCACCTTCACCTACTCCAACACGTGGAGGTTTTATGGTACGAGGAAAGCAGATCAGGCTGGGGAACGCTCTCATTTTCACTTCCCCACATCAGAGCCAGCTCAGACAAGGGGACCTTCGCGCTCGGCTGCAAACAAACCCTCGAGCCAGCAGCATCCCGCAGCTGACATGGGCAAGACCCACCTTACCACCATCCAGCCTGATGATTCCATCTCAATGGTCGCATCTATGCCAAGCCTCCATCACCCTCTTAAATAACTGCATGTTGCAGGAGAGACCCGATGGGCAATTTGCACAGTAAATAGCTTTTAGGGGGCCACAAGCTTCCCGGGCATGTGCATGGGGATGTGGCAGGGAATACAGCGACTCATTCAGGACCCAAACCCACTCGGTGAGTCAACGCGCCAGCAGAAAGGTGGTGGATCAACAGGCATTTGCGTCCTGAAACGGGGTGACACCTCAAGACAGTCAACATCTCGGGTTGTGTACAGCGATGCCCCACCGCCAGCCCTGCGGGGAAGCAGCAATAAACCTAAAAAATAAAAAAGTAAAAGAAAAAAAGACAAAAGCCAGCTAAACACATGGCACTTGACCCCAGTAGAGAAGATCAGGAGCAGAGAGCTATAAGCGAGCAAGGACCAACAGTGCTAAATTAATACTCTGGGAATCATTTCCGAGCAAAACCAGCAGAATTTGGTAGAAAAGGCAGCTGGCTCCGTGGCGATGCCTTGGCACAGGTTGTGGACAGGCTGCACAGCCCACCGCCCTTCCCAAATGTCAGCTGCACCCTCCACCACCAGCACCGGGAAGTCGCTTGCGACATTATAGGAGGGAAAAAAAAAAATAAAACAAACCCAGAAAGACAAATAAACTGGTCTGGAAGTTTTACAGTAACTTTGCAGACAGGAGGAGCCCATCTCCTGCCCCTCTCACTGTAAAAAGGATCAAGTTACTCACTCCGAAAAAAGTTGCCTGTGAGGAGAGTATCGAAGAGCAAAGCAGGTTTCTGCTTCTTGTAACACAACCAGCTATTCCAGCTGGTTTGGGGTTTGTGAAACCGAGAGTCCGGGGCTTACCCTGCTCAGCAGTCCCTTTACTTCATCTCAAGAGCGAAACACAGGCAGCCGAGCGTGCCAAAACAGCAGCACCGGCACATCTGGTCCCCCTGAAGGAAAACCCAGCAGCTATTCCCGCAGCTAGCGCCAACCAGAGCTCACAAGCATCCCCAGCAGCCACGGTTTTGCTCCAAGCAGATGAAATCCCCCAGGCTTCCAAAAGCCCTGAGCCGAAGGAAGGCGACATCGCTCCAGTTCGAGGTGAAGGCATTGGGGGAGATAGTGGAAACTAACTTGTGGCAGCCGGCAGGTGCCCGAAGCCCACGCCAAGCAAGGGAAACCACGACCAACACCAGCCTTACGCAACCGCTGCCGAGCAGCTATCGCTCAAAAACCAAGCGGCTGGCCAGATTTGGGTTTGCTGCACCAGCAAGAGACCCACAAACTATTGATTTGAACATACTTCCATCAGGCTGTATGGGAAGACGTTAACTCCTCGTGGGGCCAAAGGGAGTTGCCCAAAATTTTGAAGATGAAGATGTCGGATGAAGAAACCCTGGCCGGCGGCCAAGGGAGCATCCTGCCAGCTCACAAGCAAACGGGAATTTTGTTTTATGGCTTGTTTGCTTATATGATCAGCACACGCAGAGGTTTGAGTACACGCATGCACAAGCAATATACACGCCCATTTGCTCAGAGTCTCAGCTTCATTCTGCAAAATTGCTGTTGTACTTCTCTACACCTTTATATCACTCTTTTTTCCCCCTCTTCCCTCTATACCTGCCATTCCCGACTGACCTCCAGGATCCCAGCTGGAGCTCCGTATCTCAAGCTCCCCATCAGCATCTCATCTTCCAGACATGCACAGCAGCACTCCCCTCTCCCAGCGGGAAACCGGCGCCTGGGAGCACCCAGCCAGCACCGCGCACGGACCCCGGCTGCTCTGCCACCGCGTGAAGTTACCCTTCGTCTTCAGAGCAATGAGGCTGTTTCCCAGCTAATGCTCTCCCAGCTTTAGATGATTTTTTTTTGTTTACTTGGCTTCCTGCAGAGCCAGCACCAGCTTGCTAAGATCCACCTTGAGTTCAAGAGCAAGTGCACTCCCCGGTTACACAACCCAGCCGCAGCAGCTGCGGCGTGTGCCTGACACACCAAATTACCGTCTCTCCCCAAAAAGACGGGATGTAGCCCTAAAGCGCTGACTGGGAAGGGCCCTACCTGGGGAGGTAAACCTGGAGGTGAACCCGCCAGAAAACATTTCCCTGTTCAGTCAGGGCAGCCACCTCCAATTAGCAACGGTGAGTTCTGCTGCCTGTCCAAAGGGTGGCAAGAAAAGCAGCTGGGGGGGGATGGATGGATGGATGGATGGGCGGGTGGACAGACCCCAGCCCAGCGCCGAGCTTCGGGAGCGGGGAGCGGGGGCGAAGCAAGGATCCGCTCAGACCCCGAGGTGCGGCACAGCCCTGGATGAAGCCTCTGGGGAGGATGCCGCCCTTTGCCCGCCTGCAGTAAGTAAAATGGGGATGGAGAGGATGGAGCAGGGGATACCGCATCCAGCCGGCGCCCGCTGCCAGGGCTCGGGGGGCAGGGGCTGGGGCGGGC
>NW_008824359.1:4041803-4048447 GCF_000699105.1 Pygoscelis adeliae | reverse complement strand
GGGCTCCGCCAGCGCGGACCCCCGGCCCCACCACCCCGAATCCGTCCTTGCGCCGAGCATCCGCGCGTTGAGCGGGTGGAGAACGGGGGCCCTCGGCGGTGCCGCTGCCCGTGCTGCCTGTCCTTCCATCCAGGGGTGGCCACCTCCCACCCGCCCGGGACCCTCGGGAAGGAATCCCTGTGTAGGACTGCCAAGGAGATGGTTTTGCTCCGTCTCTACCCCGTGTCGCTTTAGCATCTCCCTCCCTCGGCCTCCCTAAAAACGGGGCAGGAGTCGTTTCTCTGGGCAGAGCAGGATGCTGGTCACAGCAACCGTCAGCAGCCGTGGCAAGCGATGGAAAGGGGTCCGGGTCTACCCGGGGAGTCAGGAGGAGCAGGACACGGGGCGAGAGGCAGGGCTGGAAAGGCTGCAGCGTAAGTCCAAGGTCTTTCCAGAAGAAGGGAACAGAGATGAGGCTTCAGGGTGGATCCAAGGTCCAGCCAGGAGAGTGGGGCAGGGGTGGGGGAGGCCCTGGGTAAGCACTGGTCAGGGCCTTCACTCAGCCCCTCTGGGTGCACCAAATCGAGGCATTACATGACTCTCTACATTGCTGGTTGCCCATTGAGGAAAACATTCAAACACCTGATTTTCAGAGCCTGCAGAAATCCTATTGACCAACAGTCACCTCCTGGAGGCATCCTGAAGGCAGATGAAACAAGGGAGGTTTTCGGTGCCATATCAAAACAAACCGCACAGAACCCTCGTGAATGACAGAAATCTCCAAAAACAGAAAGAAAAAAAGAAAAAAAAAGCAGTGTTCTTGCTCTGCAGCAGCATGGGCTTCATCCAAACCCTTCTGAAGCCCTCAAGAAGCCTCCTCCTGATTTCAGAGAGGCTTGAATCCAGCTAGAAGGCTCTTCTCCCAGCCAAGCTGGACTTTTTCTCCCCATACTTTCTCCATATCTGATCCTGGAAGGGAGCTGGAAGGGAGCAACGACCTTCGGGAGCCTGGGAATGAGCCTGGAGAAAAGCTTCCCTCCCTGAGCCGGGGTGGCAGTGGCAGGACTGCTGTTCCCAGGAGGGGACAAGACAGACTGTGTCACATGTGCAGGGAGAGGACCTTCCTCCACAGCTGGCCGTGCTGCTGTGCAAGTGCTGCAGAGCTCCGCTTTGGGCTTTGCCTTCCCCCCGGGGCCACCAAACCCGGGAACAATGTGCTCTTCCCAGGAGGTCAAGGAAGGGGAGCCTCATCCCAAATAGAGATCACGATGCAAAGCAGGACCCAGTAAGGCTGCCCAGAAGGAAATCTGGGAGGCCCGTCACTGTTTTTAGTTCAAAATAAACTGGGCAAATAATAGGCGATAACACAACTAGGTTAACACCAGACTTGTGGATGGTGGAGGGGATTTTAAGCTTAAAAACGTGCAGCTTTGATGAAATACGGGACAAGTCTTGCCCCGCTGGTGCGGAGTTAACCGGGCTGGTTGTGTCTGGGCTAGAAGAGCGTTTGAAACGCCCCGGCAGTGCCAACCCCAGCTGGATCCACCGGCAGTGTGAAAGGCAGTGTTCAGATTGTATTAGGGAAAAGCAGAAAAATAATCATCCAGAGGACGGAGTGACTCAGGGGATTGGCAATAAGATGGATCATGTTACTGCCGTGGAATGGATTCCAATTAGTTACATCCGCTTTTAATTATTATTATTTAGACAGATCCTGAAGGCAGTCCACAGATTATCCAAAAATGCGCGGGCTGATCTGCAAATCCCCTATCCCACCCCTCCCTCGCAGCCCTTGTAAGAACAAACACCAGCCACGCTGCCTAGACTGGTTCATACTGGCTGCGACATAAATTGCTTATTAACATCCAGCTTGCTGCATCTCCACTTCTCGCACTCTTCGGAAGGAAAATGGGGAAGCGGGTGGCTGAGGTCGGAGTTTCGTGTTAAGTGTTTTTGGTGGCAGCAGCGGCTCGAGAAGTTCCTCCTCGCCTCCTTGCATTCGGTTCCTTTTTCTCCCTTGTGCCACCCCATGAGTACAGGCAAATACAGGCCTGTGGGATCAGCCAGGTCAGTGGACTGGTAACTCTGTTAAAAAAAACAAGGAGGAGGGTATTTTTAATTGGAGTTGGTGAACCTCACTGCCTATGTTGACTGGAGACCCCCGGGTCTTCGCTAAGACAGTGGCAGGAGTCCGAGCGAGCGATGGAGGGACATCCACTGACCTGGTTTGCCACCAGAAACCATCTTCTCTTCAACAGCAAGCTCTCCTCTCTTGCGAGGAAAAGCCAGTGGTCCTGCATAGTCATCTGAGGCTGCTTAAAGCACGTTCATGAAGTGGGAGGAATCGTCTCACCAAAAGAAGCTTTTTGGGAAATGTTAAAGAATGCACTACAGAACCATCACTTGCTTCATCCTGTAGAAACCAGAAGCGTTCTGGGAAGCGATTTCTCATCACTTATTTGCAATTAAAAAAGCCAGGCTAACAGGGCAGATGTAATTTACTTTTGGACTTTCTCATTCTCTGTACGTGGACCATCCCTTCCACATCTCCTGTAGAAACAGAACATTTCTATGTTCTGTTGCTGTTATGGGAAAGTAGCCACTCCTTGGGAAAATTCACAGCTCCAATTCATATAGAAACCACAATTATCACTTGCATTAACATAAATGGGGAAGTTAAACCAACAAAGCCCGTAGACTTCCCTGGGTGAGGGAAAGGAGAGTTTGGGTGGGAGTTCTCACCCTTCTGGCCTTCCTTATGATCTCCAGGAAATTGGGAAGGGAAGTGTCTACCAAGAGCAGATGTTCCCAGCAGGAACATATACATATATACACACACACACGCACATAAATACAGTGGTTTCTAGCAGGATCCATAGCAAATGCAGGATTGTCTGCAGGAAGGCCTTTCGGGTGGTTGAGGTGAGATGAGAAAACGTTGGTCTTCCAGTGTGAGATGGCAACCGAAAAAGAGCATGAGAATGCCCTCCAGGTCAGCGGACAGAGCAGCTCCCCCGTGGCCATTTGTCCAGATGGGGACAGAGTGCACTTCTGCCGTCTCCTTATTAAATGAACTTTTCTCACCTTACGCTGTGGGAAAACAAAACCCTGTTCTCCATTACAGAGCTAAGATGATTCTGGGTCTCCCTGTAGAGAATCCAGTTCCTTAAAGTTTTTGCCAGCAGCAAGTTGCTTTTATATATTATTTTGATTCCACTGACTGAGAAGCATCTTGAAGGAGAGAGATTTCCTTAATGAAGGTGTATTAACACTAGGTACCCCATGGGATGTCAGGACAAGGAGCCGGGGAGCCAGGGGTGGCAGCTGGGAAATGAAATGCAGCACTGTTCGATGCAGGTTTGGTGGTCATCACTCCTGAGCTGCTCTCTCTTGTCTGGAAAAGGCTGATGCACAGCCAAAAAGCATGTTTTCCCAGAGGACCTTAAGAAAGGAGAAGCTCAGCAGCTGATGGCAAGGCTAAGTGCATAAATATGACTTTAACCCTGCGCCCAGAGTAACGGCTGTGAGATAACCAGCAGGTAAGATGGGGAGATGAGGCTGCACATGAAGCACAGCTGGCGCTGCACCTTCGCCCCTGGCAAGAAAGGGGAGAGGGGTGCACGGGGCTGGCATGTCAAATCCTTTCTAGGTCAGTGACTCGCTGTAAAGAAGTTTCCCTTCTGCCCCCAGAGCAGCACAGTAACACAAGTGCTGTAAAGCAGAACAGTTTATCTCTGTCTGAAAGCCATGGCTGCCTGCGCACCGAGCTCAGTGCAGGTGGAGCAAGCCCAGCAGTCACGTCTGTACCTTTCAGAGGGAAAATAATGAACGTTTGTAAAGTTAATGCTTCTTCTGGGGGATTTTATCTCTTTGATTATACATAGTCTTGTTTTGCAGGAGGTCCTTTGGCTCAGCCGGGGTGCGAGGCTCAGATTTTGAAGCTTGGAGGCTCATCTCAACCTCACCAAAAACACGATGACTCTGGGCATCATGTAGTACCCTCGTTCACCTTCTTTCTGCTCCTTGGGTGCAAGTAGTCCGGGGCTGAGGCTTGAATGGTGCCTTACAAAGCGGAGCCTTGCTGTCAGCTGGGACATCTTGATGGTCATGAAGTTGCAAATGAAGAATTATGAAGATCGTTTTTATGCATGTATCTGAAAGTCTTGCTATGTCCCTAAGCTTACACTGGAGAAATCAAAGCGGCGAATTAAGCGGTATAGCTGCGGTCAGACAGTTGGCAGCAAAGCTGAGAGCTTCAAGCTAAGCAGAAGACCACGTCTTGTCTTGCTCCTTTGCGCACAACACAGCCTGAGTGGGACAGGGAGGTGGCAAGGGTGGCGGGGTGGTTTGCAGAGCTTTCAGAGAGCACTGCAAAACTTAGTACGAGTTTCCCAAAGCCAAGTGTTTCCCTGGGAGGGTTGTACGCTCTTGTAGGTTCAACATCACAAAAAGACACCAAACAACCCCCCCTGCAAATCTGTGATTCATGTCAGCTGTGGACGCAAGATCCCTTTTATGTCAGATTACCCGGCACACGTGATGCTGCCAGCTTTACGCTTCGTGTCGCCTGCAGAAGAACTGGTGGTGTGGCATGGGCAGCCACTGCCTAATCCAGCCTAAATCCTCCTGGTACGGAGAAGAACCAGCAAATAACTCTCACCACCTCTAACCCAGCAGGCTTCATTTGGCTCGGCTCAGCACAGCGCTTTTTTTGCTCGAGCGAGAGCTCAAAGCCAGCTGTATAACCTTGGGGGATTTTTTTGGAGCCCCAGGAGAATGTCACTTCCCGAGTGACCTTGCTCAGCCACCCCAGCTGCACTCAGTGGGGCGGACCTCATTGCCGAGTGATCACGGATAATCTTAGTCACAGCTTAAGGTCTCCTCCCACCCCCCGGATGAAGGGGGGGACCCCACAGCCCCATTGCCCTGGAGCTGAGGGCACGCAGGGCTGTGCATGTGTCTGCGCCAAGGGAGCTACGGCCACCAGATAGCAGTGTTCATGGTGGGAGGATGGTTGGGGTGAGAAGTAACTCACAGGGGCTCTGCTGGCCCTGCACTGTACATCATATTTGATGTGTTTGCGCAGGATACGGAGTTATCCGGCGCGGTCACTAAGGGTGACTGTGAAGAGACGCAAAGAGCTTAAAATAACACCTGACCAGGCCACACAAGCAGACGTAAAACTCAGTGTCCCTGAAGAGGGGCAAGGATTCCCTCCACGTGGGTTACTGCCACCCAGGAATGAGATCCCGGAGCCTTTCAGAGGCTCCCCCAGATATCGGGTCACAGCACGGCAGCAGAGGAGGAAGGCAAACAGCCTCCCCTGCATCCATGAGGATGGTGATGGGTGTGGAGGAGCCCCTGGATGGAGAGGGCTCAGCAGGCACCGTAGCATGGGGAACATGAGGCTGAAGTCACAGATGATACAGAGAAAGCCAACGGGGAAATTAGTAACGTATCACTCACAGCATACGTAGGTGATGGAGCCTGGGAACATGCCGGGTCTCTAAATGACCGGGATTTGTGCAACCTCAGTTCCCACCGCATCGGCTGAGTGCTGCGAGGCAGCCTTTTCTCTGGAGCGGTTGGCAGTGGAAAGCGTGCACGGAGCAGCCTGCTGTGACTGTAGGCAGCTGCCTGGGGTCTAAGCAGTGGCTGGGTGTCCTTGGCACTGTGGGGAGCGGGGCAAAGTGCCTTGGAGGCAGTGAGGTGTTCTTTCGTGGGCTCCCGCAGTCCAGCACAACTATTTAAAAGCCTCGCCTGAGTTTGGCTGATTTAAATCAATTCAGGCTATTTAATCATCACATAAGCAGACATAGCTTAAAGACTAATTTATAGACTTAATGTTGATTAGAGTATCTTGGTGGGTTGCATATGGAAAGCTTTCAGTGGAGATGAAGACCCAGGGAGCAAGACCTCCAGCACAAGGGAGCTCAAGCCTTGCTTTAAGCACCAGTTTAGGAGGCAAGAAGAGCCTGTAGGAAACTCCCTGCAGTCTGGCACTCTCCTGCCTTCACACATTTTTACTGTATGCAAATCCTTCTCCAGGAAATTTTGTATTATCCCTGGTGCTAAACTACTCTGGAAGAGAACATCTTTAGTGCAGATTATTGCTGGAGAGATTAACGCTCCTTCTTGGGGCTTGATGTGTAAAGCAGTACAGAGGTCGCAGGCCAGCTCACGTGAAGGACTCGTCCCTCCCACCTCACCAGCCTCCAGGTCCTTCCTAGGACAGTTTTTCTCCTGGGCAGTTTTTCTCAGTTCCCTTGGCAGCTTTTCAGACCCTCTCCTGTGCTGGTTTCTGGTCCTGCTTGCCACCCCAGGGAGTTATACTCAGGCTGGATAAGAGGGAGAAGAGAGGATAAGTCCCGCTCCCCGAGCTCAAATCACCTTCAGCCATGGCTTAAATGCATCAGCTTGAACTGACCTAAGAGCTTGCCACTGCCAGCCAAGGAGGTCTCATTCCTGTCCTTTCTCCTGCAGCTCCAGGCCACCAGCCCCTGTCCTCCCCTCTGTCTTAGCCCTCACGCTGGCTGATTCAGCGCTGACTTAGCAGAAACCTGTTCCCTTTTCTCGCTTGGTTATTAGTAATTTGGGTGTGTAAAGGCTGTGCAACACCAAAGCTGATGCAAGGGAGAGCAACGGGCTGGGGGGGGGTGGGGGGT
>NW_008824359.1:4021587-4041783 GCF_000699105.1 Pygoscelis adeliae | reverse complement strand
GGTGGTCCCAGGCAGCCTGTGGGTGAAAGGTGCTCACTATGGATGCAAATGCTGCATCAGAGACAATTCCCAGGTCATATGGGATCAGAGGAGGAGCAGAGATGGTCATTTGGGGCTACAGTGATAACTGGGGTGAAAGGCCTGAGACTGGGGGAACTGGGCAAAGATGTTGGCACGTTGCTGGGACAATCCCAACAGAAGCTGGGGAATGACCACCATGGCACAGTGGTGGCTGGGAGGTGCCATGGGAGCTCTGGGGTTGCACCAGGCCTTGCTGGTAGCTTACCTCACCCTGAGCTCTGCCCCATCACTGTGGGGCACTTACTGGTTGAGTAGCAGCGGGATGGTGGGATGCCCAGTGCCATGCCTGGTTAGAGGTAGCACATGGCTGGACGTGTAGCCACCACGTTCCTGCTCTTAGCTCAGTTCTTTCCATTTCACCTCTGGGAGTGTCCTCTTCAAGCTCTGAAGTGTCTATGGAGCAAGTTGTCCTTGAAAATGAGCCAGGGCACAGCCCTGAAAGCTCTAGATGCTGCCCTGTCTAGGGTTAATGCTGTAATAAATGCAACCTTTCTGACAGCAACAAGAGGGCAATTAAGGAACCCTTTATTTCTAAGGGTCCTTACAAACACATCACTAATCTCCAGCCAGAAACATGGGAAAATCTAGTCAAACCAGCCGGGGTACGCAAGGGACTATCCTGCCCTGCAAGCCTTTCCCCACCATTCTGCCTCTGCTCTCCTTCCCCCACCGCCATGCCCCTGCCATCCTTCCCCTGCTTCCCTTCCCAGCTATCCTTACCCACTTGTGAACAAAAAAACTTAACAAAACAGTGCTTCATTGAAAGGAAGAGAGGCAAGGGAAACAGGAAAGTAGATAATATAACAATAAACAACCACCCCATCCAAAGTACACAGAGAAATGTTCAACTCTCCCTTTCTCTTTGCTTTTCCGGGGCCCCCTAGGAAAGCTGGCTACTGCCTCCATCCCACAGCTTCCTACTGTGTTCAGTTCACTGGTCTCAAGCCTCAGGCTATGCATTTCTCCCAGGCAGCAGATATCCATCCATCTGTCCGTCCGTCCATCCATCCATCCATCCATCCATCCATCCATCCATCCATCCATCCATCCCCCCCATTAGCCACTACTCATCATTAGCTATTCAGTGATGCCCTTAGCAGGAACCCCATACTGTCCTCTCTCAGAACTCTTCCTAAATAAAGTCAAAACCCAAGGGCAGCCCATTTTTTATGCGCAATTTCTGACAGTGGTTGTGTTGAGCTAAGGTCTCAAGGTCATGGAGTGACCTTGCGCTCAAGCAGGAGTGGAAGAAGAGAGGCTCAGAGCAGGAGCATGGGGAGGTGCACTTCTGGCCGCATCGCCTGATGAGTGACGTGGTGCCAGGCAAGGGACAAGCTGTTCCCCTGCTCATTATTGTTACCAGATGAGTGAGGAACTTTTACGACCGCTGGTTTTGGATAATCAAATGCTGATTGCGACAGAGGAAGGAGGGCTGCGCTCCTTGTCCCTCCTGCACCCCGTGCTAGGCAGGGAGGGGTAGCGGGCACAGCCCCCTGCCCTCTCCCGCAAGGCTTTGTTCCTGGGGGTGACGTGCAGCGTCCCGGATGTGACTGCGGATCCCACCCCCCCGCGACGCCCTGCTCCGTCTGGTGTTATTGTGTGATGCCCAGAACAATATGTTGTGGTTAGGGATGCCTGGGAGAGCGCCGGGAGGCTCCCCGCTCCCCCTCTCCCTGCTAGTGCTGGGGGGGAGGCATCTTTCGGCCATCTGGTAGCTGTGGGTTTGGTGGAGGTCCCACAGCAAGGGAGAAGAAGCAGTCACCAGTCCTGTTCCTAGACAGGAAGGCCGGCGTTTGGCACCGACTCAGCCACAGATGCACTGTGTGTCTTGGGCACAGGATGCCCGCGGGCACTGTAGGCTCACAGGACAGCTCATTTGGGAAGGGACCTCCTGCTCATGCGGGGCCAGCTCCGGGGTCAGACCAGGTTGCTCAGGGCTTTACCCAGTCGGGTCTTGGAAACCTCCGAGGTTGGAGGCAGCACAGGCTCTCTGAGCATCCTGTACCAGCGCTGAACTGTCCTCATAGTGGGGACGTTTTTCCTCCTATCCAGTCTGAACCTCCCTTGTTTCAGCTTACGCCCAGTGTCTGTTGTCTTCCCCTCATGCACCACTGTGTAGAGCCTGCCTTCATCATCTTCATATCCTCCTTGCAGATATTAGAGGTCACTATCAGATCCCCACCAAAGCTCTCTCTTCTCCCACCCGTCACCCTCAGCCTCCCCTCCCAGGCCATGTGCTCCATGCAAGATGCCCTGACCATCTTGCTGGCCCTTCATTGGCCTCGCTCCCTTGTGTCCCTGTCTCGCTTGTATTGGGGGCTGAAAACTGGATGCAATATCCAGACGTGGTGCCAGCAGGGCCGAGCAGAGGGGAAGGATCCCCTCCCTCAAGCTGCTGGCAACACTCTGCCTAATGCAGCCCAAGGGGCTGTTGGCCGCCTTTGCTGCAATGAGCCATTGCTGGCTCATGGTCAACCTGGTGTCCACTAAGACCCCCAGGTCCTTTTCTGCAGAGCTGCTCCCCCGCCAGTCAGCCCCAGCCTGTGTTGTAGCATGGGGGTTATTCCTTCCCAGGTGCTGGACTTGGCATTTGTCCTTGATGAAGTTCATAAATACCCTTGAAGTATCAAGTCACATAGAGTGACCAGCCAGCAGGTGCCTTATGGGCTTGCCCTAGTCACATGGATTTTTGCTTTGAAATGGTGTGGAAAGTCTCTTCCAAGACCTACCTGCATCTTAGGGGACTCTAAAACGTCTGGTTTCACTTCTTTGCTTATTTGGGATGTTGTGATGTCTGGAGTCTCAGGCAGTGATGCAATGTAGGCCAGTGAAATAACCAAGAACAGCAGAACTGCATCTCACAAGAAAACATTCTGTACCACCTAGTGCCAAGGGGAGGACTTGTGTGGGCACTGGGGGACATCAGATAGGACTTTTCCTGCTGGTGCTTCATTGCAAAACCCTCAAGAGTTAGGGGCTTCTGTGTCCTCTGGCGGCCATGATACTGTCAGGAGGGAAGGAAAGCTCTGTCCTTTCAGGCTCTGGGAGTCCATTTGGCTGCCTGGGTGAGATATCCCCCAACAAACATCTTGTTTGCATAGCCATTTTGAGGAGGCAGGGGGCACGTGCTTGTGTGTGGCAAGGAGCTGGGCTTCGAGTGGTCTGGACTTCTCTGTTCTTGCTTGCTGGTTGATTCTGCTTGTTACACAGGTCCACCCCAGGCTGAGCCAACCCTCAGAGCCAGTTTGCGTGGAGTATGTTTGACCCAGGATCTGTTAGTCATCTTTCTTTGCCGTGTGCAAGTCCTTTGGCCAACGAGTGTGTTGGGAGACGGTCATCGCATTTGGTAGAGGCAAGGCAGAATAATGTTCTTCTCCACTAATTACCCAAGGAGTGACAGTATCTTTAAAGGCCATATGAAGGACATGTAGGAAGACCATTTCTTTTCTGTGGATGAAGACAAAGACCCCTTGGCTCCTTTGACAAGGAGCTCCCATTCTTCCTCAGCTTACCAAAGCAGCAGTGCATGGTCTCAACCTCACCATAGAAAGGTCCCTTCCCCACACCAGATTATTTATTCCCAAGACTTCCCCGCCCCAGGGCTGCTCATTCATCTTTTGCAGACAGAACGGAGCCTGTCACAAGAGCAGATGCAGAGCAGGCAGAGCTCCCCGTGAGATCCTTCACCACCAGAGATGATAAACAGATGAGGAAATCTGCTGGGAAATGCATTGATGTAAGAAGTAGGTGAGAGGCTGGAGCATTGTCCCCAGGGAGGTGGAAACATGCTGAGAAAGCTGGACACAGAGACCAACGCACAATGGCTCTTTGATTCCCCCAGACGGAGAGCTACTAATGGACCATTTCCTCTCCCAGCCCTCCCTGCGGGTGGGAGATGTCTTGCCCTCCTGTTATCTCTCACCCTGACTTCTCTCCGGGATTTCCTCTGACCCCCTTCAGCAAGCTGCTGGGCTCCGGTCATCCAAGGCTAATGTCACTCGTCACTCGTAGCATCCCTCTGTCACCAGAGCTGCTGTGGCCGGAGGCATTGCTCTTCAGAGGATAACTTACCGCTGCAACACATGCGTAGGGATCATGGCCCCATGGAGAAGCCTCAGCCTTCCCATCTGGAGGCAGAGGTGGGGTCAGGCACTTCTCCAGGACCTCAATCTGACCTGACAACTCTCCCTGGAGGGGTTTTCACACCAGGGCTGCACCCTACTGCATCAATCCTTCTTGGAAGGACAGAGCCATCCATGCAATTGCCATCCATGCAATTATTTGTGTGTTTTGCACAATATACCTCTCCCTTTCCCTCTGAAAATTGAATGGGGAGTAGGGGCCCCTGCAGCCAACCCTCTCAGTCAGGCTGCCAGGAGAGTGGTGCCTCAGGCCACCGCACCAGGCACAGGCGGGACAGGAGCACACCCGAGAAACTCATTCCTGCAGTATCTGGGTGCTGAGCTGGTCTTTATTATTAAATTTTAATTACTAGGGCTGAATATTTAATAGAGAAACTGTATAATTCTCCTTTATATCCTGGCCCCAAGGCCAGGTCGCTAGCATCAAAGAGTCCCTAATGATGAGGTTAGGGTTTTTTTGGCTAATGCAACAAAAATTCTTATTGGATTTGGAAATACAGGAAACAAATTGCCCCGGGGTGGGGGAGGCAGTTACCAGGGCTGCCTGAGATGCAAAGCTGCCAGGAGGCTCTGACAGCCAGACATATATTGCTGTTTATAATACTTAATAGGGAGCAACACTACAAAGTCCTTTCTTTATTCATTTCTCTCCCTAGCACTTCACAGCATGCAATAACTTGGATTTATAAATTAAACATGCTCCTTGTTTTAATATATCATCTACTTCTTATTCCATGATCCTATAATAGGATTTCTAATTGCCTGTCATAGAATCGTGCATCCTCCTCGCAGGCTGGGAGTGCGACTGTAACCATGAGTTCCTTGGCCCTTGTCAGTATTAAATGGTGCATTTAAATCTTCACATTAACAAAAGCAAGGAACACGAGCGGGAACATGGAACAGTCATCATTAAGGAGAATTGTTTTCTGTGGAAAAAAATGAGGAAAACCAGGCCAAAAATACAAACAGATTTCTTTTTCTTTCTCCGCACCCCCCCCCCCCCAAAGGGAAAGGCATTGCACAGTGTTTTAATTATTGCTGGGTTTATTTCCAACTGATGCGTATCCAACAGCTTGAACCCAGATTAGAGTCCAAAGGGCTGAGGGAGAGGGCTAGAAGACCCACTCCAAGGGTGGCCCCACACCCATGAGTTGGTGCTTAAATTGGACCATCTAACTCTAGACCCCTGTCCTGCTGCAAGAGACGTGGCCGGTTTTCCCTGCTTCTGTGCTCAGCAATGCTAAAACCTCTGCTGCTGGTTGAGTCAGTCCAGCTGAGATGTCCCTGTCAGGGCCTGGGAACCCCGGGCAGGAGAGGGCACCGAGGAGGCAGATGGAGAATGGGGCAGCGGGTACCGTTCTGCTGCTGTAGTCAACCTTGGTGCAGCCACACGGTGAGCACTGTGTGCTGCTCCGGTCTCTGCACCCCAAAGCAGGTGTGCGGTGGGGAGAAGGGACAGAAAAAGGCAACTAGATGGTTAACGGGGATGGAGCAGCTGCCCTGCTGGAATTTAATGTGATTTCCTCTTGCAACACTCAAATATCTGCTCTTCGTAACAGTTGGCTGTATCCTAGAGCTTTTATCACAGCTTCTCCTTCCTGGCAAAACAAAGTTAAATCCTTTGACCTTTCGATTTTTTCATATCTTAATCTTTTTTAATTAATTAACATCTTTTTCGAAGTGTACCCTAAATAGGAGATTTGGTCCAACTGAGACCTCATCAGCACTGAGGAAAGCCGAATAATTACCTCCTCTGGCTTACACAAAACAGTCTTGCTATTGCATCCTGGAAAGAGATTTGCTTCTTCTGTTGGTGTTTTCCCAATGACAGATTTCTCATTCCCATCCTTTGTGACTTGCCGTACCTCCTCCGTTTCTGCCGTACCATCACCTGGTAAGAGCTCCCTGGTGGGTACCGTGCATTTGATTTTGCTTCTCTAAGAGCAGCAGTTTGTGTTGTTCTTTATTGGGCTTCATCTTGTTCGATTCAGGCTTTTTCTCCAATTTTTTTGGGTCATTTTGAATTACCATCCAGTCTTCCTGGGTGCTCGTGGTCCAGCACGACCTGCGTATTTTAGAAGTGCATTCCCTGGGCCATCATTCGAGTTGGTGAATGAAAATATTGAATAAAAGCACTTTGATGCCCGATCCAGGAGGACACTGCTCAAAATCTCCTCCTTGCCTGGCTGAAAACCATCAACAGTGACTCCAAGTGTCTTTTGTTCAATTGTTCCTAAATTAACTTTCCCGTATTTCCTTAATTTGAGAGAATTTGTGAAATGTCAGATGGGACTATTTCAAAAGCTTTACCTAAATCGCGGCATGTTTCAGCTACCCAAGAGGGAACCTGAGATGAAGATTACTGTGGTTTGGGCAATTTATTCTTGACAAAATTCACCTTCTCTTCTTATCCCTGTATTCTCCTCTGGCTTCGTACCAACTGTTTGTTTAATAATTTGTTCTGGGAGCTTTCCAAGGCTTAAAGTTAGGGTCCTGGTGTGTAATTCCCACTTTTTAGAAAGAGATATTGTGCCTGCCCGTTTCTGCCCCGCGGGACCTTTCCTAGCCCGGGGTGGCTGGGAAAAGCATCGCAATTGCTTCCTCCGCTCACCTCCCACGGGACTGTGCTCCGCCTGTGCTGACTCCATCTCCTCCATCCCACCTAAACTGTCTCCAGCCAGTTTCTTTCCGCTCTGCTCCTTGGTTTGATTAACGTGTAATTAAAGTGAATCAGCTGGCGACAAGGAACCTTTTTTGTGAACGCAGCACTGGCCTTTTCTGAGTCATCCCTTGGTTTCTCTCTTTCCTCTTTCTTTTCCTTCTGACGTATTTATAGATCCTCCTGTTGCCTTCCCACCCTTGTTAGCTGAAACTCATTCATCCTTTCCCATATGGTTTCGCAATGGGGTGGTTTTGACTGCAAATGGGTAACGAGTTCCCACGGTTCCCACCTCCCTCTGCCCTGTGTTGCTGCCCCTGGGTTTGCAGCAGGACCACTGGAGTCGGGGTTGGTGGCCGTGTTTTCTGCCTTCCTCCCAGCAGGATAAACCACCCAGTGCCTTTAGGGCTCTCCCCCGCTGTGCCGGCCCTCCTGATGCCCCAGGAGCTACCCATGGCTTCCCCGCGTGTGTTGAAATCAGCCGGTTTGGGTCCAGCCTCCTTCTGGCCTTGCTCTTGCATCTCCCTGTTTGTGAGGAAAATGAATTCTGCCACTTTGTGATCGCTCTTCCCAAAATCACTCTCCCCTCTGGTTCACTGCTGGGTCCTTGTGGTCACAGTCCGATCTAGGTAGCTGTTTGTCCATCTGAGCTGAAACATTATCCCCAGCATCCTAGGAACCTGGTGAACTGCGTCCCTGCCTGTCTCATTTCCACTTGCGGGTAATTAAAATGACATCCTTTGCTTTGGCTGTTCTGGCTAACTGGAAGAACTTCTTCTACCTCCTCCTCACGTCTCCTGCCATGGCCACATCCCAGGCACAGCCATGTGCCCTCCCAGCACTGCCTTCCTTTCCTCTGCTCTTCCCAAATTACCTCTGTAAGGACATAAGTAGGTTTCTGTCCTGTGAGTTGGTTGTGCATATTGTCATCACTGTGGCTGTGTCTTAAGAATTCATGTTATACTTATTTTTTCTTAGATTCTTGGGGGAGGTTGTATAGACATAGTAGATAATCGCTGCGTTGCCCTTTTCCCTTCATCAGGTCACCCTTATCCCAGCACTGGGATTTCTCCAAGAAGACTGGATCTTCCCCTGTCTCCCATATTTATGTACCCCATCTCCCATATTTATGTACTCCTGCCCAGAGTGGGGGGTTCTCAACTGTGAAAATTCAGCCACCAAAATCTTTGTCCCCAGCCAGAGGTGGCTGACGTGTCTCGCACCGCTCGTCCCAGTGACCATGCAGGCTGAAGGCTGAGTTTTCTTTGTTTGGGGTGAGAACCACGCACCTCCCAGCTTTGATGTCCTCCTTGCATCCAAGCCTAAGCACTGAGCCCTCTTCATTTCCATTGCCACCCGGGGAGCTCCGAACCCCTCCAAACCCCACAGGCACCAGGGGCTGGGGCTCACAGGTTTCATCTTCCACCCAAACCAGCAGGTCAAACCAATCTGCACCGCAAACAAGAGACCCAGGATGTAGGAGAGGGGTATTTAAAATGGAAACTGGGGTCTGAGATTGGCCCCAAACAGTTCAGGAAAATGTTATAAACAACTGTGAGATGCCGCTGCAAATATTGCTGGCTGGAGCAAGAGATTCGAGCATCCTTTCTCTGGTCTTATTCTGCAATCCAAGAGTTTATTTACTGTACATTGCAAAATAGAGCCCTTCTTCCCTCCCCATTTTGTGTTGAACAAACAATGCTATGTCTCTCCTGCCGCTGCAGTATTAGGAAAAACTGGGTCATGCATATAATTCTGCAGAGGGAAACAAAAGGCCATTCTGCCCCTGTTGGATCTCATATTTATGGATGCTGTGGCACATTATGGTAATTCTCACTTGAATCCAGCATATAATTAATAGCTAATAATTTGGTGGTGGCATTTTTACATGCAGATTTGGGGGAGAGATTCATGACACAGTGGACAAGACAGTAAAATATGACTTACACATAAAACTGCTTGCAGACTTTCCAAGGCACCAGATTCCTATCCCTGCTTTGCCTTCTGGCTTTTCACACACTCTCTTGTTTTGGAGGGTGTTGTTGATAACTAATTCTTTCCTATGTTTGTATTCTGTCCCATTTTTAAAGAATTACAGCATGTCTGCATGCAAAACTGAATTTATTAGAAGTATAATGTCGACATCTGTTCTGTACTCACAGAGGGACAATTTCAGGAAGGTGGTAAATTGTGGAGACACAGGAATATGCTCGCATGTACTTGCTTGTAGGTTGTACATGTCCATTTTATAGATGCTCATGTACAAAGTGGAGAAACTCAACTTTCACTTGGTGCACAGGCTGAAATCACCAGGAGTGAAAACTGGTGTAAATCTCTTGATTTCTGGCACATTTTAATGTTTCTTTGTGCCCCTCTGTGCATTTAGCCAAGTATTATCTCTTATATATGCACTCAGTGACTCGTTGCAGTAAGACCAATCTCAGGCCAAAGAGATGAAAATAAAAGCAAAAAAAAAAACCCTAGAAAAATGTTTCCATGCCTGTGACTGAGAAAGGAAGCGTTCCTGCTTTGCTGAGGTCAGGATGTGACACAACCACTCCCCTCCGAGCAAGGCTGAAGCAAAGAAGGTGATGAAGCAAAAATCGCTGCTATTATCACCCTGGGATTATCAGGCATAATCCTGCGGGGTGAGATGAGGTCTTAGGGCATAAACGTTGTCTTCCAAGCACGTCCACTCCTGCATGCTGCTGCATTTCTCTGGTAAATCTGGGGTAACATATGGTCTAGGAAAGCAACGCTACACCCCCCCCTCTAACTTCCCCAGGCGCGCACACAACTCCGCATCATTACACATCACCTAAACACTAAATATCTGCTGCACCTTTTTGTTTGTGTGTTTGGTTTTCACGTAACAGCCAGCTAAGGTCGTGGGTCTGCACTTCCCCATTACAGCACCTCCTGGTACTGCAGTGCCTATATACACCTTACCAAAGAAAGCCCTATGTGTATTATTTCTCCTCACTGACACTCCAAATAAATTGTGTGACTCAAGGCGCTGGTAGAACTTGTGGAGTAATTAAAAGCACCAGCATCAGAGCTGATATTGTCCTACAGCATCCCATTCAGAAGGATTTTAAGCACCCCAAGCCCTGGCGCACACACCCCTGTGGCCTCGGGTGCAGGGCAGGTTTGCTCCTCCTGACCTGGAAAGCAAAACAGCAGGACAGCACTGGGAGCGATGGCTACAGCCTTCCTTCTCCTGGAGGACCATGGCAAACACATGCAGCATCCCTGCCACCCCTCATTACGCACGGGACTGGGGGCTGCGGTCCCTCCACGGTGCGGGTGGGCATCACCGGGGAGAGCGGGAGGTGCACGGGGCTGCGGCAAGGAGCTGCAGGAATGGCCAGGCCCTGCACACCCTGCCCTGGAGGGGAGAGGAATGTTTGGGTCTGCTGCTGCTGATTAAAAATACCTTATAACAGGGTCATGCTGGCACTGAAATAAGCATTTTGCCACTCTAACTCATGGGCTTTTTGGGCTCAGGGAAATGACTTGACATGCCCTGTTCCCAGCCGGCTCTGCCCGGTTCCTTCCTTGCTGGTTTTTGCTCCTACTGTAGCTGCTCTGCTCTAGATGTAAAGAAAGAAAAATGCAAGTAGAAAAGAGGGAGGGTGAGGCATACACGCATTTCATTTTTATGGGTTTTTCACTGTATTTCATCTGTCTTTCATTTAATACACCGGTGACATTTGCATATTCTCCGAAATGCCACCTAGGAAAGAAAACACTTTAAGGAATGGCTTGACAGAGAGAGTGAGGCATCCTTCAACGGGGCTGACTGGGAATGTGCAAGGCAGCCTGCAGGCACAGGCATCCCTCTGTGCCGAGCTGTCCCCAGGAACCTCTGGGCTGCGGTGGCGAGATGCACCGGCTCCGTGCTGCAGATCAAAGCGGCTCCTGCTCTTCGGTTTTGTCTTATGTGATCCGGCTGCCACTCGCAAGCAAAGCTGACGTCTGGAAAGTAGGAAACATTTTTGCACGGAGGTGGTCCCCCACCCCCTCCAGCTCTGCTTGCGCTGTGTGCTGTTCCTCCAACGCTTTAATGACTTGCCATTTCTAGGAAACTGCAGGCAGACATAGAGGAGACCATAGTAATAATGATATTGCTGAAGGCGGCTAGTGCTGGGATGCAGATAGCTCCTGGTTCTGGGAACCTCCCTGGGCCAGGCACACCAAGGCAACGGGAACCTGGACAGGCTGGTGAATGAATTCACCCTTCAGACATAGGGGATTTGGGACTAATATCACACACCCTTCACCGAGGAACTGCTGTTTATAGCCTTAAACTGGGTGATTGATGGTCTCTGCTGGGAAGAAAATATCTCTGCCATTGTAGCTGACAAGTTTGGTACAGACAGACAGGACAACACTTCTTATCCCCTAATTGTATATGGCTTTAGAGCTGCTATGGCAGTTTGGGTGTGAAGCTCAGCCCGTAGAGGCAGTCAGCTCAAAAGCGTATGCGGCGCCTTGTACCCTAACCCTGGCTGGAGGCCTTACCCACCACTTGTGTGTGCCCTTCCCAGGGGGAAGGGGTGGGATGCTCCAGAAGTACACGTTTGGCCTGAGCACAGCGCTGGGGCTCTCCGGCTCCAGGCTCAAGTCCAGCACTGGAGCTGACCTGTTTCATGCTCTTGGGCAAATCCCTGCCACGGGGATAATCATGCCCGATGCCAGTCTCCGAGGGGAGCGTGGAGGCTTCATTAGCTGATGTTTAGGAAAGGCTTTGAGCAGGAAAAGTGTATTCAGCGTTAAAAATGAATGAGCATCAGCAATGCCAAAAATGTGTGTGATAGAGAGAGGAAGAAAGACAGTATCGGAGGACAAAATGCTCAGGGAGCAAAGAGCTGGCCCAGACAGAGGAACAGCTTTGCTAGCGCCCAGGCAGAGGGCACGGCTGCAGCACTGGCCCTGGCACAGTGTCCTTCGGGGACCAGTGGCCCAACTGGCTTGTTCCACGTTGCCCTGGCACACAGACCAGTAGAAATCTCTCATAATCCTCCTGGGAATTGGCAAGCGGGAGAGCTGCCAGTAGTACTGTCTTTCCCTCATTCCCTCATCCCAGTCCTGGGACTTGTTGGGCTGAAGACACCTCCCTTCTCCTGAGGAATGAGTGGTCCAGCAAACATCTCATGCTTCCCTCCCCACCACTGCCCTGTCTTACACCTCCAGGCTTTCCCTCCCTGCGGCGTTCCTGTCCAGAGGCTGAGCCTCTGCCGTGCACAGGAGGACACTGTCAGATGAAAGCCATGGCTCAGGTTCACAATGAGCTAATGGAGATGGTAGAGGAAAAGGTCGTGTGACTTTTGTGTCACCACCATCATAGATCTGAGCTTGGCCTTGGGTCTGTAACAGCCCCAAGGGACTGAGTGAGTGTGAAGGAGGCCTTTCTCAGGTTATCTGGGCCATTGGTCCTTCAGCTGTTCCTCGAGGACTCACCCACACTCCATGGCACTGGATTTCCCTCAGGAAGAAATGACCAGCAGCTTGTCAACTGTTTCATGATGACTGTGTCCTTCTGCCTAGGAACTTCTGATGGAAACTAGCAGAGTATGGGATATACCTTATCGCCCCTGGCTGCTCCCCACCCGTTGCTCCTCGAACGCTGCTCATCAGTAGCTTCTCCTGACATTTGATTCCGTTTCACACTCACAAGCTTTACAGTCTCTGCCACAGTGTCTCCCCTTCTCTCTCCCCTGTCCTCCAGGCCGTCCCATGGCAGCTTCTCTGACCACATCCCCCATCTTGCTGGTTTGCCACTTTGGTCAGTCACTACTCATCATTCGCCGTTGCTGAGATTTTCTTTATTTCTTTAGGGTCTGCCTGGTTTTCACCTGCAGCCAACCTGACTTGGTGTTGTGGGAGCTTAGTTTCAGCTGCATCCATCAGTTGCTCTTTCTACAGTGTCATCAGAAGGAAAAGATCCCAAAGATTCCCATGTTGGTGGATGGTCACAGCAGGTTCTACCTGAGCACAGAGAGCATGGGAGCAGGTATGTCCTTCTCCTGTCCACAGCATTGTTTTTACCTGCACACAAGCTCTGCAGTGTGTTCCTCTCTGGCTAGTATCAGTATCATCACTATACCTCATGCTTCATCATAATTTCTTTAAAAACCACCACTCTGAAGCGGGTGCATGCAGCCTGAGGGACACTGGTACTGCCCAGAGATAGGGGAGCCTCAAACCACGCTAAACCTCCACTCATTTTGAGTTTTCCATACCAGTACTCCTCATGACTTGAGCCATGCAAGTCAGCATGCTTGGGCTGGAGCAGCTCTTAAAGTGCAGAGGAGACCTCAACTCACTGATGGGACAGGCTGTACAGCTGCCTGATGGCCACATGCAGGCACAAGCAAGAGGATGGGTGCAGAGCTGGTGGGAAGGGGGAATGGAACATGTCTGCCCCTCTCAGTGGCAGCCCAGTGAAGGCATATGTCAGCTGTGCAACTGTGTCCACAGTCCAGCTCACCAAAACGAAGTTAGCCGGTGAACCCTATGGAAATCAGCAGGCGCTGGGCATCTGAATGTCTGGGGAAATCACCGCGGCCATGCAGGATGTCTTGGCAAAGTAGGATCTTCCCTGGTGGGGGTTAATAATGAAACAGCTAGGCTGTCCTCCAGTCTGGGAGCAAAGATGGGGATTGCTGAGGCCACACTGAGGAATGACAGTCATACAACACCACTGGCTACCTTGAAATGGGAATACAAGCCTCCACTTATCGGGTTCATCAAGCAGATCTGCTTTTACAGGGTCTGTAACAAAATTACCGAGCATTCATCAGGTCCTGTGCAAGGAACAGCCCTGTGAAGCCTGCCTCATTCCTCCTCCCACTTCTCCTAAGACCAAATGTCATCCTTGGTCCAAACCAGGAGGATGCACCTTCCTTGACTACCAGAGCAGGTGAGCATGGAGATCTCACCACGGGGAGCCACAGCTCTCTGGGCTTCCCTTGCGTTTGTGGTGATGTTAGCTCAAGGCTTTGCCATGAAGAGCTGTGTGTGAAAAGACATTGAAAGGAGAATGTTTCCTACAGCTGAGAGCCTGAACGCAGCCATGACTGAGGAGGCAAACCTGCTGGCTCACATGGTTTCCCTGCTGCTCTTTAGGCTCCATCTCACACTGCAGGGAACCTGCTAGTAACCCTGTCCAGAGCACTCCTCCATGGTGTTCCTCCTGTCCCTCCCAGGCAGCTCAGCTCTTGGCCAGCGGGGACACAGAGGCTCTCTCTGCAACTCCAGCAGATTTCCCAAAGGCTCAGATGGGAAAGGACCTTATAACCCTTCTCTTCCCTTCTCTAGCAAAAACCATCTTTGATCTCTTGTGTATTACCACTCTATGTCCCTTGTGACGTGGTTCTGTGAGAGGGAAGGAAATGTCCTTTGGTCCCAGGTGAAGGTATGGCTCTCATGCACACATGCTAAAAGTACACTTGTGCTCCCAGGGAAATGAGGACACTTCCTACTCTCTCCCTGAGGAGCACAGCTGAACTGCTTGCAGTGAAAGTACTGCCAAGCTTCCCAGATGAACTGCATGTCACTTCCCACGTCTCTGGAGTAGCAGCTCTGACATCAAGTTAACAAGTGCTGCCAGCACGCCAGGAGCATTCGCCCTTTTGGACGTTTTTCCAAACTGAATCCTAGCTCTGAGCCCCTTTGAACTGGTGACCCACCATTACTGTAGGGCAGTGAGGCGGAGCAAACTGTATGAGACCCAGGACAATTATAGTAGGGACCAGGAGAATCTTTGGAGCAAGGCCTCAGACCCATGTTTCACATCGCAGTGGGTGCCCACAGCAGCGGGATCTGCAGAAGATTGGTACTATGGGATCCAGGTAGGATTGAGCACAAGGTGCAGCAGGACAACAAGGTTGCGCTGTAATCAGAATTTTTGCTCAAAAGCAGCTTTTCCCACTAACAGCACTGGGTACAGCCATAGCTTTCCCAGCTAGCCCACTCCTTATCAAAGGGGAGGGGAAGGGAGGGAAAAGGAATGAAAACTGTTTGATATTTCTCATATAAGGGAGAGAGATTCAGAGGATGGGCATTGGCCATGGAGCTTCAAAGACATGTCTTCAAGTTTCTTCTTTATGATAAACATCATGTGTGACACTTGCAAATCATAAACTTACATTCTGTTGGAACATCTAGTTTGATTTCTTGTTTGACACTGAATTATAACATGTAACCAGCTCCTCCTGTTGAGTTCAACAGCTTGTGTTTGACTAAAGCACAGGTTTCCCATCTGTTCTTCAGCCTCAGTCCTTTTTGCTGCAACATCGCACAGCGAGCTGGTACAGATGATCCCCCTAAATCCCTCAAATCCTTTTCTAGATACATTGAGTCCCCATCCTATAAGCACTGTCTGTGTTCCTCGTTCCCCAGTATATCCCACTGCATGGACTGATACTCATCCTACGCTGCTGGAAGAGATACAGGCCACAGTACAACTGTCTGTCACTGCAGTTACTGATTATCCCACCAATCTTTCTGCAATCCCCAGCTTTTACCAGCAATATTTATTTTTGCCCTCAAACTAGTGGCAGAGTTGGACAGTACTGGAATTAGCAGCTCTCCCTCCAGTTTCCAGTTAAGGAAACCGAGTATTTTATTTTGCCTGGAGCTATCTGCACCATTTCAGGCTAACTAGGAGTTGCACAGGTCATTCCTTTCGGTATGCCTGCATTATCCTACACCCCGTGAGGCTCTGACGCGTGGGCTACTGCCCTATAGCAGGCCCTCCATGGGAAGACCTCAAGAACAGCCTGTCTTTACTTTAACAGAAGAAGGGAAGGAAGCTGCTGGGAGTAATGCAATAGAAGGATATGGAAAGTCTTGGACTTTGGCTTAGTGTAAGACCTCATTGCCCTCCCCTACAACCTTGCTTCTTGCTCTTCTGGAAAATGGGCACAGCGTTCCCTAAAACCGGCATGGTGGTACCTCCGTGTCTGAGCAACCAGAGGCACACAGAGGGAAGGTAAGAGGGCTGACAATGCCAGAGCAGACCGGGAAGCCCGATTTCCTTGATATTACGCTGGGATTTGCAGAGTTATTTTCATGTGGAATTGGAGGCAAACCTCAAACAACATTAATGGAACCAAAATCATACCAGTTTTGTTTTGGAAACACAGCAATTTTTGAAGACGAATCTGGCATCCAAGATACCTGGCAGCATTTGGATAAAAGTAACCCAGTGATTTCAGGGCTGCTCAGGGGAGGGGGAGCTGCCAGGACAGACCATGGCAGATGCCTCCATTCAATACAATAGGTACATGGAGACTTGTTACTGATTGCTGAGTTTTGTTATTTTATTATAGAGAGCCTCTGAATTTGACGTCAGATTTTGAAGAAGGTCAATGATGGAGGTCATTGAGAGGGGAAGGAGGGCTAGTAGGAATGGGAATAACCAATTTCATACCCTTCAGGGGGACTTAGCCAGGCCCACCTCAAATTATCATGAGGCTGGCAGAGCACATAGGTGCAGACAAGGCCGGGGATAAGACTTGAATGGATGAACCAACATTTCTTTCTGATGTGGCTTTTCCCTTTCATTCCTGCGCTCACAGGCAGCCAGCCCACACTGCCATGCAGCCAGAAATCCCCCACCCACATCACTCCCCCTCGTTGCTGAGGGTCCCTCCGAGACGTGTCTTGTTCCAACCATCCAACACGTGTGCAGGAGTTGCTGCGAGCACAGACCCAAAATCTGGCTCCGTGCTGCACACCACCACCCCTCCCTCCGCTCCTCCACCCCGCCGGCCCCTGTTGTGCACAAGCTCAGGGTATCCTGATGCTAATTTGAGGCTGGGGGCTACCACCAGGAGTAAATGTCGCTGGTTAAATAGGGACAAGGGTTTTACTGCTGACTGAAGCAGCTCCAAAGGCTCTATGCTTCTGCATATCAGAACTTGCATAGCTACACCGGTACTGCTCAGCCATGAAGGAGCTGCTGTATTCCCTGCTGCCTTGTACCAGCAGGCTGATGTGAAGATGATGCTCAGAGAGGGAGATGTTTTAAGGAAAGTGGAGGCTCAGCTGAGCTTTTGATTACAGATTTCAGCCCTTGAGTGATAACACAGTCAGGGTCCTGAGACAAATTGCCATGTCAAGGTTTTTAAACACGGGCTATTATCCTTTAGGGCTGCTTTGAAACGCATCTTGGGAGCTAATAAAAATCATAATTCTAAAATGGTGGAACCCATTGCACAGCAGGGTAAAGCAGTCATTAATACATTAAAGCTTAGTCATCAAACACACCTTTCATTCAAAAATGCCTGAGAAGCTTTGCCATTTACAAGTCAGCCCAGCCTAGGATACTTTTGGGATGCCTTTGTATGCCACCCCAGGCCCCAACACTGAGAGCAAGACTCCTTCTTGTTGCCAAGAGTCATGAAGGCATCCTTAGGCAATAGATCCTCCAAAGCTTTTAGTCCCCCCACCAGGCTGGCCCTTTACATGGCATCAAGCATCTTCCTTGCACAACCTTCACCCTGTCCCATCCTGCCCAAGCTGGATGAGTAATGATAAAACCCAGCAAGGAGGCCAGTTCCTGTTTGCTTTTATTTTCAGTTAACAAGACTGAGCCTGGGGAGAAGGGCCCCAGTGCAGGTTTTGGCCATGGTGTCAGTTTGGAGCTTGCAAAGGCAAAGGCGAGCCAGCAGTTTGCAGCTCAGCTCAGTGGGAAGGAGACAGGGGCCAGAGAAAGAGGAAAGGAGTGACTGCAGGACACCTGGAGAGACAGCCGAGGAGATGGACAGGGAGGGAGGAAGTGCTGTTCTTTCCTAAGGCTGCTATCCACTACAGCACTGCCCTAGCGCTATGCAGTGCTGTCCTGGTTTGAGTTATAGGGTTGCTGAGCCCTGCCTTATTCCTCCTACAGAGCCTGATCGAATGGTGCAAGGATGTCTCCTTCCCTGTGCTCAGGGATGAAGAATTGAGGACTGCGGGGTGCCGACAGCCCCGGGCAGGCCCTGCAGCAGCAGGCTGCACGTGGTTTGGGTGGCCCTTTCAGAGCTATGGGGCTCCTCCAGAGGAGATACTGGGGCCTTTTGCAAATTGCTTGGTAAAAGCTAGAAATCTGAGCAGCCACTGAAGTCCCCTGGTGATTGCTGACATAGGTGACTTGCCCAAATGACGCCTGCAGTTGGACCTCCTGGGATGTATCCTGCAATCTGGGCTCTTGCGACACACAAGCTCTGCCCAGTCCAGCCGTGGTGCCTGACACTGCTCTTGTGCCACCCCGCTGTGACCGTGCCTCCTGCAAAAGCAGAGCAGGTGGGACAGAAGGGAAGGCACCTGGTGCCTTTCTTGCTCTAGTTCACAGCTTCACATTTCCACCAAACTGGTCCATGAAGGTGGGTTTGCACTAAGATGCCCGTACTGCAGTCTGGCTCAGCCAAGATGTGGACACAGGTTCTGCACAGTCAGATCCGTTTGGGAAGCTGTAGCTCTAGTGAGGACATGGGACTGAGTTGAAAAGCAGACCAAGGACTCTGTAGATGGATGCAGCTATTTTTTCAATGCATGTGAGCTGGAGCTCTTTACATTTCCCTTCCAAATCGTGCTGCGCAGTCCCTGTGAGACATCCCCCCGAGAAGCTGACCCTGCTGAATGCTGGGCTGCGTTGGGCGGGTGGGAATAAGCAAAGCGTGGTTTGTTCTGTGTGCTGGGCAGGCTGTGCCAGCTTCCCTGAAGGAATGGCTTTCGGCCGGGAAAGCACTGTCTGTCCAAATGAGCACGCTCTTGCCTTGATTCGTCTGGAATTTGTCAATGGAGCCAAAACTCAGCATTGCTGCGAGAGAACATTTTGATTTCCATTTTGAAACATCATCCCTTTCAGTTTTGTCTTATAAAACTCTTCTTTGCCTTTTCTCTGACCTTGAGGTTGCCTGGTGTGATAAGGCCACATCCGTACTATTACACTTTTACCCTTTAAAGGGGTGGGTGCATCCAATTTGCGGCTAGGGATGGACCCTGTGTTAGGTTAAGTCCTGAATCCTCCCTGGGAATTGCTTGGGCAGAGCTGGGGCCAAATTTGTGCCTAGGACTGTCCCACCAAGACGAGCACGCAGACAACTGAGCAGCAGTGCCTGGACATTGCACTCATACAGATGTGGCCTTTGTGTCCCTCTTTGGTACCAGGCACACTGCCACCAAACAAGTATCTTCTCTGGCAGCTCAAGGGCAAGGATTTTCCTTTGTGGAAATTCAAGCGGGAAAGCTTCTCGCTTCACTTCTCCATGGATTTTATCTTCACAAATGCAAGCACTCAGACATCGGGAAAATAAATAGAAAAGTGGAAATAGTGGGAGGAAAGGCCACAAAAATAAAAAAAAAAAATTGCAAAATACTGATGACAGTCTTGTAGTATCAGTTTAAGGTGAGGTCCCAGCTGTGGAAATGCTCTGCACAGGCAGAACAATATGTGCCCCTTGGAGAGGGAAGGGCTCTGAAGGGACTCAGCGTGGGAAGAGGGGGCTCTTTTCAGCCCAGATCTGATGACATGACCATGCTCCCCATTCAGAGGCAACCTCCTTCAAGTCAGTTCTACATGTTTCATCCCCCTGAGAAAAAAAATTCTGTGCCTCTTCAGTACATGACAGTGTAAAAATGGTGCCATCCACTACCTGAGCAACTTCAGAGACCTTTTTTAATCATACCCTGTGTCGTAAAGGAGAGGACACAAAACACTGTTAGAGGTGTAGTACCAGACTCCTGAAGGGCAAAGGGGTCCAGGAAGGCTGGACATTCTTCAAGAAGGAAATCTTAAAGGTGCAGGAGCCAGCTGTTCCCGTACGCCATAAGAAGAACGGGCGGGGAAGACGACCGGCCTGGCTGAACAGAGAGCTTTGGCTGGAACTCGGGGAAAAAAAGGAGAGTTTATGACCTTTGGAAGAAGGGGCAGGCAACTCAGGAGGACTACAAGGTTGTTGTGAGGTTATGCAGGGAGAAAATCAGAAGGGCCAAAGCCCAACTAGAACTTAATCTGGCTACTGCCGCAAAGGACAAACAATGTTTCTATAAATAGATTAGCAACCAAAGGAGGGCTAAGGAGAATCTCCATCCATTATTGGGTGCGGGGGGGAAACAGTGACAAAGGATGAGGAAAAGGCTGAGGTACTTAATGCCTTTTTTGCCTCAGTCTTTAATAGTAAGAGCAGTTGTTCTCTGGGTACCCAGCCCCCTGAGCTGGAAGACAGGGATGGGGAGCAGAATGAAGCCCCCATAATCCAAGGGGAAATGGTTAGTGACCTGCTCTACCACTTAGACACACACAAGTCTATGGGGCCAGAT
>NW_008824359.1:4015527-4020459 GCF_000699105.1 Pygoscelis adeliae | reverse complement strand
TGTTTAGCCTGGAGAAAAGGAGGCTGAGGGGAGACCTCATCGCTCTCTACAACTACCTGAAAGGAGGCTGTAGTGAGGTGGTGTTGGTCTCTTCTCCCAAGTAACAAGCGATGGGACGAGAGGAAATGGCCTCAAGTTGTGCCGGGGGAGGTTTAGATTGGATATTGGGAAAAATTTCTTCACCAAAAGGGTTGTCAAGCATTGGATCAGGCTGCCCAGGGAAGTGGTTGAGACACCATCCCTTGATGATCTTAAAGGTCTTTTCCAACCTAAACGGTTCTATGATTCTGTGATTCTAATTTTAGAGAACAAGCCCATATTTTTAGATATCAGGTAAAGCTGTAACCCCTTTTGCCCAGCCTGGATGTTACTGTGTAGGTAATGATCTATTTACATGATTTAAACTCCCCAGGCTTTTGCCACCCATGACAAATCTTTCTGATATCTCCATAGCAATCTGCTGCAAAGGGCTCTAGCTGGAAAGGATGCACCTTTTCCCTGAATGTTCCAAGCCTGTGCTGTTCAGATTTCCATAAGAGTGCTTTTTAATTTGGCTTGCATCCCCAACGTAAATGTATTATCTGTAAAATGCAATTTTTGACTGGCACAGTCACAAGAGAGAAACGCCAGTAAAATTGAGTTGCCAGATAGAAAAAAAGTCAAGCAGATTGGATCTCTAGAGGCTTCCAGCATCAGGCGTGGAAAAGAGATGATAAAACACTCTGTTCTGAGTCGTATTTTCTGCAGTGTGTTAGATGGCAGCTGCTGACTTAACCTATTCAGTGCCTGACAGTGCACCACAGCTAACAGCTGTATCTCCACTGCAGGCAGAGATGCGATGCAGCATGTGTAAAAGTATGTGAGGTGGCTCAGACGCTGCAGGCAGGAGGGCAGGGCTGCAGCGCTGCCTGCACAGGCCCGCTGGGGCTGCAGGAGCTGTCGTACTGATGTACTCATCCAGCTAATGTCATCGGCGGTCAGCTAAAGACGTCGGAGCGCAGCTGAGATGGGCTATGATTGACTGACTCTGTGCTCATCATGGGCTGGGCCTTCAGAGAGGACAGGATGGGAAGGAGGTTTGTCAGAAAAGAACAAGGTCAGGGTGGGAAAGGTGTCAGAAAGACCAAGGGTTAGACAAAAGCCGTGGTTGTCTGCAGGTTTTTGGGCACCTCAAATTTCCCCAGGCAGAAAGCAAGAACCGCACAAGAGCACACAGCCAGGCTCCCACTCATCTTGAGCCTCAGCTGTCTCCATGATGCAATGGTTAACCGGGCAACACCATGGCTTGCAGAGCCATCTACTGACAGAGGGATGGAGGACAAGGATTTTTTTTTTTTTTTCCCATGATGTATAGGTTTTTTCCAACTTTATTCATGCAATTGAGAGGTTTCTTGAAGTATAACCCAGGGGCAGTATGGCCAGTATAGTCTGGCTCCTGCACACAACACAAGAATTGTTTTACTTTGCCAGTCTGGTATGTGCTCTTCTCAGTAAGAAATGTTCAAATATTGCCCCATCTTTAGACATGGATCTGTGGTGCAAGACAAAGAAGGGAGAAATGAAAGTTATTGTGAAGTATCCTTGGAAATTAGGAGACAGACCTTTCTCTCCTCAAATAGGAGCTCTGCTTGAAAATCATGATACTGTAAAATTATACATTCTGTGGACGCAGGCCTGAAACTTGGTCAAGGACACAGCAGTGTCAGGAACGAGAGGGACGAGCTGAACAGAGGTATGCCGAGGCCGCGGGGCTGCGGATCCTGAGTTACCGGGAAGGCAGGGGTACATCCACTCTTAACCAAGTTTCCTTCCATGCAGACACTGCTCTGCCACATCAGGCCCTTTCACTGGGCAGTTTTTTTATCTGCTACAAATGCATACAAGCCCCAGCACTTTTGTTTTACATCAGAGTTTGTACGGATAGAGGGCTGGACCTTTGCCACTCCCACCTTCTCTCCGACAGCTGTAGAAACAAACCTTTTCTGCCTGACCTGAGTCTGCAAAACAGACTGCGTGTTTATTCCGCGACAATACCAACTTCTTTTATTTGTGTGCGAACAGCAGACTTTAGAATGGGTACAATTCCCATTTTCAAAGTGCTCCATGCCTTTGGGGTAGAAACGCACCATTTCTTTAAAACTATAAACAGATGCTGGGATTCTTAGGTTTGCAGAGTTGATGTTTCGTGGAAAGCAGAGTTTACAGTGATCTAGAAATAAATTCCTACCACACTAAAATGCATCACGGCATTTTTAGTAGGGAAAACTATTTTTTTCCAAAAGATTTTATTTGGTTTTCGATTTTAAAATAAGGCAAAATTAGAATGAACTGCATGGCTTGATACTACATGAAAGCATTGACATTTTCTCCCCACAGGAGTACTGGAGATCTTGAATAAGACCAAGCTTCAAGATGCAGTGCCATCACAAAATGGAGTTTCTGACACAGGTCAGTTTTGTCATCAGCTGTCTTGGTAAAGAGCTCCTTTTGTGGCAAAATGTGGACGCTTCAGCAGCACATTAGCAGGATGGAGTTTGAGAGGATCATAGACTCATAGAAAGGTTTGGGTTGGATGGGACCAACTTGCAAAGCAATTGCAAACACCAATTCAGCTTGGTCTGAATTGCAAATACAGACCTGCTTTCAATTTTCAGTTGACCCCATTCCCCCAGAACGGCTGCATGTCATGGACACCAGGTGACAAACATCTGGTAGGGTCACCTGCTTCCCTTCAGCCCCGCTGAGACCTTCCAGCATTCAAAAATGGAAATTGGAAAAGCAGACAGCATTGCAAACTGGGTCACCATAAGCTGCTGTGATATTTGCTGTCAATCAGCTTGCAGCCTCCTGTCTCTTCTCTGTCCCTCTGCCAGACTGCAGTGGAGGACACCAAGATTACAAGAAGCGTTAGTCGGTGCGGGAGGCACAGGACATCTTTTCAAGCACCCTCCCAGGTGCTTGTTTGCAGCCAGCCCTGTTCAGCTTTCATCTTAGACCTACATGGACAGCAAGCCCTCAGTTTTCCCGGTGAACTTCACTCAGTCTCCCTCGGTACAACTGTGAGCAATATCAGATTCCTTTTGGCCCCGACCCACTGCCCCATGCAAATCAGCCAGCTATAGTCTACACAGAGCTGTGCATGCGGACCTTAACCGAACTTGACAGCTCTGCATGGTGGGATGCCTCAGGTTTGCCACGCCAGCCTTGAGGCAGGTGGGTTTTGATAATGTGCAGTGCCACATACAGGTACATGGTAAGTACCTTCGGACAGTCCAACAACAGGACCATGGCTGAGGGATGTACCTGGTGCCTTTGGCCATGCTTCAGCAGAAGCACCATGGGGCTAGGTGGCATTTGGAGAAGATGGTCTCTCCTTATCTCTGGGGATATCTTGCATGGCCAGAGTGTTTACCGATAGGTAACAATGTTAACCCAACCAAAAGAGCTGGGCACTTGGCTTCACATGCTTGGATAGAGGCTGTGGGACAGGCAGTGTGCAGAGCTCAAAGGGAAGGCAGTTGTGGGGATGTTCTCCTGTTCGGTTCATCAGATTGACAGGCCTGTGTGGAATATGAAAAAGGTGAATGCTTCTTGTGACTACCTCTCCTCCATGCTCAAGAGCTAGGGTGAACCTTGGTATAGAAAATACAACTCCTTTGATTTTTCAAAGATCTTATTCCAGGCAGCTTCTCCATCTAAAATCCTTTCTGAATGAGTGCCATGTCCAAGAAACCAAGGAAAAATATGGGGGATTTTTTGCCAAATGCTTCCTTCCTCAGGGGAATCCTTGTAAGGTCTTAAGTTTGGCCTGGTTTTTGATGTGTTTTTTGAAATAACGTTACACCATCTTGGACAATGACGAGACTGGGCTTTGTGGACCAACCCTCCTGCTGGGTCTGATGGATGTGTAAAAATGGCTAAGCATCTTCGTAAGAAAGGTTGCGATCACATGGAAAGACATTTTGGCGTAAGGCTAACTCAGTGCATCCCGTTTTGCTTGGAGGGTTTTCCCTATTTACACATAGGAAAGGATGCACAGAGAGAGACACGTCCCTCTAGAGAGCCATGCTGGAAAGCGAATTATTCATGCATTTCCTTAATAAAGGATCTTTCGGATATTAGAGTAACTTCAATATTCCTACTAGAAATTTCCCATGGAAAACATCAGGTTCTGTAAAAATGCTACGGTTGATTAAGGGTTGTGCACATCAGCATTATGTATTCTTTGTTAGATGATAGCTAAAAAGGTTTCATTTCACAAGTGATGTTCTTTGTGCACTTTAATCTTTGGTATGAGTTTATTGAATCATTCTGAAAAGGGAAAATATTTTGATCATTAAAAGGAAAAAAACCTCAAAACCCTTAATGTTTTTCATGCTCTTTTGAGATTCAGTCTTCCAATTTTACTTGACTGACTTATACCAGAAGATATATGTTAGAAAGAAGTTTTCAAAATGACATGAACTTGTAAAATTTAATTTCTAGAAGTGCCTTTGTACATGCAAGCATTTACACTAAAAACATGTATGATGCAAACTTTACTATCAGCTGTCAGCATAGCCCAAATACTTCTCCACCACTGGCATACGTAGATGGTATGAATAATAGATGTTTATTTTTTATATCATCTAATCCCTAAACCAGAAATTTTAGTAGTGTGTTATCCCTTATGACAGGAATATCAAATATATGGCTGTAGAACAATCTATGCAGACTTCTTCCAAAATAAGACACAGATATTTTGTTAAAAATTTCAAAGGAAAAATGAGTCTCACGAAATTTCACTTTGGCATTTAGTGGGGAAAAAACAAGGCCAGGGTTTGAGACAATGTATTTTTTGGAAATTACTTTCTCTCCTTTTGCAATTATGCAATAAACTTGTGATTTCAACCATGCTGCTGAAATGAATCAGAATACACACCGCTGACATCT
>NW_008824359.1:3993754-4015495 GCF_000699105.1 Pygoscelis adeliae | reverse complement strand
GAGCATAGTTCAAAACTGGTTTAATCTGAACCCTGACTAGTTTGTTTTTCTCTATACACACACAGTCTCGATTCGTCCTTTATTAGTTCTGCCTTCTTCAGCACATCGTTCATTCATTAGTTGTATAATTCCCCATGAACTTTGCTCCAGTACAGAGAGTGGCCTTCCAGGACTGTAGGCTCTAGCATGGCTCTTCACCTCTCCAAATTTTACCTTTCTGTATCTGCTACAATTAGATTGGCTTTATTCTTCGCCTCTAGCATTCTTCCCATACAGGCTATTCCTTTTGTTTGCTGACAAGTCAGTTTACTGTGAAAGAAACATGCTCATTCATGGACCTTCCCTGAAGTAATAAGGAATGTGTAAGAACATCGATGTAATTTTTTCAGAGTAAGCTTGTATGCAGACAGACCCCAAGATTTACTGAAAAGACTGTGCCCTGTGCTTCATGAATGTATTATACAGGCATGGGGCATGGAGAAAAAGAGAGCACACCCACCTTGTATAATTTAGAAAATACCTACTTTACAGCAATGGTGATTGAATAGTTAAAAATTTGAAAGACTATCCAGATTAGAGCTGTTGCCAAGGGACTCAGCATTAGTCAGTTGAAGGTCAATAATCCTGTAATCTCCAACTGTTGCACATCCTGTAGGAGCATCATGCAGGGATACAGCTTCTAGCAGAAAGGAGGAACAGTTCCATACAACACCCTTAGTCTCTGTGTGCTTAAGTACCTGTACATGTAAGACCAATTGCTAGCATGACTGAACACTCCTTTTCCCCCCATGAACACAACTGTTAACACCATCAACTAGCCATAAGACAGAAAAATAGCCACATCACTGAGCATCCCACCCCTCTACTCTGAGACTGGATTGCATCTGCTTGGAGACATAGGTTTTGTCATCCTGATCCACACTGAGTAGCTGTAGTTAGAAAATAAAGCTCAGCTACTCTCATGAGCATGGGCAAAGGAGCTAGAGAACTGAGTAGGGGCATGGGGAGCCCAGGATTTTCCTGCTCCTTCTGCATCATTTCTCTGTCTCAGGAGGTTTTCAGTGTTAGCCAAGGTTGACTTTGTCAGGATGAGGATATAGCCATTCTTCTCTGTGGTGGATTTGAGGACGGGCTCCATGGTGGCAATGGATGGGGACTCATCCTTCGTCTGTGATTAGTAGCACTCAAGGCTTGGAAAGTGCTAAAAGTTGAACGTTCTGGGTCATGTTTTGATTCCAAAAAGCACAGGGATTTATTTCCATCAAATGATGGCAATCTGGCAGTTAAAGAGTTAGCGTGCACACCTCTAAGATGTTTCATGCCAGAGCTGCCAAGCAGGTGGGAAATGATGGCTGGCTAGCTCCTGCCACCAGAGACAGAGAGGAGGAATCACGTTTCTTGGCTCTGCCCACGAGGAGGTGCTACAGACTCGGGAACAGACCAGCTCACCCAGAGCAGAGACAGACCCTATGCAGAGACCCAGCGCCGCAAGTTATTACTAGTTACTTTTTAACAGGATCTATTTTGTGAAACACTAGAATAATAAGACTTTATCTTTTTCCGTATCTTTTTTGTAATGAAGCATCCGAAAAGAAAAGGAAGTATCAGCTGGTGTTCTTTAGCTCAAACAATATACTTCTTGTAAAACTTCACAAGCAATTAATATCTGATTAAAGTTGGGCAAAACATCTTTTCCCCTAACTTCAGACCTGCCTTTCTATTATGCTTCTCATAAAGGAAAATGTTTGTTGTGAACAATAAAAGGAAAGTCCCACTTTCCTGTGAATAGCTGTAATATCAAACCTCAGCCTTTAACATAATGGGCTCCTATTCTCTCGCTGGACTAAAGGGCAGCCTAAATGAAACATTCCCAAGAAGAGATGGGGAAAAAAAATCCCCTAGAAACAACAAAAAAATTCCCAAACAACCAAACACTCAGCCTCTGTCTTGTGCCAAAGTTCTCTGCTTTGCTTTCTACCTGACTGTCTGCCAAGAAATGAAGAGATTATCCAAAAGCAAGACACAGGATCCTTTCCCCTGGGCCAGAGCTTTCATGGGGAAAGAAGAGCCCAAGCAGATGGAAAAAAGAAACAGAATTTCTTTTGTAAAAAGCAAGGGGAGAAAGAATAGCCATTCTTCTCTGTGGTGGATTTGAGGACGGGCTCCATGGTGGCAATGGATGGGGACTCATCCTTCGTCTGTGATTAGTAGCACTCAAGGCTTGGAAAGTGCTAAAAGTTGAACGTTCTGGGTCATGTTTTGATTCCAAAAAGCACAGGGATTTATTTCCATCAAATGATGGCAATCTGGCAGTTAAAGAGTTAGCGTGCACACCTCTAAGATGTTTCATGCCAGAGCTGCCAAGCAGGTGGGAAATGATGGCTGGCTAGCTCCTGCCACCAGAGAGGAGGAATCACGTTTCTTGGCTCTGCCCACGAGGAGGTGCTACAGACTCGGGAACAGACCAGCTCACCCAGAGCAGAGACAGACCCTATGCAGAGACCCAGCGCCGCAAGTTATTACTAGTTACTTTTTAACAGGATCTATTTTGTGAAACACTAGAATAATAAGACTTTATCTTTTTCCGTATCTTTTTTGTAATGAAGCATCCGAAAAGAAAAGGAAGTATCAGCTGGTGTTCTTTAGCTCAAACAATATACTTCTTGTAAAACTTCACAAGCAATTAATATCTGATTAAAGTTGGGCAAAACATCTTTTCCCCTAACTTCAGACCTGCCTTTCTATTATGCTTCTCATAAAGGAAAATGTTTGTTGTGAACAATAAAAGGAAAGTCCCACTTTCCTGTGAATAGCTGTAATATCAAACCTCAGCCTTTAACATAATGGGCTCCTATTCTCTCGCTGGACTAAAGGGCAGCCTAAATGAAACATTCCCAAGAAGAGATGGGGAAAAAAAATCCCCTAGAAACAACAAAAAAATTCCCAAACAACCAAACACTCAGCCTCTGTCTTGTGCCAAAGTGCTCTGCTTTGCTTTCTACCTGACTGTCTGCCAAGAAATGAAGAGATTATCCAAAAGCAAGACACAGGATCCTTTCCCCTGGGCCAGAGCTTTCATGGGGAAAGAAGAGCCCAAGCAGATGGAAAAAAGAAACAGAATTTCTTTTGTAAAAAGCAAGGGGAGAAAGATGTGTAATATAGATGAGAAAATGTGAGAGATATGGATGAGACATTGAGTGAAAGGGAAGATGCAGCCATTTCTACCATCATGTAAAGATTAATTAAATCATGTTCTGAATGGGGGCACTGACGGCAACTCCCTCTGCGGCTCTTCTACTCACTGTATCGCTGTCTCGGTTTATTGTCTGCAAGACAGGAAGAAAGAAACCTATCTGCATTGCTGAACTGTGAGAAATCAGTTAATGATTGAAGAGGATTTTAAAGACGGGAAGCGTGCAGCATTAAAATTGGTCGTGGGTAAATACCAGGTGGCTCAAACTTTGCCCTCGGCTCATATAGGCAGCCAAGCATCTGGGCTTTTTACCTTTTTGCTCATTAGTGAAAATATTTTAGAACAGGCTCACTTTGTGTTTTGAATCATGCTTAGGGAAATGTTACAAAAATTACTGTCAAAACTCTCAATTCAGTTTAAACAAAAACATTTTAAGCAACAGAAATGAAAAATAACAGAGAAAAACAGTATTAAGGAAACACTTCAGAACTGTCAAACACTGTGTCCTGGTTAGTGTGGAAAACAGGCAAACATTGAGAAAATACTTGGGTTTGGGTTTATCCAACCTTAACCAGAACAGCTGTTTAATCATACTGTTAGGTTTCAGGCATTCAAATAGACTAAAAATATGCTTTAAATGGTCAAAATGTTCTTCTCTCACATGTTTATTAATAATCCTGGAGCAAAGTACTACTTTCACCATTGGCAATTAACCTTGAGTCTTATATTTTCTTTCAACAACTAAATTGCCATTACATCACCGTAGATGCAATATTCCTTCTCCTTTTACTGCACTTACCTGGCATCTCTCTGCTGACTTTGCACACATTGAAAATAGGCAATGATCTTACTGTGTGAGAGAGAAATGCTCACAACTTATTTTATTGAGGCTCAGGATAACACCTTCACCTCCCTGGATGTAAGGAGGAGTTTCATCAGGAGCTCAAGGGGAACAGGACTAGTTGTCCCCTTGAAAAAGAATATAGAGGTGGTATCATTGCAAAAAAACTGTGGTATTTTGCTTAAATGGTATTTGCTTACTATCGTCTAACAGACAAAAGCTAAGCTACTGCACTATGTGACAGAAGTCCTGTATCGAATGGATTTTGGCATAATGTAGATACTGGTTGAATTCCTGCGACTAGTATAGTCATAGGGACAAAAATGAAGAGCAGAATAAGGTACAACAAGGAAATGGAATGAAGAATGACATGAGGACATTCTCCAATGATATGAAATATGAAATATGAAAGAGTTAGTCCAACATGTGATGGGAAGGGAGAAATAATAAATAATAGGTGACAGGTTTAATGCCTTTTTTCCTTCAGTAGTCACTTAAGAAAAAGGAAGTTTATTTACAGTGCTTAAGTAGCTGGTGTAAGCAGGATGAGATGTTAGTGATCATCCTTGAGAAGGTGGTGAGGACAGATGAGGTTCCAGGGCACTGGAGACGAGCAAGCACGGTGAATATTTTTGAAAAAGAAGGAAGGGAGGTACGTAGGAATTGTCACTAATCAGTCTGACTGCATTTTCTGAAAAAATATCAAAACAGTGTTCGTAAAATGCAGAAAACATCGAATTAATAACAGTCAAGGCAGATTTGTAAAGAATCAATTTGTTCAACCAGTCTACGTATGGCATGTAAGACGTTGAAATAATCTTTCCAGTCTAGATAGCATTGCTAAGGCTGCAGATGGAATGAGTGTGCTTGGCTTGGGAAAAACACTTCAGAAAAGATGTAGACAATTCATCCATTTCTAGGAACTTCTAGACAATTCTAGAAAAGAGAACGGATGGAGAAGATTGTAACAACCTTTATGTAAACAAAGACTTCTGAAAAAAGGAAAAGAACTGTTCTTCCTGTATACTGCAAAGGGGCATAAAATAATCAGTTTAAATTACAGAAATTACACTTGCACTAACGTTTTGAAGTCCCAAGTGACTGAACTGTTCCAGCTTGCTTTCAGTGTAACAAATTCTGTCCTCTTTCTCACTGCAAACTAGTCAAAGACCTGCTCTACAATAACTGATCTGTTCACACTAAATGCTCTCCTTTGTTAGAAGCTGATCTGGCAAAAATCATGGTGTTATACCTCAAACCGTGAGTCACTGAGCTTCCTCTTTAGGAGGACAAATGAGACACAGTTCACAATAAACTACAAATAATCCCCACGGATCATGAGTTCTGATTGTTGGAAATACTTGCAGACAATCATTTTAAAACTTTCTTCCTCTGTACACAGGCTCCTTCTGAATAATAAAGAGTGGTACAGAACCAGGGTAACCATACTGTACTGCTCCTGGTAGAAGAGTATCTTCCTACGAGCGCTCCACCATCTGTGGAAGAGCTCTTTTCTTTGAACCTGTGCACAAGAGGGTAGAAGATGGCAGAAATAGGAGTAAGGTAGTAGTTTGGGAATCTGCAGATCTTGGTTTGCTTTCCACAGCATGTTTCCAAGACAGATCTGCAAAGGTGGGTGGTAGCAACTGACACTTCAGAGGCAGACTTCACAATGCCCAAATTCTCTGTGTGCTAAATGGGGAAGTTTCCAGATCAATGTTGGGATGGTAACCACCAGCAGGACGCTCACGATGAGGGTAAGAGCTGCCTGAAGGTCTCTCTTTGCTCTTTACCAAATGGTGGCTTTATAGATTTACGTAAAAAGCCAGCAGGCAGTTCCCTAAGGCTCCCCAGTCCCAAATAACGACCCCCGAGTCAGAAAAAGTGTTTTGGTTGCATGCAGTGTATGTTTATGGACCCATAAGGGCCTTACCTTAACAGAGGTGGAGGAAGAGTCTCTGCTGAGAAGATCTAATTAATTAGAGTACAGTAAGGTGGGAATTCAAAGCCTTTCAGGAAAAAAACTGCAACTGTAATATGAAGTCTTCCTCCTGGGCAAGAGATCTGGGCAGCGGGGTTCTTGCAAACGGCAGACATTGCCTTCGGCTGTGTACGGGGGAACACAACATCGTAGTGTATGTTACACAGCCGGAGAGAATCAGCCCTGCCAAGGGTTGCCTAATTTCTAAATTCTAAGTAGCCCTTGGCCAAAAATTAGGTCCAGAGAGGTTTAATCCAGACAAGTGTTTACTGTAAAACATGTGAGTAATCCTGGGATTCACACGTACCACGTTCCCACTGAAAACGCTAAAAGCTCAGAAGCACACTGTGTACTTCAGACGTCCTCCTCCGTGCTAGTGAGGCTCTTCATTTTTTAAACATCATGATTTTAACTGAGCTTGCTCTGGCATGGAGCTCCTGGTAGTTAATTTTAGATTGTGCCACTGTGAACAGAAATGTGGCATTCTGATGCGGCATGTGTGCAGTGCAGATATGAGGCAATTCACTGCTGTGGCCTATTGCCATATCACAATCCTATTATCCCTTGGGAGGGAAACAATGTAGATTTATGACTTTGCTTGAGTTCTTTGTTTTGGTTATTTTTTCCTGTCAGGTTATTTTTAGTGCAAAATTGTTCCAAATTATGTTGAGAACAGGAGAAGCTGAACTAAAACCATGATCGGAAACGCTGCTGTGTATGAGGGATGTTTCTGTAGACAACAAGAGCCGGTGGTATGTTGTATTGCATAACCCTAAAGAAATCTCTAGAAAGCAATGTGTTACCTCTATTATCTTCAGACAGTCGCCAGTCCAACCTGCCCTGGCATGAAGAAGCAGCTCCACTGGCTGACAATTTTAGCAGCTGCAGGATCAGGTGCTTTGAAGTGAAACAGCCACTTTCAAGAAAAAACACGTCTCTGTGTAAGGACATGAGCTAGCTGACACAGTCCCTCCTCTTCCACTGCTGTTGAAAGAATACACAATATTCAAACCCTTAAATCACTTGCAGGCTTGTGTCCTCTGTTCAAGACATTTTACACCTCCCTGGGCTATTTGCTTTCAGAGACAGAACCATGGTGTTTCTCAGAAATTAACAAATTCACAACCTCTTTTGGGTGGCTTGGGAAACAGCAGCATGGATGAATGCTCCACTGATACGGTTTTAATGTTGAGCTGTCAGAGGTACGGGTACCTCACAGTTCTTGAAGCCTAATTGTGGAGCACAACTTTCTCTGTTGCCGTCTGCCTGCTCCAAAGAGACAGCTGTGTTTCCTTCCCTTTAATGAAAGAGTGCTGTAATAATAGCTTGCAAATATTTTATCTCTGGAAGCAATTATTAGTTTGTTTTAAAAGCTGAACTAACACTGCAGACATGTTTATTCTCCAAGTAGACACCCTGTATTTGAGCTATTAAATTTCTCGTTACTATTTTTAAACCAGTGTTGTGCAGTTGTGAATGCAAGTTGCTTCATCTGCTACAGAAAACACCCTAATTTGTTAATAAATTAACAAAAGAGGAGTTAAGGCAGAGGTTTCAGGAGCAAAAAATTATGTTGGGAAATCACCTCAATTCCAGATTAAATTAGAAGTGTGTGATGTTGCCAGAAAGTCCCAAAGCCATAAGGAGCTGTGTAATGCTCACAGCCCCTCTGCTCCCCTCCCAGTGAGTGCCCTCCACTGTCGGTCTCCGTCCCCCAGTGCCTGCAGCCTCCTGCCCGCTCCGCAGCCAGGAGCTTTCTGTCTCCTGTGGGACAACAATGGCAGCAGCCAGGGCCAGGGCTGGGACATGCTGGCCTCCACTGACACTTTCTAATCCTTGCTATAGCACTGTAAACTTTAATCAAAAATGAGCTGTACAGACTAGGGCCAATCTCTCTTTAGTGGCCTCAGCAGGATTTTGTACTCCGTTAATCGTTGCCCCAGGCTCTTATGACAGTGATTGCTCATTTGGTGAAGGCCACCATTGCAAGTGGCTGCTGGCAGGAGCCTGAGTCACAGGCAGAGTCAAATTCAAGGGAAGTTGTTCTTTTCTGAATATGAGAGCGCTGAGGAACATGCAAGCTGGGCAAGGTAAGTTGTTTCCATTTTTTTCCAGGCTGCAGTTATTTTTCCTCCCTTTCCTGGGGGAAGCATGGTGTCAGATTCCTCCTCTAGCAATTATGAAATGTTGGTAGTGTGTCACACATCTTGTGTTCATGGCTATCTGCACAACAAGTAATGCCACACCTTTGAGAAGAAGCAGGCAGCCTTACATCCACAATGGGTGATATTGTTTGAATTTTGTGGAGTGATATCCCCTTCCCTCTCAAAAATACTGTGCTACAACTGTATGCTGTGACACTGTTAAACCTGTGCACCAGGTTTGTCTGATTTGGGCCTGTGTGGGGTTTGTTTCTCTCTTTCATTAACACCCTCTGCAGACCCCTGGTTTCCTGAAGGGGATGCAGGACCAGAGTAGGCTGCAGGCTAGCAGAGTGTGGGAAGTGTTAGAGCCACCTCCTCTCTGCCACCACCCTTATACATTCCAGGTCAGGTTGGATGGGGCTTTCAGCAACCTGATCTAGTTGAAGATGTCCCTGCTCATTGCAGGGGGGTTGGACTAGATGACCTTTAGAGGTCCCTTCCAACCCAAACCATTCTGTCATTCTATGGTTCTATGTCAACCCAGTACAGCTCCCTCCCTCCATCCTTCCTTTGCTCCTACCCCTGCTTGGACGCCCACTGATCCCTTTTTGCACCATTGCTCTTGACTGCTTTGGCATTTTGTGAGAAGAAAAGGGACAGCAGATGAAAAATGGGGGTACAGCTCCTCTCCTGTCCCTGGGCCTGCCTGGAGCAGAAAGCCAGTGCAAGTAATACAGCCCTGGTTCTGTTTTCTTCCTCCACTGGGGGCGCTTAGGATCGTATCACACAATAAAAGTACAAAACTGCTTCATTGCTCCAAAAAGCCATGTAAGAATATAAAGCCAGTCTTTGCACAATCAAAGTCAATGCGAGCTCTTCCCGCTAAATTCAAAGGCGGCAGGATCAAGTCTGTACGAATAAAAGGGGAGCTCCAACATTAAAGGCAGACAAAGAAAGGGCACAGCATGAGCTCATGGGATTGTTTACTACGTAACATGCTCTCCGCATTTTTTATACCTTTTGCTTGGATCTCATTCTCCTTTGAACTCCAGACAATGTGCATGTTTAAGCCCAAACCCATTCCCACTAAAATAAGTGGATGTTTTCTTACTAACTACAATGCAGATTAGATCAATTCTTTAATCTCATGTTTTCCTCTTGAACACGATAATCAACCATTTCATGCTTGATTGGATATAAAATTAAGCCAGGCAAATTAGCTTTATCTCAGAATGTTGTGTATTCTAAACTATCTAATTTTGCTGGGAATACACCAGGGTCTTCTCATCCCTAAAGGTGAACACAGCCCAGATCTAAACAGGAAAACTGCACAGCTACTTTACTGTGAAAATATTGGGTGAGGTGGGAGCACACACCATTTTGATAGATACTAAAGAGAGGGTACAGTCACAGGCACTTCTGCCCTGGGACAAATCAACAGCACAACACAGGGTATGCCGATGAATCTGATTAAGCATCTTCAGAAGAAAAATCTGCTCAAGAAAACATTTTAAAGATGTGAAAAAACTCAACAACAAAAATATACCCTTGACAATGCGAACCACTCACAGTCACTATTCCAGTTACTCCCTGCCTGTTATGGTCTGCCTCAGTCCTCTCCTATCGGCAGTGTTTTCTTTGAGCACATGTAGAGCGTATGGTAACAGTCATAGAGCTCTTCTATCTTGTAAAATAAAGGTCTCACAAGTAATGGGACGCTTGTGAATAGGTCCTCGTGACACTGGAAAGGAGACAGACGCATTATGTAATTTACAGGAAGTGCTTTTGGCAGCTCTGCGACTACAATTTCTATAAATATCTGTTGTAGAAAAAACACAGGGACACAAAAGAAGCTTTGTCAGAAAAACAACGATACACTGTCGTAGGGAAATAACGTTACTAGACTTTGCAAGAAGAACTACACTCTGAGGCTGTTGGTTTATATTTTGAAGGAGGAACCTACAGCCTCCAGATCCTACTGGGCTAAACTCCTCTGCTTTTCTAAAATCTGCCTGTGGCTGGATCAGTCTTGTTTCATTAAGTCCTTTTGGTTCTCTACCTGGGCTGAATTAACAGTTTTCTTGCACTTCTTGGAATAAAGTTTGGTCCTGGGCAGAACTGTGGCCCCATGTTATTTTCCACAATTTGGACTCAAAGTTTTTTGAGGACGGGTGTTGCTTTCGCAGTGTTTAGCACAGCTGCAGCCTTTTGCCAACAGACAAGTAAATCATAAAAGTACTACCGGCTTTTCTGCAACACTTCTGGAAGGCCCTGGTTGGCAGCCATAAGGGCTAGCTTTGATTATCTCTGAAGGTCTGTTGTGAAGACTGGTTTGAGCCCCAGCCCAGACACCTGGGAAAATTTCCTTTCCCATCACAATAATGAACCACAGTGTTTAAAATGATAGTAGCTTATTAAAGGCGGAGAAGAAAAGATAAACAGAATAGCACATGTTGTCATGGTTTAACCTCAGCTGGCAACTGAGCACCACACAGCCGCTTGCTCACTCTCCCCCCACCCCGGTGGGATGGGGGAGAGAATTGGAAAAGCACGTGAGAAAACTTGTGGGTTGAGATAAAAACAGTTTAATAATTGAAATAAAGTAAAATAGTAATAATAATAGTAATAATAATAGTAATAATAATAGTAATAATAATAGTAATAATACACAAAGCAAGTGATGCACAATGCAACTGCTCACCACCCGCTGACCGATGCCCAGCCAGTCCCCGAGCAGCGGCCCCCCCGGCCCGCTTCCCCCAGTTTATGTACTGAGCATGACGTCACATGGTATGGAATGTCCCTTTGGCCAGTTGGGTCAGCTGTCCTGGCTGTGCCCCCTCCCAGCTCCTTGTGCACCTCCAGCCTTCTCAGTCGGTAGAGCATGGGAAGCTGAGAAGTACTTGACTTAGTATAAGCACTGCTTAGCAACAACTAAAACATCGGTGCCTTATCAATTTTGTTCCCATCCTAAATCCAAAACACAGCACTGTACCAGCTACTAGGAAGAAAATTAACTCTACCCCAGCCAAAACCAGGACACATATAATGACCGGGTACACTTTTCCCAAAGTCAAACAAGAAACAAAGTAAAACAATGTGAAGCCTTCTCTATAATTTCATGGCAAGCAAACTGCAGGCTGGTTTGTGTGTCCAGTACTAACACCCCACTGGCAGCTTGTGAGCCCCGTCTCTCCTCCTAGGATAAAAAAGCTGATACGTGAAGTCTGAACCGTCCTTCAGCCAACCTGAGCTCCTTCTCTTTTCTGGCTCCTCTAGCAAGCTGTCCCTACTTGACCATTATTCCTCTTCTTCAGTGATTTCTACCCCCAGACCCAATTTTCCCAAAGGATCCTCTTAACTATGGTCCCTTCTCTCTCTTTTTTTAATATGTACTTTCATGCCCTAAAGCTACAAGCTATGTGAAAGATCAAACAGACCAGTCACTCCAGGCCTGTTTTGGCTCGGTTGATTGGCTCAGGTTTTTCTTGTGTTATAGAAACTGTGTAATTTCTTCCGCTTTCACTTGCCTGTTTTTTTTTTTTTTTTAACAGAAATGCTCCAAATATGAAAAACTTAAAAGAAAATCCAATGTCTTTCAGAGGCCTGCCTCAAACAACATGCCCATTAATCCATTTCCCTAGGTCCCTTCTGGGCTACCAGACTCCAGCTGTTTGCTCCCTCCTTCCAGGCTGCCATCCTTTTAGAGCTTTCTGGATGGGGTTCCCCTTCTCCTTTAGACCTCAACCATCAGGCTCATGGCTCAGAGGCTTAGGTCAGATCTATCTGATGCAAAGACTATGTATGAGGTAAGTTTCCTCTTGAACACTTGTGCTGATTTCCTGGAAAAGGCATTTGTTTGCCTGGCCTGTGTTTGCTGTATTGGCTACAACTCCCGATCAGCCTTCTCCTCCCTCTGACCTCAGGTTCCTGTCTTTTCATCTTCTCCCAGAAGCTCCAGGGCCTGGAGCTCCTTTCCCTTGCCAGGCCACAGACTTTCTATTCTTCTACTCTGATACTGCCCCTCTGCTGCTTTGATCAGACTGGGCTCCGATGTCCGGACTATCTGAAATCAGCTACGGAAGTTACTATATGAAAACCAGGTGATAATAACCAGTTAGGCAGTCAAAAATAGAGGCAACTAAAATATATTTGTGACTGTTATAACCTCTTTGGGGAAATGACTTGAGTGGGTTTTTAAGGCAACAGGTATATAGCTAGTGCTCCAAAAACAAGTACCATCTTAAAGCCTACTGCAAAGAAGATTATCAGCATCCCCTACAAATAGGGAAGATACACAGAACAAACCTGTGGATTAAATACCATCTCTTTTGCAAATGGTTTTACAGAATTAAATAAAATGGATACACAATTTAAACAAAAATAAATAGTGTATGTGGAGGTGAGGAGGAGGAGGAAAAGTGTTACGGGCCAAGGGAGAATAAGCTCCATTTAGAAAAAAAAAACCAAATACACATGAAAGGAGACAAAGTAGAGGAACAGGAGATGGAGGACTGCATAGGGCAGTACTGTTGTACTTACAAAAATAAGTAAATGGAAGGAACAAGCATCTTCTGTTCCAAGACGAGAAGTTACCATATAAAAATGGTATCATGGCTCTTGTTTTTTCTATCTCCCTCCCTGCAAACACAGCCTGGGAGCACAGAAGAATGGGATTACTACATCTCATGCACCATCATTTCTAATGGAAGTTACAATGCTGTTATCACATACAGCCACGACACTTATCCTACCAGAGCTTTCTTCATGGACCTTGTAGAGCAAAACTCCAGAGTCCCCTTCAATTAGACACATTCAGTATCTGCTGGTTTTGGTAGAGGTGAAATTCAACCCTGTGCATATTTTATGTGCCCTGTAATAATACCCACTCTTTCATTGCACAAGAGGCATTCTATTGCCCTCCTATGACACTTCTTTGGGATTGCAGCTGGAAGATGTGTCACTGGGACTTCCCTTTGTCTCCTCACTAGGAACTAGACGCTAGTGACAGATGCTAGATTGGCAGCCCCACAGAAACAGATACTCCAGGCCACCAGCTTGCACAAGTGGTGATAGTTCAAGTGTCTGGCTTCTGTATGGCACCTATCACTTTGCTGCTAGACCACACAGGTTAACCAGCAGCTGTCAAATAGCACTGTTCAAGCACTTCTTCTGGGCCTGGGTGGTAACTCACCTGGTTTATGTCATGGGAGCACAGCCAAAGCTGATAAAAGATTTCAGTTCTTTATTTCAGTCTTTTTTTCCTTTTAGGGAAGGGGAGATAGTTGCACTCCTTACTGCAGCTCTGCGCCTCTACCTGCCCCTTTAGGGATGCCCTTCCATCAGTCTGAAGACTGTCCTTCCTGAAAAGAAGAGAAACAGGGTGAAAGTAGGATCATGATAACCCACTGGAGGCAGCAGAGTTACCTAGCTCGTTGTGATCTTTATACTGATTACTGTCACCAGTACTCAGGTTTGGTAATGCTAAGCTTGCTGTGGCATCTGTGTGCTATATTGCAATCACTCCTGAGTATTTGGATGTCAAAGGCAAAATGGTAATAGTGAAGTCTGTGCCGTACAAAGCCTTGTATCAGCCTATAAATGTACATAGATGCCTGTGCCCTCTGCTTCTCATGGAATGGTAAGAACTTGACCCTTGTGCATAGAACTTTTAAAAAATAAACATATATGTATATACATACAGCACATGCATGCATACACACAAACATACATTATATATATGTGTGTGTGTATGTACTTGAACTTAGGAAATAATGTAATCAAGTCCTTTATCCTGCTAGTAAAGCAAATCACATAAGAATAATCCATTACATAAAATGAGCAAGCTTCATCCTATGAACTGTTATGTCACTTCTCTCCAAACTCCTGTGTGAATGTTGTTCCAGAATATCAGGGCTGTGCTCTGCAGTGATATTTCCTTTCTAATTTCCAGTCTAAGCACATCCACCACCATATTGTGTCCATTGATTCCGAGCAGTGCTGCTTGTAAGCTTTAGCCGTTTCCTCTCCCTCAGATCCGCCCACGGATGTATTTGCAAAGAGAGAATCCCTCCCTTCTCAGTCTTTGTTCTGTGAGACTAAACAACCTCTTTTAGACTGCTCAAACTCCAATATGGTTCAAACGGCGCTTTTCTGTACCTATTCCACGCTGAATTTACTCTTCTTGAACGTGGTCTTTGTATTCCTTTTTCATGAGTAGGTCTTACTAGTTAAATGACGGCATCAACTTTTCCCTATATAATGGAAACACCTCTCCTGATAAACTGAAGAATCATATTTGTCATTTTTGTGGCTGCATCGTGTTAGTGGGTACAGCCAATTACTACTCTGATTTTTCTTCTCAACATCTATCCTTTTGATCAAATAACTTGTCACCATTAGCTTAAACGCAGGACCAGTGCAGGACCTTGCACTTTGAACTACTGTCTTTCACACCAAGAGACTTAAAAACAGAGGGAGCATAGTTAATTAGCCCAGTATTTTATTACTTTCTTTCCACTTCAAGACTTCCTCTTTAAGCAGCTGTGTCTAGGTCTTGTCTCACTTTTGGGTATATGAAGCAATCTCCGGAAACATGAACTAAATCTAACTCTACATTGTCCAAAATGCACTGTTGATTTTGTTTGCAAGGAAAATATTTTAATAGCAGAATGTAAAGGCAAAAATAACGCAGAGATGCTGCAAGAGGAATATGTATCCATCTACTTTAATGAAGGCATTCGCTTTATCAAACTTCAGTCATTGAAGTCTAAGCTAGTTGTGTGGTTTCCCTCTACAACCACCAGAAAGATGCTGGCACCTCTCCAGGGTTTTTATCACTCATATTTTAGGCACTTATTTTAGGATCTGATGAACTGTTTCCTATCAGTGCCTGCTTCTTCCTTTCACAGATTGTCAAATGAATCCACATCAGCAGAGTAGCTGAAGCATGCAGCTAAAATCAGGTGAAATGAGCCTCCCTTCACTGTGTATCTTAAAATTCAAAAGAATATTCCAGTCAGTGACTGAAATGGATGGGTACATGAAGCACGCCATGCTGCATTTTTCTAAAAATTACAGGTGGACATTAGCACTTTTCTGAACATTATAACAAGGGTGGATTTCATGCATGGGTGTTCCTGTGTCCTTTTTGACCACTAGCTCTGGAATAACTAAATGTTCCAGTATAACACAGGAGTAGGGCTAGTCAGCAAGAATGAAAAATGCTGAAGTTTTGGCACTTGGATTTTTCACACACTGAGAAGAAAACAGATCACAGAGCAATCACCTGGGATGTCAGAGAACTGTATAAAAGAACTGCACTCCCTAAATGCAGTCATTACTGACATGTCATAAGACAAATATAAACACTGAAAGAAAAATATAGGATGTTTGAAACTTTTTTTTTTCCAGAAACAAGTGTTTTCCAGAATGTTTATTGCAAGAATTGCTGTCATTTTAAATTGGAACAAGAAAAAGTTTTGGAATTCTGATTTCCCATGAGAGAGCTCTGATTAATTGGTGTAGAAAATGGCTGAGATGGGAAATTGCCTCTGACCAATCCTATGTTACCACCTGTCCTTATATCAGACCGATCCTGTTTTCTAAGAGCTCACTCTGAAAAAAATAGTATTTTAGCAGACCGGTGTGTCTAAACAAAACTATTGTTTTTGCTCTTGTTTGTGACAAAAGGTCATGAAGAGAGATTGGGCGTTCCCGAGTACAGCAGGAGCTCTGGAACAATTATAAACTGGAATTTCTAAAAAGGAAGGAATTTGATGTGAAGGGCCAAGTCATAAGGATAAATTAGATTCAAGAAGCGATGCTGACTTTCAAGTAGTCTGGGCTGGAAATAACACATAGGCAGAAGTGAAAAAGTATAGAAAACATTGTGTCTGCAAACTGTTCTCTGAGTGGGTGTTTTTGGGAGGGTGCCAGCTAAAGGATTCAACTTTTGGTAGGAAAAATATGAATTATCCACGCCCATATCTATGGGCAATCAATTCACAAATCGGCTGATTAGTTAATGTTGCTTCCTTAGAAAAAACACTCAGGTTTGTGAGTATACTTGGTGATACACTTCTGGTGACTCAGATACCGTGGCTGGAGCACATTCCCCTTTTCTGTCACACATTCCCCTCTGCACCTTCTGGGGGGAAAATGCGAGTCCCAACAACGCAACAAACTATTCCATATAATTCATTTCTTTGTGGTGTTTTTCTTTGCACACAAAAAGCCTACAATTCTTTGCACCTTAATCAGGAAAAGCAGAAATAATCTCAGTTCACTGCCCCCCCTAAAATGGGAACTGAAAAATATTTTACTTGTCAAGACATAAATCCAACCTTCTGTTTGCCTCTCTAACTTCATTGTCTCTGAAAACAAAATAGGAGCTCCTTTTCCTCCTTCAGGTTGAGATGTTGATAACTCTTAAAATGGAAATACAGAGTCAAAATTTCCACATGTAGCCAGTGGGTGAAACAGAAAACTCATCTTCTGCTGATTTTGTGGGAATATGCCCTGGTAGAATGTATAATCCTCAACTTTTAAACTTCTTAGGAGGGAAATATAAAGCAATCAGGTGCTTCTGAAGTGCTCAGTCTGTTGTTAGGCTGAGCTTGCTGTCTCTCTAGAAAACCTGATGTGCATTGTTGGCAGCAGGCATCAACGCCCCGAGGGAGAGGATATACAAGCCTGCAGGAATGTAGGTAAGTATCTAAGTTCTTACTCTGCATGACAACAACAAAAAATAATCAGTGAAAGCCTCCAAAGCTCTGTCAAGGGGCCCTTCTTCACAGTCACAAGTACCTTACTAAGAGGAGAGCTAACCCTTCTAATTGAAAATATTTCCTATTTATTGGATCCAATCACAATTCTGACTTTTTTAACAAATAAAATTGATAGGTTTTGTTTTGTCTGGGGAAGGGGAGGAAGAAATGTGGCTCCTTTCTTGATCTGGGCAATATTTTCTCTGCACTACTGCCTAATAGTTTTGTCAGCTGTAATTTACTTGATAACCCTCAGAACTGAAAATGCAGGACACCAACCCTTTTGTAAAATTTAGTAGCTTGCTGGAAATAGTTATACACCTTACAGAAGCATCTACTGATTATAGCAACACATCCTAGAGTTCAGTTAGTATAACTGAAGGCGAGGGTGTGTAATTGTCAGGGGAAGTAATATTTTATTATAGAATTTTCTAAACAGCGAGTATTTGGTCAAGTCTGGTTATCCCACAGATGTACAGGCTGCCCCTTGGGAATGCTATTTATAAACTCAAAAGCGGCTGAACAGCACTCACAAAAAGGCTGCCACTTTCAAGAAAATTAATGACAATCTTACATTGTTTGAGAATGAAGAGGCATTGTGTTAAGCTTAAAGCATGAAGCGATAGACAAGTATGTTTGCACTCCTTTGTCTTGACCTCTCTATCGAAGACTGTGATATTGATGAAAACGCACTACTCATTGCATTGTCAGCTTAGAAAAAATCAATACAGGAAAATGTAAACACACAGGTAACTCCACATCCCTTTCTCCAAAAGGCTCCCAAGAGCCTATAGCACATCACTATAGAGAATATTGTGTCTTCATGTCCTGGAGCTTGCAGGGTGTGGCTTTGCTGTACTTCCATTAAAAAAACAACCACAACAGAACCACAAAAAAAACCCAAGGCAATCATACTCAAAATAGTTCCCTGAGTGCAAGTAATATGTACAGAGTTTCTGCACCTGATCAGTCTTTTTGGTGATAGCCTGGTTTTATTTGGAATTTTAAAAATTACAGTTGAACATAGTTTAATTGCAAGCCCAAACTGCTCTGAAGACAACAATTCCCTGCTTTAAACATTTCCTGCTGGATTTGGAAGCTGAACTGACCGAGCAAAACCATCAGATGAGCACTAGAACTAGTGCAGGAGCCGAGATAGATAGCCAGAAACAGAAGTTCAGTGTCAGAGAGTGACACTTTCCAATGGCGGTGGCAATGACTCAGCCGCTTTTGGCAGCCCACTTATAGCACAAAGGGGCTGTACAGGTATCAGTGACTGCCATTTGAATATAAGAGCACCTTCAGTTGACACCATCATCTTACCTGTGGCACAGAAATACCCCCTCATACATAACGTGCGTGCATTACAGTGATACAAGTATTCATGATGATGTATCAACTACTACCTTTGGAGCAAACTTTATATCTTTAGATCATTGCAGTTAGGACTACATTGCTGTTACTGATGGAGCGAGGGAAAAATTACATCACTAATACTGTAAGTTTTCTGTGAAGTCGTCTCTGCAGAGAAAAGGCTTCTTATCTCCCTCTCGGAGCACGTGGGAGAGCTGTTACAACAACAAGCAGTTTTTCCTTTACTTTTATTTTGGTAAGACAAAACGGCTGAAGGCCACAGCTGTTGATCTATTCAGATGCCGAAGGAAACCATTGGCCCATTGGACCCTGAATTTCTTTGTGCTAGATGTTAATATAAGGAAATCCCAAACAGTGTCTGCCAAAGGGACTTAATACAAATGCAAAATGCCAAATGTACATAAAAGGGAAGGAGGAAGGTGGTAGCTTATTAGAGAAAAAATAAATATGCCAGTGAAAAGCACAGTTTGCTTTTTTTCTGCTTCTTCTTGTTTTAAGTACAGTGTGATGCACTACAACCAAACTGTGGAGATGAAAACTCTCCTGTATTTCAATCAAACAGAATATCTTTGAAACTACCTGTGTGGTTACACATATGGTTATACCGCTAAGGACTACATGTCCACGTGAAATGCTTTTTATCAGCATGTGGACGGAGCTTCTCCACAAACTCCCTGCTGTTTGCAGCTTTGCATTAATTAGTTGTAATAGCCCAGTATAAATGAACTGAATCCTCAGAAGAGATGTCAAAGAAAAAACGTAATAGCTGCCATCAGGGTAACTACTCTTTCAGATTACTGTTATAATGGCCTCATGGCAGCAACATGGTTAATTGTGGCCTATACTGAGCCTGAGTTCCAGATACACCCCTCTCCCCCCCAGTTCTTTCCTTTCAAGATTCAACAGTTACAAGTCCTTTATTTCACACCCGTGTAACAGAAGTGACATTTCTAATACTTCATTCAGGACTTTAAAAGTACTGGACAATCTGTCATCTCCAATAATACTTTAATCAACATTGGGTCCTATTTGAAGGAAGTATTTTTATACAACAAAATGAGGCCACAGAACTGAAACTTGTCCTGGCTCCCTGTCTTGTGCTCAGCCCAGCAAAATGGAGCAAGGCATAGGAACTTTTGGCATGAGGCAAAGGAATAAGACAAGGGAAAAAACAGTACTTGCTAGTTAAGGCTAGAACCGATTATGAAGAAGAGAACGGGATTGACTAAAGAGGTTGATAATAATGGAGGAAATAGATCAAGAGTGGTTAAACTTGAAACAAAGGACAGAGGAATTTGTTTCCACTGGCTGATGTTCCTCAATCTTTTCAACCAAGAACTTAACCAATAAACAACAAACCATTTTTGTGGTGTTGCCACAATAATTTCCAGTTAAAGACAAATAAAATCAGGATAAACTTCCAGTGCCCATATTATTTCCCTCATTTTGGTTGTTTGCTTGTTCGATGTGTGAGAATGCAAGTGTAGTTGGTTTACAAAGCCTTTCTCAATTATTTTGTAGACCAGCTCCTGAGTTCTCATAGATCATCATTGATCCACACTCCACGTTTGAAAAATACGGCACTATTGCATGATTCTTTCGATAGACTGAAAACCGGCGCCCCAAATTCCTTAGTATCACCAGCTGTCTGTAGTGACACAGTATTTCATCCTCCTTTAGCAATAATCCGCAAGAAAGACTACGACGAGTTGCTCTTCACCTGGATGGAGGGAGCTGTGCTGCAGTTGCAAAGGGTCCAGCCTTTCTAAGAGCCCTGCATAGCTGCTAAGATGCTGCATAACGGAGTGTCTGTAGGGGGGCAGGAAGAAAAGGACAAAGCTGGTTTTGCTTCTTGAAATAATGCAACCACCCCCAACAATTAAAAGAAATAATAGGATTAAATGTTAGTGTGCAAGCTTAATTTGCCCCCTCCTTGAAAATCTACATTTTGATACAGTTTTTATTTACAAAAAAATTGCTCTGTGTTTTGTATTTTCTTTTTTTTTTAAGAGTCCTGCCTCATTCTGTGGAATAAGCAGATTCACTCTCCACTGAGTATGCAGTGAAGGGAAAAATACGTGTGTGCTGAATGCATATTTTCCCACAGTTTGTATTTTTTTAAATGAAATATATCTGCTGCTTCTTCAAACCAGCAGAGGGAGTTTCCTCATCTAAATAATTTTTTAATTTTTGAAACACAAACCTGTCTTTGTTTTAGTAATGTTATGTTACCTAATAGGAACTGCTACTGAAAACAAAAGGTGAAATTTTACAATCATCAAGACTGTTTAATTCCTTAGTGCTAGAGGCTGTATGCCTCCAGTCAATTTTTATGCGTATTATTGCGCAAGAAATTGTTGTCATGAAAAATGCAATAGAGTATCAAAAACATGAAAAATGGACTTGGCTGGAATGTCTGGGAGCAAACTATTTGGTTAAAGGGGAATGTACAATTATTGGAGTACATGTGCCAGTCATGTACATGAAACCATAACTTAGTAACAGCTGACACATGATTTTTGTTTGGAAGAAAAGTCAGTTCTTTTATTTTTTTGTGTTCTAGGGAGAAGTTTTGAAAGTTCCAGGTTTAGGTTTCTTTATTTGGAAGTAATGGAGTAATTGTGATTACCATAGTGGCAAAAAAGTTCAAGTGAAATGTTCACTGTAGCACTACTAGGAAAAGAATCTATCATTATTCCTAGTTTTTTTGTGAGAGAAAAAAAAGCATCCCCAGTGGTGACAAATTATATCATTCTTATGTTATAAACCTACATACCAGGCTTTATACAATGATCTCTCCTATAAAATAAAATGATAGCAGTTACCAATGTTAACAGTGAATATTTTCTTGATCTGTGAACATGTCACAACTCCCTGCAACGGCAGCAGATGGAGGCTCCACGAGAAGCAGAGGATCCCCTGCCTTCTTGCCACCAGGTAGAAAGAGGGGACCCAAGCGATGGGGGGGAATGGAAACAGGTCCCTGCTCGGGGTGCCAGGCGAACCCCCGCCCGGCCTCCCTCACCTTCCCGGTTGCCCTTACAGAACAGGTATGGGGCCCTGGAAGTTGAGGGCCAGGCAAATGAGGATGTGGACGAAGGTCCATCCGGGAGGTTGCCCAGGGTGAGGCAGTCAGCCCCACGCATTATGACTGCCTCTGCCAAGAAAAAAAGGAGGGTGATTGTCATAGGCGATTCCCTTCTGAGGGGAACAGAGGGCCCTATATGCCGACCGGACCCGTCCGACAGGGAAGTCTGCTGCCTCCCTGGGGCCCGGGTCAGAGACATTGCTAGGAAGCTCCCTGATCTGGTGCGGCCTTCGGACTACTACCCGCTGTTGGTTATACAGGCTGGCAGCGATGAGGTGGCAGAGAGAAGTCCTGAGGCGATCAAAAGGGACTTCAGGGCACTGGGGAGAGTGGTTGAAGGATCGGGAGCACA
>NW_008824359.1:3988567-3990807 GCF_000699105.1 Pygoscelis adeliae | reverse complement strand
GGACGAGAGGAAATGGCCTCAAGTTGCGCCAGGGGAGGTTTAGATTGGATGTGAGGAAAAATTTCTTTACTGAAAGAGTAGTTAAACATTGGAACAGGCTGCCCAGGGAAGTGGTTGAGTCACCATCCCTGAAGGTATTTAAAAGACGTGTAGATGAGGCGCTTAGGGACATGGTTTAGTGGGCATGGTGGTGTTGGGTTGACGGTTGGACTCGATCTTAGAGGTCTTTTGCAACCTTAATGATTCTGTGATTCTATGATTCTTCCTCTGTGAAAAGCAAGCAATAAATTCAGATATTCCATGAAGCTCAACCATTAAGCATTTAAAATGCTAATCTTTCATTTTTAAAAGTCTTGTTGAACAAGTTCCACCTCAGGAGAAAATAATCACATTTATTCTGGGGAACCTAATTGGATTTGAAAACACTCTGAAACAAATATGCACTTTTATAATTCCATAGAGTCAGAATATCAGTGCTCTACATTCTGCTTGAACTGAAAGAAATGACTGAATAAAAAGCAAGATCCAGTGTTCCCTGTATATCTATCAGTGTAACAGCAAGACTATATTTTCAAAGGACTGGATAAATACCAATCTTTGCATAATATCCAAGTGAAAATGGATAATTAAATGTTTTCAGCTTTTACTGAAATGGAAAGTGAGGAAGGAACTCATTGTAGGTGATTTAGAAGGTAATTATTGGTAAATAAGCATTTAGCACATGACATCAGACATAGAGCATATAGAAAAGAAATGGAGTAGTCACATGGCTTAACGGTCAAGCCATATGTTAATAGCCTAGCACAGATGTGTTTTCCTTATATGTATTATAATTGCCAATTCATATAAGAATGCTAAATATGGGTCTCTATGCTGCTTTGAGTTACACATGAGCGGGCTCTTGCATTTTTGCAAAACTCACTGCAGCAAAGTCTTGTCAAACTCAGCGGAGCATGAGGCAGACACAACTGTTTAGCGCCATATAACTCACGGACCAAAGCCCCAGAGAAGGACCGGCTTTAGACATGGGCAAACCAGAAAATTGTACGGGGCTGCAGATGCTGGATTCAGCAGCATCGCAGCCAGTCGTCCAGAGAGAAGACGACTTCTGGACTCAGCAGCCACAGGGGCTTCCCCAGGAACCATCCCATTTCTGCCTCGCTGGTACTGAAAAGGAGATGGAGGCTAAAGCACAGGACCAGCTGGATGGTGGTGCACTATCATCAGAGCAGATGGGCTCTGAATAAAATTCAGTTTTTGTACTCAGACTGCTAAGAAGCTTTGAGCCAGCCCTGGCCACAGTTATTAAGACATGTAAAAGTAAAACAGAATTTCAGAAAGCCAGCATCTTGCTAGTCCACAGCATAAGAACCGAGAACCACTGCTTTGCTCTCCAGCATGTTCTAGACTGAAAAGGAGGGCAGAGGTAGCTTTATGTCAGCATGAGTATTCATTCAGGGCTGATCCAAACGTAGTGACGATGCTTAAATAAACTGGAATGAGCTTTTGCCCTAGTTCAGACCAGCTTCTGGAAAGAAGGCTACATGGAGCTCCTTCAACTGTCTGTAAAGGCGTACACTGTGACTATTTTATTTCTCACCTCTCGTTCATGCATACTTAGCCTTGTGGCAGGGTTTAAAAAGGTAAAAGTTGCTACGTCAGATCAAATGTATAATTCCTCTCATCCTTTATCCTTTTTTTAACATGTAGCTCTTCAGAGGAAGTTGGAAAAAAACTATACAGAAGGCAGATGAGGATAATTCATCCTCATGGAAGTTATTTTCTGAATTTTTATTGGGAGTGACTTCAATCTCTAAGGATGATGTTTCCTTTCTGTCCCAAATCTCCTCTTGCTACTAAGTATTGTAAATCAGGGGGTGCGGGGAGGTTGTACTTTTATAAAAAATAGATTCTCCTTTTAAGGGGAGTATCATGGGGCCATTTATCAGCATTAAACGCTACACCTGCTTCAAGGAAATTCTGACCGTCACTTGTATGTTTCCAGTTCTGCTGACGGAAGAAATGGAAGCACAGTCTGCCTCAAAGTACAGTGAAGGAGATAAAATATCATACTACAACATGGTATATGCTTGTTTACACCCTCAGACTTCACATTTTGTCTTCAGTACTCATTATCTGATTCATTTTCTGTTTATATGCCATGAGAAAGATGCTAAGCAAAAGCTGACTCCTGGAAATACTTGACATTCTTTTTAGGCTAATTTTGTCCTGAGCTTGGC
>NW_008824359.1:3987946-3988533 GCF_000699105.1 Pygoscelis adeliae | reverse complement strand
GATTTCTGCAGAAAGGAAGACAGAATATTTTCATTTCAGAGAGTCCTGCTGTGTTATATTCCCTGATTTTCATCAAAACCAGACCATGTTTACTTGCCCTTTTGGCCTCAGGGTCACTGTTTCTTCTTTAAATCAGTTTAGTTCTAAGTAGTTGTTTTCACTCAGTCCCGGGTTTCCCACAAAAACCTAAACAGTGGCAGCCAGATAATAGCTTTGAATACTTTCCTCCTTTCTTAAGTACATCTTAAGTAAAAAAAAAAAAACCAACAACAAAAAATATCCCTCCCCTATAAACTCTCCAAAAGCAATGCACAAGCGAGGTTAGCAGCCTCGAAGGCTGCATAAAAAGGGGACATGCCCGCTTTCCTCCCCAGGCCTCCCTGCACACACCCGTCCCACCTTCCCTGGGCCAGGAGGAACGGCCTGGCCCCTGCAGCCAGAACCCACCCCAAATCTTCAAGACTTCTCTGCCCAAAAGGGGCTTCCCGAAACGAGCCCAGCGTGGGTGGTTTTGGGTAGGGGCTAGAGCCAGGAGGCTGCTGGGGGGAGGAGGTTGGGAAGCCCCTGGATGCACGGGACAGGGCGGG
>NW_008824359.1:3956131-3986785 GCF_000699105.1 Pygoscelis adeliae | reverse complement strand
GGCGGGTGGCAGCGCCGGGGGTTACGTGGTTTTCGGTGGGGAGAGCGAGGTTTAAAGCCGTACAGCGAACTCTGATCCAGCGCTGGTTGGAGGGAGCTTGGTTGGAGTGGCTCGGTGAAGAGTAGAAGTTGTCCTGATTAAATCCAGCCGTTTCGGATTTTTTTTACCTAGCTTCGGTTTGAGCTGTGCCTTCACCCATTTCTCCACCAAGGTGTTGGCTTAAAAAAAGCAAGTGTATAACGACTCAAAGTATTCCTGTTTTCATAGTGTGCCAGTTCAGGTTTACACTCAAAACAATCAGTTGTACTGGGTCTAATTTTTAAAGTAAGAGCATCTGCATGGAGAAGTATGGAAGTGTGACTTAAACATCACCCTTCAGAGCCCTCTTTCCTTATTCAGAGTTCCCCCGCTGGGGTCCAAAATGGTCCGCTGACCATTTTGTCTGCTCGGTTATCTCCACTCGTATTGCATCCCTTGCTTCGCTGTCTGGTATCACATCAGCTGCTTAATGTGCTTCTGGAGGGGTGTGTGCAGGGGTGCCTGTGACGGTGGCTTTGTGTGTTGCGTGAAGAGGCATGCATGTGCTTACATTGCTGTGTGCAAGCGTGCCACGTTCGATGAGCGTGACTTAAGCTTTTTAAGTGGAAGCATACCTGGCTTTTGTATAGCTTTGCTTCCTCCCCCTTGTGCGTAAAAAGAAGGGAAGAAGCGCATGGTGTGCAGATTAAACGTGCAGTTAGTGAAGCCATACGTGCTCCTCTTGACTCGTGTGCCTCCTGATTATAAAGATGTGATTTCAGTGTTTTCATTTTAAGGAAAGTTGTCTTATGTGATCAAAGCACACTTAAAATGAAGTCTGAAAATATGAAGTGAAATTGGTGTGTTAGGTTCTGATACAAACCAGACTTAAAGAACTCACTTTTTGATGCTTGTGATTGTTCAGAATAGGTAAGAATTACTGTTTTGTTTCTTTTGGGCTGCATTGTCTTGCAAGTGAGAAGTGTTTACCCAGGTCATTTGCGGTGGCCTGCCATGGTAGTTCCTATAGCATAAAGGTTTAGTATGCTAGTTCAACGTTTTGAACTCAGTGTGTAATGCTGAAATGTGAAATACCTGAGGATTTACATATGGTAGGCCTGGATTATTAAAATTATTAGTATGCAGTTAGGAATACTGTATATGACTATTAATAAAAGACTGAATCCAGTTTATGACTAACGATTACTATATGACATTGTTCTGTGTATTTTTTCCTTACCTTTCCTTTTCTTAAGTGTGGCTTCTTTCTCTGCCTCTTCTGATCACAGTAGCGAGCATATTATTACTGCTCCAGAGGAGACTGAATTGAGTGGGTGCGTACACTGCATGTCAAATATTGTTATTGCATCGATTGTTATAACCATAACAATTTGTATGCATGGGCAATTACAGAACTGTTTGTGCCAGAACGGTGGCAAACCTCTATAAATGATTGCAGAATGATCCCAGAGCTTTTTAAACAGATTTTCTATGAAGGTGTCATCCTTTATTCACATTTTCAAGTGTTACTCTCTTGTGACCAAAAGTAGGGAGGAATGTACAGTAAAACATCTCTAAAAATAGCAGTGGAAAAAGAACTAACTGTAGTTTGCACTGCACTCGCTGTATTTAGTGATGGCCTCATGTTTACCTTGAGAAGTCATTATTTGGTTATTTTATGAATGATATCATGGTAGAGCTGGCTCTTGATAAGACACTGTTTGTCTTTTATGTCAGCTTATGAAAGATTTCACATGTAAGAGGTGGCTTGGAGGGGACTGTTGAGGTATCTGTTTGACAAACTCATTCAAGGGTTTCTGAGATTTACGGAGAAGTAAGAATGGGGCAGTATGACTCTGGAGGAACTAAAAGGAGAAGGGCAGAAATACAAAATGCCTTGGAACAGATTCTTTTATGTTCTTGTAGTAGCTGGAAATTAATGTTGCAAGAGCACGTGTCATTCAGACGCTTGAAAGATGGGGAGGAGGATGTTATCAGAGGTGACAAACACTAGACCGCATAAAGTTACTAGTAATGGCCAGTTACATGCTTAAGCTCTGTCATTATAATTCTTTGCCTTCTCTACTAGATTAATCATGAGGATTCAATATATGGCTCTACAAATAGACAGAGAAATAGATTAATTAAAGGAAAAAAATGTATTCAGATGTTCTGGGGAAAAAAACTTTGAGGCAATTATCTTTTTGCTGCCTTGGGTTGATATCCACTTGGAGGTAGAGTTCCATGTATCGGTGCATTATAACATCTGTCCGGCTTACTTCTATGGCTCAATAACATATTTTTCCTAATTATAGTTGAGAAATGGTTTGATTATACAACTTGCACATTAACAGGAAGGTTGAGCTGAATTTGCAGCCTCCAACTAATTTTTTTTATGGCGTCACAACTAAGAATGAAACATTGCAACAACAGCTGCCACAGTGGTACGCTGAAATCTACTGGACTTCTGTCAGTATCTTAGCTATATGCATTCCCCCCACCCCCCTTTTTTTTATTTCTAAAAACTTGTGCAAGCTTTGATTTGTGGTTCCCACAAGTTAGTACATTTGAAGTTGCTGCATTTCATCGTTAGAAAACTTTATAACTTCAGAATACTTTAAGAAGCCAGACATACTTCTTCATTGCTAACACAATGAGTATAAATATACTTAAATATGTTTGGTCTACAGAAACTATTTAGTAAGTTCATCAAACATGAAACTTGTGTGAAGCCTGTTGCTTTCTTCACCTTCATGTTGGCAACAGAAAAAAATCTAGAAGGTTTTTGTAAGCAGACTGAATATTTTTAACACACTGTCACAGGGACAGTGACAGATTGTTTCAGTATTCACTAGTAGTATTACAAGAACCAATTAAAACATTACTTCAAGGTTTGTTCTCTAATTTTAAAAACAAACAACTAAAAAACAACAAAGGACTAGAATAGATCAAGAGTCCTTCAGGTAGTATTTTTACCAAGAAATATGTAAGATGCAATGTACAGTTGAACTTTATTCACAGTAAACTACTGAAGAATAAAATGACTTAATCAGAAGTACAAGTTATTGCAACCCTTCTGTACTAGAGTACTCGACGAGCCTAATGTCGATAGACCAACTGTACTTGTACTGGCAATGTTGAGCAAAGTGCTTTCTTATCATTTTCTTTATTCTAGACAAAACTATAAGGGAAGATGATGGAAGGTTGACCTCTGGAAGCTACTGGGAAACCAAATTACAATAACTGGGAAGAGTTCATGGATACTGGGTTTGGGTCAAGGTAGAGGAGAAGTCCCATCAAAAGGTGCCAGAGATTCTGTCAGCTCAGTTCTTTCCTTTTTTGTTTTTCCAAGAATATAAGAGCTGCTGTGCTGAGAGTCCTGTCTGTGGGGCAGGTAGGGAGGAAAAGGATATGGAAAGCAGGTCTGTCATGGAAAGATCTTTATTTTTTTTTTTTATAATAACCCGTGGTCTGGCAATTAGTAATTTATGGACTTGCTCAACAGTGTTTGTAGTTTCACCAGACCTTTTTTATAGATAGGGATGGACTATCAGGGACTTGGACAAAGAGGAACGTGGCTCTGGTCCTCCACAACTACCTGTGGCAGTGAGAGTCCCTGTTTAGCATGAATGGGGGTGTGTGTCAGAAATATGTCCTTTCAGCATGTGTTTTTTTTTTCCCTAAAGCTGCTGCTTGTTCTGCCTGACTCCTTTGTATTTTTGAGAAACGGTGGATGATTGATTGGTGACTTCAGACTGAGAAGTCTCTCTACGTCTACTTTCCTCGTTTGCCAGCCATCCCAGGTGTTGGTCACCTTTACTGGATGGTTATTTTAATTTTGATAGCACTTGTATCTTGTTGTGGAGCATTGTTCAGGACTGTGTCCAAGACTTAATTCAAGACTTAACTCCATGCAGGGGTGTAATTATAGTTGCTGTCTTGGTTTCTTTTGTTTTCCTAACAGTTCTTAGACTTTTTGTTTCAGTTAGGTAGGATCTTCCCTTTGAAGTCTCTTCACCTTCACTGGCGGTCTTCACTCCATTGTCTGCCTCTGTTAGGTTTTTTTGTCCCTTAGTGGGTTTCTGTTGCATAAGCACAGGAAACGCATGGTCAGGCGCGCTGTACTGTCCGGCTGAGCGAGGTGGCTGCCGGTCTGTCCCGCTCTGCCTGTCATAGCTCTGCTCTTCCCATCCTTTTTGCTTCCTTGGAGATGCTGTCACATGTGACTGCTGGTCCGGTATTTCCCTAACCCAGTTTTATAAAAATGATTTGTTAGGAAAGAGCAGCAATGAAAGTGTTTAAGGTGACTTAGGTCACCTTGACAGGAGTGGGTAAGCCGATCAGGTGAAATTTGTTGCTAGTGGGTCTGGGGTGTAGTGATTTCTAGTAGCTAGTCCAACCTGTGGTTACCACCTGGGCACTTAAAATGTGTCTCTGGTCCAGTACAGGGGTTTAGACCTCTTCTTCTGTTTCTTTTAAAATTTTTGTTTGTGGTTGTTTGTGTTTTTTTTTTTTAACTGGCTTCCTATATTGTGTAATGTAGTTAAATTATGTTCAACTTTTTCTTCCCTGACACTCTTCCTTTCCATGAACATTGCTTTTCTCTTCTACTCCAAATTGTGAATTTGCTAACGATCTAAAATGTGCCCCGCTCCCTGTGAAGGGGACACCTGTGCCTTTGCTGTCCCTTATCTTCTTGCAGGTGCAGTGATGAGAACTAGTTTCACATAACTTTGTGCCCTGCTTGTGCACTGCCCTCGGCTGTCCTGTCGCACTGGTTGTTAGCAGGGCTGAAGTACCAAAACTGCCTGTTCAGTCGCCTCTTTCCTAGAGTGATCCCTTGCTATGTTAAATAAAAGCATACCAAAGATTTAATTTTGATGCTAGCCTTGCTTTGAGCAGGATGTTTGCCTAGATGGCCTCTGTAGGTTCCTCTCAGCCTAGATTATTCTGTGTTCCTTAGCGTAAACTTCAATTCATTTGAATAATGTTGTGATGCCAGCACAGCTATTTACTTTCTCTGACTAATGCCAACAAGTATTTTTGGGTGGGATTATGTTTTGCTGCTCTAGCCATATGCAGAATTGACTTTCTTTATACAAAATCAATATGAAATGTTGCTTTTCCAGAAATCTTGAATGAAGAAAATGAAGCATTGTAGATATTTTTGAACAGTATAACTGCATTTCCTGAAAAATTTAAGACCTGCCACTGCCAGAGTCCTAAATCAGTTTGAAGGAGAAGTCACAGTATGTGTGTCTGCCAAATGAGTTAAATCTTTCCACTTTTAGGATGATGTACGCTGGAAAGAATATAATACAAGGTCATTTAGAATATTATGTTTTCTTAAAGGTATATATATTGCCTATAACATGCTCAAGGTGTTAGGCAGGATTGCTTTCAGGGGAATAAATTAGAATCTAATATTTTGAATTATTAAAAAAGAACCATTTTCCTCTAATTTCAGCAATTTGGACAGTGCTGACTTGTGATGTTACAGGAGAGGATTGCAGTTGGAGCTCTCCACTGAACTCTGGAGAAGGAAGCAGGGATCTGTCTGCTTGTGTGCCTTAGTGCTGAAGAGCTTTGCAATTGTAAACTTTGAGTTTAAATTTGACATTGTTGCTTAAGAAACTCAAAATTAATTTTATCACCTTTATTACTTCAACCAGATAAAGTATTATTTTAAATTACTTAAATGGCTTAAGCTCATGCTGTTTTCTTAACAGTACCTAAATTGCCATGAAATGTGATACTTTTTGACAGTAGAGGAATACATAAATGGTTTTGGAATTAAGCAGTACTAGGTAATCTCTCTCTCTCTCTCTCTCTCTCTCTTTTTTTTTTTTAATTTCGCTTCTGCAGCATCAGAGTCTCAGCTGCTGCGAACAGATTTTTGTGGATTGGGGTTGTTATTGATTTTTATTTTAGTTTTAAATTAAGAAGGCAGTTTTGCTGGAGTTCCTGGAAACTTGCCTGACTTACCATTTAAAGAAGACTCTTAAGTCATCAGTATCTACCTCTTGGATAAAATTACTAAGTGGTCAGTCTTAGTCAAATGTTTTTGACTGGATATGTAGCTTGATCTTTTTAAGCTGGCACTGAAATAAGTCTCACCCTTCATTTACGTCTGGCTAGTGAGTATTGTCCTCTGCCTTTGCTTGTACGAGCTGAGTCTTCTGAAACTTCCCTGTCTTCCTGGATCAGCTTTCAGCCAGGCTGGCTCTCCAGAAACTGAGACTAAGCTCATGGTCAGAAAAATTTCTTTACTGAAAGAGTGGTTAAACATTGGAAGAGGCTGCCCAGGGAAGTGGTTGAGTCCCCATCCCTGGAGGTATTTAAAAGACGTGTAGATGGGGCACTTAGGGACATGGTTTAGTGGGCATGGTGGTGTTGGGTTGACGGTTGGACTTGATGATCTTAGAGGTCTCTTCCAACCTTAATGATTCTATGATTCTATGGTTGCAAACAGAGTGAATGGAAGCAGGAGGAGGGTGAGGATGCTGCTTACGGCAGTGTCAGCTGCAGCCCATTTACAGCAGTTGTCAAAGTCGTGCCTGATAGAAATTATTGTCTTCTAATTTTAGGCAGATGATGGAGAGCGGCTTTTGTCGCTCCCCCCCCCCCCCCCCCCCCACCCCAAGCTGCTTTGTTTCTCCATTTTTCAGGAAAAATACAAAAGCAGAACAATAAACAAACTTCTCAGAATGGTTCAAGTTGTTTCCACTCAATGCTTCTTTGGGGCTGGGGGGAGAAAAGTCTCCATCTTTGCTGCTTGAAGAAATGAAACCGCTAGTTTCATGAAGTTTTCACTCTCTAGTAAAGGAGAATCACATCACTTAACTAAAGATACAAGTTCAGAGTTATGAAATGATTTGTTTTAAGGCTGCCTTGCATGCGATCTCTCTTCTCCTGAAGTCATCCTGTGGGTGCAGTTTCATGCGGTTCTTCAGCAGAGATAACTTCAGGCTGCTGCCAAAAAGGGCCACAGCTTTGCGATGCCTCTTCCTGCCTTGCCGTGGCTCTAGTGGTTGTGAGTACGCGGTGTGAGCTGGTAAGCTGGCTGGTGTGGAAGAAACTCTTGTGCCAGGTTTGCCATCATGTCAGCAAACTGAATGGCTTTACTCTGACTGCACAGTCATTAGCTCCTGTGCAAGAGGGTGGATGGGACTATATTTCAGGAGCCAGGGAAGGGAGAGTGTTACTCCTTTTCTATTTTAGCCTGCAGTTACTTTGCACTAGATCCAAGCTGAAATTTCATAAGCTTCTTCTGAGTATCTATATTAATTCCTCTCCCTAAGTGTTCATGATCCAGCAAACAGATTATTTCACAGCTTTTTTGTTCCTAATCTTTAAAATGCTTTTTTTAATCTCCTTGTCATCCTCCCCCATCCATTTTAAGCCAGCCAAGTGCCCTTTTTAAACTGTGCCTCTAACTTGCGTTCTTTTTTTTTTTAATTGGTTTAATAATACCTTTAGAGAGAAAATAGTTATTAAACAGCTACAACTTGTTATTGAGGTGCTTTTTGTATTTCTGTGGATTTTGGTTTTGGTTGTCCTCAGTAACGTGTATGTTTTGAGAAGACGACCGAGCACAGTATGTAGGGGGGGAAAAAAAAAGCCTCTGTCCTTCTATATCCTGGTTTTCTGCAGTTGGGCTGAACTTTAATGTTCCCATTGCTTAAATGCTTTTTGGAGTTTGGCTTATTTAGTACTGTCATAAATCAATAAATGCAAGATTAACTAGAATAAGCCTGCCTAAAACTTAAGGTAAACTATGTTGCTGTTTGCACTCATTTTAATATCTGAATGTTTCTATTGGGGAAGTTATTAACTACCAGAACAAATTGCCAAGGGAAGTGCTAGATCCATCATTTCTTGATATGGTCAATCCCCTGGATGATGCCCATCTCAGTGCAGTCTTGAATCTTCCCTTTTGGCAGATTTAGTGATCACGTGTCCATGGGATGATCTAGTTCAAGACACTGGCCAGAGTTGAATCCAACTGGAAGAGAACCAGCTGGCTGATTTGGCAGCCAACTAAGCCGGCACACCCTGGAGCAGCACAACTGCGAGACCAGCACAAGGGAAGAGGCAGTGGTATGGGAACAAGTAGGGGGAGAGCATGCAGGGTCACTCCTTCATTCTCAGATTGTTGGATTAGGTGTAAGAAACTGTATTTTCTGTAAATGACTAAAGCAACTGTTCCTGAAAAGCAGAGCCTATCTGTTTGGTTTCCGAAGTGGTTAAGTGAAGAATATTCTTTTGTTCAGAGTTTTTAGTACAAGACTTCACAAATTTAGCTAGATTTGCAAGCTGCCTAGGAGCGTCAGCAGTTTTGGGTGACTATCTGAAGAATGGGCCATGGGCTGTTTGTTTGAAACCTCAGTGCCCCAAACAACACTCCTTTTTGTGTTCATCTGAGTTAGTGCTGTGCTGAAGCCAGGTAAAATGAGATGCCATTCTGAAATTGGGGCAGTGGAAGTGCTGAGGGGCACAACAAGCCTTTTGTAGACTTGAGGACAAAAGCAAATGTTAATCCCATACTATCACAGGTATGGTAGATAAGGAGGCAGCAGATCTTTCAGAAAAGTGGAAACAGCAGAATAAAGTCCTTTTATTAAACATAAACTATTATAAACTGTGCTGTTTTGCTCTTGAAAATCAAATACGATGCTTGCTTTGCCTGACTCAAGCTATGCGTGGTACCGAAAACATACCTCATCCTTCAGCACAGGGAAGGAGAGTTTGTCTGTCAAGTGGAAGACAGTAGTTACTGTGAAAATGTTAAAGTAATGTTATACTTAGGCCTCTCATAAAAACAGGATCTGCTTTTACTGCATACCAGTATCTCTGTAAGGATGTGGTACAGGGAAGCAGGGGCATTGGAAACCATCTTGGATGAAACCCTTTGCAGCTTGAGGAGGGATTGAAGGCATTGCTTGTAGCTGTATGTGCTGTAGGGCTGTATGTGAATTAACAGTGTGGTGGTTCTCAAGTAAAAGCACAGTTGAGAGTGCATAAAATTGTTTCCTCTAATTTTCATGGGTTCATCTTCTTACTAGATGCTTATTTTGTGGGAAGAGGGTTTGCTCTTTCAATCTTAATGCTGCATTCTTACTGAGAGAGAATCATAAAATATGTATATGGATTGTAATGTAAATGGCTTCTAATGCATAGGTAGTAGAAGAAAACCTGCCCTGGTAGATAACTAGTAACAGGAAGCCTCTGGCTTGATGAATAGCAGATGAAATAAAGCTGTTTATGAAACATGAGATGTGCTGTCACTAGAGTAAGACACAACCTGCCATGTCCATGCAGCAAGACCATGCTAATTTCCTACCAAGACAGAATTGCTGGATCTTTATGTACGCTGCTGTATCACGCTTTTGCAGTTCTGCGCAGCAATTGAAGAGGTAAATCCTGACCTGTGTTTTTTTTTTTAAAAAGCTAAGGTTATATTGCTGATTCTTCTCTCCTCTTGATTTTACACTTTTTGTGTGTAGTTGGGTCAGCAGGGTTGTGCCTGGTAGTTGTGAAATACATGGGGACAAGTCAAATTTGTGTTTCTGGAATCCAGACTACTACTTCACGCAAATGTGTTGGGAACGGTGGAGGTGTGCGTTCGCTTTCTATGAACTTGTGTTTGGGTGCTTTTGTCTCCTGACCGCAGGGACCAGTATCCCTTGCCCCAGAGAGCTTTTCATAACCTCCCGTAATGCCTCTGCTCCCTCCCCAAATTCTTCAAATACCGATCGTTCTGTGTTACTATCAATTAGCTGTGCAAGACACAGCACATGCTGTAGCTGCTTCCAAGCTGCATATTTGGTGATTAGCCAACCATCAGGTTAAAAGAGTAGGAGTGTTGGGGCAATCCTGAAGTCTTTTCCTCTGGGAGGCCTGTGATTTGTGTGCTTCCTGACTCTGATCTTATTTTTGAGACACTACTCTTCTGCCATGTTTCAACAAAATGGGTGTACAGGGGAAGAATTATTGGGAGTGAAGCAGGAGGATAGGGCAATTGGGACACTCATGTGAGCCTGGTTTCTTCAAGTGCTCAAGATTATGTTCAGGTACCTGGAAAAAAAACCACAGTGAACAAGGGGGTGGGGGTGGGGGGATGGTTGATGTGCTGCAGTAGTACCGGGGGAATGGGCCAAGAGGAACCTCCTGTGGTTCCAAAAAGACAAATGCATAATTCGGCACCTAGGAGGGAACAACTTTGCTGTCTACCAGGTGGCACAAGCAGGACAGTAGCTAGCAGGTGATGGGGGGTGGTTGTTCCCTGCCACGTGGCACCCATGAGGATGTCGCTAAAATACTGTGTCCAGTTTTGCTCCTCTTTCCCCTCAAATGCAAGAGGGATGCCAACAAACAGGAGAGTCGAGTGTGGTTGGGACACTAGTGCATATAGTGTACAAGAAGTTGGTCTAGCATGGAGAAGAGATAGCCATACTCTTCTTGGAGGCACAGTGAAAAAACGTAAATCAATGGCTGCAAGTGAGGACAACAGTAATTCCTGTTGAATATAATGGGGAAAAATTACTGTAAGACTTCAATACCAGGAAAGGTGCCCAGGGTGGCTGTTCTAACTCCATCCTTTGAAGGCTTTTAAAATTTAGCTGGACCATGCCTTGAGTGACCCGATTTGACTTTGAGGTTAGCCTTTCTCTGACCAGTTTGGAGTAAACAACTTCCAGAGGTGCTTTCAAACCTTGTTTTTCTGTGATTGGAAGTATTGCAAGCCATGCAGGTTTAAATCATGGTCTTAATAAGATATGCTTAAAGCCTTCAAAATTCAAGTTACAAATGGATGTTTAAAGGACTCGATCTCCTAACTTTTAGAACATAATTGAGCTAATGAAACAATTTTATCTCCTTTAAAACTATCTGGTTGAGATTGTAGGGTGCCCTTGAGCATTTGTGGTTTTGACTGGCTTTTGTAAAAATCCATTGCATAAGGATTTTTCTTTGTGCTTTTCAATCAACGGTTCAGTTTTTTGTGTTGACTAAAATGTCCACACTAAAAGTAAATTAACTTTATTAATGCCATAATTAGTATGGACCGTCCTGACAGCATGAAGTCGGATAGGAACACTTGTCCCTGTTTTAATGCTAAGCATATTTTGTGGTTTTTGCAAGATCCCAATCTGGGACCATTCAGACTATTGCATCATGCCTGTTTTTAAAGATGAAGGGAACACTTTGTCCATGCTCCGAATGGTGCTTTTAAGTTTCCATAAATTTATTTCAAAGCCAGATTCTTGCCATGTTTGCAGAAATACTAATTGTCATTCTGAATTAGGTATGTGCCAAATTGTAGGCCATCTATCAAAGCATTTCAGCTTTTTTCTTCTTTTATTTTTTCTTTTTTTAAGAGCGTGAAAGGAGTTTTTCTTTTGGTTTAAACCCAAAAGGCTTTCAGAGACTCAGAGACTTTCTTGTTTTTGTAACTCATGAATTTGTAATCTGGAGCTATGATCATGCTGTCCTTTTTGGCAAGAAGAGTCCTGAAAAATATCTGCAGGAGGAGCTGAAGCTGTTGTAGTAACATGGGGTCCTGATATTGAAGGAAGAAAACTTTTATAAAACTAAAATACGTTTTTTTTTTTTTTTTTTTTGTTAGGAGGGGGAAGGGGATGACTTTGTTAAAAGGATTCTAACTGAGATAAGCAACAGAGTCTTCAACTTCAAATGTATTTTTGTGAGCTAATTATCTAGTGGAGATTTTAAGGGAAAAACCTATAAATACGGTGTTGACCCTGTGGTGCTCTTACTGCTTATTTGGTGCTTTGGATTTGGACTAAATCTAAATGAGGTATGATTTTTTTTTTTTTGTTCTTCAGAGCTTTTTGGCATGGCTCTGTTATAGCAGCTTTTGTAATTTGGTGTTTTGTGACTCGCCTTGAATGTTTTGCCAAATAGATGTTATAAAATTAACTTAAGGGAAGGAAGAGACATAAATCTATATATGGAACAGTGTCTGAGTCTTGACTTAAGAAAATGTGGTGTGCTTTTTTTAAAGTACATTCCGCTGTGCCTTCTAAGATCCCAGGTTTTCTCTCCTTATTAAATTAATAGCAGTTTTTCACCTTTGCTTGTGAAGACATTTGCTACCTTTCCTGCAGGTGTCACCTCTCACTTCCAGGCTGGTTTTTTGCAGTGAACTCTACTCAGACTGAAGGAAATAGCAAGTAGCACAAAACATCACTTTCTGCTTAATGTAACTTCCCAGGTGAAACATTTTGACCTCTTCTGTCCTTACAAGGTAGTATCAAATACCTGTAGGTGGTAGAGATCTTACTCTAGTATGTCCTATTTCATGTCTTCTCTTGCTTTAATGGGAGGAGCCTGGCAATTCGCTCTTATGGAAGTGAGGGGGTAAAAGCAAATCCACAATTTTAGCATTTATTAAATTTGTGACCGAATTTAAGAGAAGTATTTCTGATAATATAGGAGAAGACATGATCGGATGCTTCTTCTAGAGTCAGTTTAATGTACCTGCAGTGGGGAATGTATCACTAAAACGCTTTTTTTGCAGCTGGCTGGTGATGACTTATCTACAGGATACAGTTGTAGGATTATGAGGGTATGTATGGGAATGATTTGCTTTAGGGAAGTGAAAATTGACAAACTTAATTTTTTAAGTGTGTTCTATCATACACAGTGGTAAGCACTAGGATGCACTCTAGAAAATTACAGGAGCCTGAAGTAGGAAAATGAGGCATGCGTGGTTTGCATCTTTAATGCTTCAGGGCAGGCTGCTGGGCAGGATTTCTGCTATACTATTTAATTTCCTTCACAAAATATCTTGCTAATTGTACTGGAGCCAGCTCGAGAAGCTGGTGTTTGAGATGGCTACCGTTAGAATTCAATGAGTTTTTCATTACTTGAAATAGTTTGGGAGGAAAAGCGTACATTTTTTACAATTTTCATTTGTTCATTTTCTTAATTACTTCAGCCATTCTTACTGGGCTGTAAAATTAGACAATCTTTTATTAAAAATGTGTGGTGAGTCATTTCTTGGGGAATGCACCACTGAGTTGCCCAATCTAAAAATGCCAGGCGGATCCAGGGCAGCTTCCAGATAGACCAGTTCTGTGCTGACAGAACCAAGGCTCCTGGCTTTTGACTGTCTCATGGGTAGACTGCTATTTTTGTTTTTGTTTTTATTTTCCTTATTTTAGGCAAGCTATTGCTGTAAAAGGATTGTTGCTCTAAGCAGAAAAAGTTTGTGCTAGAATGGGGTGACGCAGCATAGGGCAAATTATAAAAGGAGTAAGGAAAAATAACAGACTGCAGGGTGGAAAGAAAAAAAAGAAAAAAGCAAAACTTTACTCAAATTGCCTTATCACTGGCTTTGACAGTGACAGGAGCTGGCTGGGGATCATACTGTCTGAGAGTTCATGATTAGGATGTCAGTGGAATAGGAGCAGGAAGGTATTTTTGGCAGAAGTGTTCTGTGGCTGAAATTAATTTCAGTTTGGCCAACTTCTGCAGGGTTGCCTGCCAGCTGTAGATGTAAAATTGGAAGTGTGAGAAGCTTTAATGAGGGGTCTGACAGATCTTGTGGATCACAAGTCTCTGAAAGTCACAGGATGCCTCTGAAAGAGAACATGCTAAAGCCAGTTACTGATACGTTCTTTTATTTGTATGGTATATCTAACACCTAGGTAAAATCTCATTAAAAGATTTTTCTGTCCGAATCATAGAATGGTTTGGGTTGGAAGGGACCTTCAAAGATCATCCAGTCCAACGAGCCTGCGATGGGCAGGGACATCTTTCACTAAGATCAGGTTGCTCAGAGCCCCGTCCAACCTGATTTTGAATGCTTCTAGGGATGGGGCATCCACCACCTCTCTGGGCAACCTGTTCCAGTGTCTCACCACCCTCATAGTGAAGAATTTCTTCCTTATATCTAATCTAAATCTACCCTCTTTCAGTTTAAAGGCACTGCCCCTTGTCCTGTCACTACAGACCTTGGTAAAAAGTCTCTCTCCATCTTTCTTATAGGCCCCCTTTATATACTGAAAGGATACAATAAGGTCTCCATTATCATTAGGAAGTATAAAATGCAGCGGGACCCCATACTTTAGGAAAATAACACAACTACCTTTTATTCCAGCTTGTTACTTCCCCTCTTCTGTGGCAATTTTTTTCCCTTGAAGCTCATAGTATTTAATCAAAACAGGAAGCTGACAGTAGCTGGGCTGCTGATGCTGAAGTTTGGGCAAGCAGAGGTCCAAATGTGATATTGGATATTGTGAGACAAACTATATGTGTGAAAGTTGTTTTGTTGCTGTGTTGTTTTTTGTTTGATTGTTTTTGTTCCCCCCCGTGTGTGTGTTTATTCTGACTTCATTAATTTTTTTCCTAAAAGCTGTCTTTATAAAATACCCTTACTGTAAGCACTCTAGAGTACTCATTAAGTTTCTAACTGATCTTGTAAACCATCACATATATCCAGTGCCTTTTTGGTGGCAACTTGTGATAGAAAAGATACACTGTATTCCAGAAGAATGATATTTTCTTGATAACCAGTGCTATGGTCTTTGGAAAGACTTTGATTTTTAAATTCCCTTCTAAAAAGACTTTTTTTTTTTTAGTCTGATGGAGTAGGGGGGGCCTGGGACTGGAAGACTGAGCTGCCCTGGCGCAGTGCTGCATGCATGTGAGCTCAGGTGGGGATGGTGCTCTGTCTGATCAGCTCTTATGCCGGAGAAGTGGAAAGAGGGCTTAGGGCTTGTTGGGGAATTTGGCCTGACTGCAGCATGGTGGCTGCTTGCCATGGCTCATCTAATGCTGCGTGAAACCTAATGAACCTTCTGAGACGTGGGGTGTGTTGGGGTGAGTATGAAGGCTGTTGCTTCAAATGGAGCAAATCCTGTTGGGATCCAAACTGAGTCCCTGCTGGGTGGCAGCAGGGTGTTCACAGTGCTCCCAGAGTTTGGGTGGACACAGATGAGCTGGTTTTACATAGAATCAGCTTGGGTCCAACAGTGTGTGTGTGTGTGTTCGTGTTGAAGGCATCTTATTGCTTGAAAGCAATATTTATTTGCCCAGCACCTAAGGTAATAAATTCTATGGATTTATGTTCTCCGTCTTTGAAATAATCCACTACTGGAACAATCAGCTTACAGCAAATTGGGAGTTAATTGTATATGCTTAAAAGAAAATGTATATAGAATGGCACGAACATCTTTCAATTCCATTGGCATTATGTTGTTTTATTATAAACTAATGAAAGAATCCCAGTGGCTCAGGACACTTGGCTTAAAACAAGACTTTTAAGTCAATATTTGAAAAGATGAGGTCAGCATTGTCTTAAACTGTAAAGTGCCTCCTCTGCCACATCCCTTCCTCGTGGCAGCAGAAGTTTGCTTGGCTGGCATGTAGGGGATCAAAGCTTCAGGAGCAGGAAGCAATATGACTGCTTCGGTAGAGAGCTGTTTATCAGGACTGGAGCTGGCATGACAGGTATGGCTCACTTTGGAGTAGGCACAGGTAGAAATGGCTCTGCTATGTGTCACTGCTGTTTCTGAGGCCATACAGGAGGTGCCTGACCTCCTTTTGAGCTGCTATGAAGGTAGAACATCTTACTCGTGACGCATAACGCTTTCAGTAGTCCTCGTGATGCAGCTGTTTTGCAGGTCCTCTCCGTGGAGCATGAATGTGATGGCTCCACATGGCTCAGCTTGGTTAAGTGTCTGCTATTCTATATAGTGTGACTTAAAACTGTTGATTTACTGAAGGCTGTGGTGAACTGTACTGTAAAATATGTGTAGACTGCATGGTCTCCGTTAGTTAAATATACTCTTTCCTTGCTCGATGTCTTAATAGCTTGGAACTGCATCTCTGACATCAGAGTCAACATCAGAGTTGATGGGAATCCAGTGGCCTCGCGTCATTAATGCATTATGTTAGGATGTGGTTTTGTGGCAGATTTTGGCTATGTGCAAAGCAGCAAATGGTGAGGGGCAAAATGAGTGAATCTGTAGAGGGAAACTGCTGGTGTTAGGGACCTGACATTCACATTGCATGTTTTGGACACTTTTATATCATCGTAGTTCTAGTCTCATCCCATGGACTTAATGCCTATTAAAGACTAGCATGCATTAAAAGTGCTTCTGGGCTGCGTATCTTTGATTTAATTTCAGTGAAAAGAAATCCAGATTATTTGCTGTGGGACTGCGCCACGCTGTGAACTGAAGCACAATAAATGAGGATGGTTCAGAGCTCCACTGAGAAGTGTGCTCCTGATCTGGACAGTAACAGTGATGTAGATGTTGACCTAAGTTGGGTTTGGTGCGATCCTGCTCCTCTGACCCTGCAGTGAGCCATCTTAGGGAGATAAACTTGCAGAAAGTTGACACTAAATAGTTTTCTCCCAGGCTGTTTTCTTTATCTGATTCACCAGTAGTATAAATAAGTACTAATTTAAGTGCAGAGCAGGGGGAAGGGACTATGTGAACACACACAGAAGAGGATGGGATCACAGCATCCCTGGGTTAAGATGTCTTGGAAGTACAACTTTGCAGGTTTCCCACTTGCCATTAGTGATGTAGCTGTCTTGGGCACTGTGAGAAGGAAAGAAGGAAATACTGTATGTTTCCATCTGTTCAAGGTTCAGTCCCTAGGCTGATGGCTATTGGGGCGTGAAAGGAAGGGAAGTAGCTTTTTGCACAAGACCAGTGGTTGGGGTGGTTTCCCCAGTAGTGGGAAGTGTGAGGCGCTTCCCTGCTCAGTGTGAGGAAGACCAAACCCACACCTGTACCCCAAAATAATACTTTGATCTTTGGGGAACTGGTTATTATGATCGTTGTGGGTCATTGTGTAAACAGGAGAGTGAATCACGGGAGCAGATGCAGAGCGCGGAAGGAGGAGCCTGGCGGCAGAGCAGTGGAGGCTCTTGGCCAGGAGGGATTTGTCTTTGGTTGCCAAACCCTGGTGCTCACCTTGTGCGTGTGTCTTACCAGGAGAGCTTCGTAGGGCAAAACTCATGCAGTTTCGGAAGCAGGGGCTAGAATTCTACGGGCAATGGGGAGTCCACCGGGTCTCTTTATTTGAGCATATGGGTTGTCATCAGTGACTTAGGTCAGGGTAACAGGGAATTATGTGGCGTTGAAGTGGGGAAAAAAACATTCTCAGAACCACTACTTAATGTTTAACACTTATGGGTGTGTTTTCATTGGTCAGCATTTAAACACCTGAACTTCTTTTTCAGTGTTAAGATCTGTCTTCAGTGGCCAAACGTATACTATGGTATTACTATTAAAACAGCTGGAACTCTTATATCTCACAAATTGTAGGAATGTTTCTGGGGGAAAGCAATTGGAAGGAGCTTTTTCCTTCAGTCCAACATCTGATTTTGAGATAGTTGTGAAGAAAAGTATGATAATTAAAAGGATAAGATTGTATCTTCTGTCATCTTTTGTCTCTAGTGTAAGCTTGCTGTCTGCTATAAAACTAAATACCTTTGCAACTCTGTCTGTCATTCATAAATAATGACAAAAATGTTAGCTTGGTTTTACAGGAGACTAAACTTCGGGTTTTTGTGATAGATGTACAAGGGGAAATAACAGTACTAATAAAGCTTGTTTCAGGCATCTAGCAACTGTCTGTTATGATAAATTGGAAAAGCAAAGTCTCAGTTTCTAGTGTAACTGCAGTTCTGCTGGCAAGATGCTTCTGGAGGCCACACAACTTTCCATGGTTCACGTTCCAATAAATGACTTTTAATCTGAACTGACCGAAAACCAGCCTGAGGAGACCTTTATGGAGCATGGCACGCAACTCAAGCTCCTCTTGCTGTTTGATGTTGGACTCTGTTCCTCCAGGTCTGCTGCAAGTTTCAGCAAGGCTTCCTGAATAGCTTTAGAGTTATATGCAAGGATTTAAGTTATCCCACAAATTATTTTTTTCATTTTATAAGCTATTAAATGTGTTTTTCATGTGATTTATTTTATATCTGGTTTGTCTCTCTTTCTGGCTACTACAGAAAGGTCACTGGATTCTGACAGTATTGTAATATCCTAAACAAAGTACCAAGAATGTGAAATTGTGCTCTTTGCTGGACGAGTGCCTCACACTTGGTTATTTCTATTGAAGACGCAGGCATGCTAGAATTTCAGTATATTTTCCATTCTTTTGCTGATTTATTTATGGGTTTTTTTTTTGTGAAGGGCTCCCAGAGGGCCTTAGTTACCTATAATAGCCAACTTCAGAAAGAGTCTGAGTAGCTGAAGACTTCCTTTGTTCAAAGTCAGTGAAGATAGGTGTTACACAGCCATGCTTATCAGGAGGCTTGCCTTCTGCTTTGGCACCGGGATGTGGTTGGCAAAAGAGCTGGTTGTGTAAGTTTTCGAGAAGTGGAGAGTCCACCTGTGCCAGCAGTGACTGAATGCCTTGTGCAGGCAGCGTTACTATGTTGACTAACAGTGTGAGCTATTTTGTCAAAGAGGCAGTGTTGTTAGACAGGACACTTTGCATCTTTGCCATGGGGAACAACGTAGTCTGTAGTTGTTGTCAGGGCTGACTGGCTTTGACGTGTTTGGTCTGTTTTATTGTTTCATTAGTCAGGTTGTCATCTTACTTGAAACCAAGAGCTGAACAGACCACTCCCGTAAAGCCTGCTATAACCACCTTTCCCCCAAAGATGGCCAATCAATATTTTTTTTTTTTCACTTAGCACTGTTGATTTAATCAATGCCCTGCCCCTGAAAATGGGTTAACACCTTCAAAGAGCAGCATCTGGGAAGTTCCCTAATTAAGTTGGAAAGCTGTCACGGCTGGGTGACAGAAAGCTGCCACCTAAGGCATGGCATATCTTTGGCTTGAATCAGTCACAGAATCGCTGAGGCTGGAAGGCACCTTTGGAGATCATCTAGTCCATCTCTCCTGCTCAGAGCAGGGTCAGCTATAGCAGGTTGCTCAGGACCATGTCCAGTTGGGTTTTGAGCATCTCTAAGGAGACTGCACAGCCCCTCAGGACAAACTGTTCCAGTTTTTGATCACTCTTGCAGTGTGTATGTATGCATATGTGTGTGTGTGTGTGTATATATGTTTAAGTGGAATTTGTTCCATTTCAGTGTTTGCCCGCTGCCTCTCGTTCTTTCACTGGGCATTGCTCAGTCTTCTCCATGCCCTCATCAATAAGATCTCCCTGAGCCTTCTTCCAGCTCTTTCAGCCTTTCCTTGTATGAAGTTGCTCCAGTCCCCTAATCATCTTTTTGGCCCTTTGTTGAGCTCACTGCAGTATGTTCATGTCTGTCTTGTACTGGGGACCCCAGAACAGGACCCAGCGCTCTAGATGGGTCTCACCAGTGCTGAGCAGAGGGGGAGGATCACCTCCCTCAACCTGCTGGCAGTATTACTCCTAATGCATCCCAAGATGCTGTTGGCCTTCTATTGCTGCAAGGGTGCGTTGCTGGCTCATGTCAAGTTGGTGTCCACCAGGTCCTCTGCCAATCTGCTTTCCAGCCAAGCAGTCCACAACCTGTACTGATGCATGGGGTTGTTCCTTCCCCAAGGGCAGGACTTGGCATTTCCCTTTGAACTTCATGAGGTTCCTGTTGGTCCATTTCCTCAGCCTCTTGAGGTCCCTCTGAACGGCAGCACGCCCATCGGTCTGTTAGCCACTTCTCACGGTCTTGTACCATCTGCAGACTTGCTGAGGGTGCATTCAGTCCCATCATCCAGGTCATTAATGAAGATGTTGAACAACTCAGCACTGACTTCTGGGGCACACTGCTGGTGACTCTCCTCCAGCTGGACTTTGTGTCATTGATCGCAACCCTTTGAGTATGGCATTTTGGACAGTTTTCAGTCCATTTCACTGTACACTCACCTGGCCTATACTTTATCAGTTTGTGTATGAGGCTGTTATGGGAGACAGTGTCCAAAGCCTTGCTGAAGTTGAGATCAACAATGTCCACTGCTTTCCCATCGTCCACTGAACTAGCCATTTCATCGTGGAAGGCTGTCAGGTTGGTCAGGCATGATTTCCTCTTCATACATCTTTGCTAATTCCCACTATCACCACCCTGGTGCTCTTGAGTGGCACAGGCTCAGCTGCCTCTGATTGAACAGAGCTTCCAACCTCTTGACTGCTACCAGGGCACTGAACCTAGTCCCATGTTTCTAAATTTGTTCTGTCCGTTCTTACAGTCTGTTATAACTTATTTCCTATAATACCCTAATCAATCTGACTCTAATTTGGCCTGTCACTTTTTTTGTTTCCTTCCCTCTTCCCTTGGTTGGAAGGAAGCTTATCTTTTGAATTCTTGCCAAAACAAGGTTGCCACTTATTTATTAGAGATCTAGGATAAAGACATCTTCTTTGTATGCTGTATAGGAGATGGTTTGTGATGGCCGATGCTGCCTGTGAAAACTTAGAAGAATGTTGTCTCTCTCTCAGGTGAGCTTTGATCCTGCTGGATGTGCAAAAAGAGCACGATTAACCTCACTCAAGCTTGAGAACTTTTTCATCCAAGACTTGGTCATTATGGACTTTTAAGCTACAGATAATTGATTTGAGTTGGGTTTGAAATGGAGAAAGCTGTGTAAAAAGCAGAGGGGAGGTAAGATAGGTATTTTTGGTAGTTTGTGTTGCTGAGGTGTTCTGCACCTTCTACCAGTTGCGACTTCCTGGTTTTGACCAGCTTGTATTACTTGCAGTCCAACTTACTGCTGGCTGGTTTTAGTATCACCTCTGTTCTTGAGTAAAGCTTTTAAGTGAGAGCTTTAAGCATTCAGAATTATAATTCAGAAGCATTCAGAACTACTTCAAGCATTCAGAAGTATAATCCATGGACTGAGATGACTCCTAATTATCATTATTACAAGGAGTTGTGATTCCTTAAAAACATTTTCTGTCACCACTGAACACTGTTTTTGCTTGGATAAATATTATACTTGAAGACCTTTCAGAGGCTTATTTAACCTGGACTGTTTTGGCATTAGAATGGTTTCTTGCCCATCACGCTGCAGTCCTAATTACCTGGACGGTTCATCTACTGCTACTTGCTAATGTTGAAAAGCAAAACTGGTAAGTGTTCCTCTTGAGGATGAAGTAGTAGAGCGATGTGTAGCTTCTTGCTGTTTCTGTGTCTTCACATGAAAAAATGTATGGGATGAAACTATCTTGACATTCCCCATGACCTCTCTGCTTCTCAGGTGAGAGAGCAGAGTTTAGATCTGTTTTGTGTATGTATCCATGAGAATGAAGGTGGTATTGAGTATCACTGACATACAAGAGGAAATTCAGCACCTAAATCTCAAAAATAAAAAGTTGATATTCATTTGCTGCTATTTTTCTTTGGAACACAGACTCATGGATGATGACTGGGAAGTTCTCGAGATCCTCCTTCGGTTGTTGGCATGACTGAGTCCATGTTTTACAGTCTGGAAAGGTGACCAAAATGAACGTGTTGCGCATTTCAAGCGCAAATACGGAAATGTTCCCCCAAGGAAGTAAAGAAGCTTTCAAAATAATTAGTTCATGTTGACATAGTGTGGCTATGATTACTTACAACTTCTGTGGAAAAAAGACCAGGTGTTTGGCAGTTCAAGTCGTAGTCTGCAATGCTGTAAGCGTTTACCATGACTGACACTGTGTTCTGATCCATTTTCCATGTTTAACTTCGTAAAACTGTCCTACAGTGTGTGTATATTGAAACGTAATACCTCCTAATGTGCTTAAAAACAGAGTTTATCATGAGAGAAATAGGTAACATGGATATTTCTTACATTTTTATGCATTTGTAGTTTTCCAAACTGGTGGGGTTGAGTTGGTTGGAAGATGACATTTTTATTTCCAGACTGTAGGTGATGAATGCCAGTTGTCTTTATGATCTGTGGCTGCCAGAATTTCCTATCTGTTGGGCAATATTTCCTGTCAGCCACTCAAAAAACAATTCAGTGCAGAAGCAAGACAAAACTACTATGCTTGCCGCAGGCAGTAATGGGGAAATATGATGCCTTGAAGCAAGCTTAGAGAATGTGTTTGGCAAAAATAAATATATACAGTACAAAAAGCGTATGTTAGGAGTTCCACAGTGTGTGATACAAGCCATCACAACTCTGGTGATGACTTCTGTTCATAATGAAGAAAACAAATTTTCTTTCTTAATGGAAAAAAAGCAAAACTAAGTCTTCATGTTTTATATTCAACTGGCTCCTTTGTTAATGGGTGTATTCAGAAAATAGTTTGCCAGACAGATCATTCTAGCTTCTCTTGTATTCATGGCACCATCACGTAGTTCTGTTTTTTACTAAGGGTTTTCTGACTTCATCTATAGATGAAGGAGGGATAAAGGCTATGTTGCAACATGTGCGCAGCAGCACTTTTGATCAAAACTGTCCACAGATCAGAATTATACATTGATTAGTGGAGCTGTAAGTTCAATACCAGGAAGAAATACTTTCTCCCATTTGATTCCTTAACTTGTGAATTAATTGATGGATGTTATCATGCACTGATTGAGTAAGGAGTAACCTGGGAAAAAACTTCTACAGCCATTCAGGATTTCTGTTTTAACCCTGTTGTGCTCTCATCTTTGTGCATGTTTGTTGTGATCTGCAGAGGAGAGGGAGGTTTTGGTGAGAACAGGGTTAGTGCCTGGGTATCCTGACTGGATTTGAGTGAGAGGGAAGATTACTTGATTGCTGCAGGTTTGTGGAAATTTCTGGCATAAACAGAATTTCTTGATGAACAAATGAGTTTTTATTGCCAAACGAGCCTTAAGCTGTCGGTAAGCAACTCTTGTGGCTCTTGTGCAACAGATGGACAAGTATGTAAATACATTGCTATGCTTCTCTGACTAAACTTAATTGTATCAAAATTAAAGCTCGCTTGCTTGTTCTTCTTCATACAAAACCAGATGAATCTGAAGGAGGGTGCCTTTTACATGCCTCTGCAAATCAAGTTGTATGACATTGTCAATTGTACACCTTCTGGCTGTATTACATTGCTTGGATCAAACCTGCAAAAATATTGTGTGTGCAGCAATCAATTTCTTGCAGCTATAATAGCAGATGCAAGTATGAGAATTAACAAAGCATTGCATGTATGTACCTTACATGCACAATTTGAACCCTTCTCCCTCCTTGGCCCCAACTATGTGCTGAGTAACAAACGCTTGCCCTGTGGGCAGTGATTCATAATTGGTAAATCTTGGGCTGGGACTTGGCGGGGTGGGGGCGTGGGGGAAAAGACTGCCAGCAATCCCTTCCACCGCACGTGCACAAAAACCTACCCACCACCACCAAAATAGGTGACGCTGCAGGTTTTTTCCCCTTCTCCAAAACGGTTGGGAACACTACAGCTCACAAATGAGTGTTGCTGTAAGGGAGACCCTTGTTCGTAGCATTTGTCATTAGGTTGTACATGCATGGCGGAATTTCAAGTTGCATTTCCATGTCTGAATTGCATTCACCAGGTTTTTTTTTTCTTTTTAGTGGACTATATCGTGGAATATGACTATGATGCAGTGCATGATGATGAGTTAACGATCCGAGTTGGGGAAATCATCAGGAATGTGAAAAAACTGGAAGAAGAAGGATGGCTAGAAGGGGAGCTAAATGGCAAAAGGGGCATGTTCCCTGACAACTTTGTGAAGGTGAGTTTTCTGCATTGACGTGGTTTTACTGTGATTGTACAGCAGGCTAGTTATTATTGAAATGGTTAGAATAAACATCAGTTGTATTTGTAACAAGATGATTTTTTTAACTGGAAGACCTTTGAGGTGATTACATTTTTTTAGTATGCTTTTGAAGGTCTCTTTTGTTTGAGTAAGTTCTGCTGTCTGTTCTTACTTACTTTAGTATTTCTTTTGGTCTGTACCCTTGCACTGTATGTTCTGTCTCCTTTCTACTGCTGCAGTGCCCTAACAGTTGTCTGTAGCCATGATGACCTGCTTTAGGTAAGACAAACTGATTAAAAAAAAAAAAAGGCAAGAAAAAATCCCACACCTACCCCTGCAGAAGACATCAAGTCATGAGAGAGTTGGGACAGTGGGATCACAGCTCAGTCAGTGCAGCTATAATGAAAAACTACATCCTCAGGCTGTGGTTGTGTGGGTGCTTGAGCCTGGATTAAGCTGCTTTGTTTGAAGGAGCAATTCTGCCCTACCCATGACTCCCCGCTGCTGGCACTGCCTTTCTTGTGACTGTGCAAAGGGACAGGGCAGGGAACGTGTCCAGCTAAAAGGTAACTGCAATCAGGTTGGCTTTCAGCTTGTTTGGTTTCCTGACCGGGCTCCCCATTTGTCAGCAGCAAATATTTGAAATGGGAAGAGTGTGAGGTAAGTGCTCCACTGGGCTGCAGCACTGTCGTGTCTTTGGATTAGTCGTCGTCATTCTAAATATCATCCTCTTCTCTGCGATCTCTGTCTCGCTCAGTGCTGTGTGACTGACTTGCGGTAGTTGTCTTCTGCTGTGAGATATTGCTTCTCAAACCTTTTATTTAACCGTTTATATTTATTCTGTGTTTGTGTCCTAATTTTAATTGAAGTTCTTGTTTGCACCTTCCACATTTTTTCCTGTTTTCTCTACAAATTTTCTAAATGCATACTCTAAATTGAGTATGCACCTATTTATTAGTTACTTACAATGAAGAAGTCTGCAAAGCAGCTAGCTACTGCGAAGTAGCAAAATAGCTACGCTAGTCCACGTGTAACTTCTGAAATTCAGTCTGCTGAGCTGCAGATATTTTCTCATCTAAACTATGCAAGTGTTACAGAGATGTCATGCATTGCTTCTTTATGCTTTCTAACCTCTTTAGTAACTTCCATAAAGTATAATCAAAGAGAATTTAGATAATCCTGTCTCTTTTGAAGTAAAATTAATTCTTTGCAAAACAGAATTCTCTAATGTACCTTACTGTGGTATTTTCATATCGTTAAACCTAAGGCGAAATTTGTCCAGTGCTATAAACACTTCTTTACACTTGCTTACATTAAATTTGACAATTTTTCTGCTCATCTTACTGAAAAAGCAAAATTACTCATTTTTTATTTACTTCTGAGGGATTTAAGTGTCTACCTTTTAAAACCGATGGGAATAATGCAGTTGTTCTCAGAGGGTCTTTTACCAAGGAAAAGTTTGTACAGATGCCTTTCACTTGTCTAATATTTTTAAGTTGTTTGTAGTTTAGTTCAAACTCCTTTTTGGGTTTTGAGTCCTGTAAAAATAGTAATTTTACCTTAAGTGGTGTTTGATTACTGTGTTGGTGATATACTTAATTAGTACTCAAGTGCCATATAGGAAGAAAGCATCAGACATGGCTCTCCTCTGGTTCTTGTGTCATCAAGACTGTCAGTCTACTGAACAGCAAGGAGGGGTCGGATGTGGCTTGTTTCCATGTTAAATACTATATACTTGTTGGGTGTTTTCTTTCCCTTCTGCAGCTGTGGCTGTCATAAACTTAAATTATTTCCATCCTGAACAATATGCATCTCAGCTCCAGGTATTTTTAACTATACAGCTGTTCAGTATGTGCATGGCATTGGTCGGATATCCTGACTTACAGAGGACAGTCAGTTTTCTACAAGACGTAGGGATTTGGAGAAGTGGGAAGAAGTTGCGTAGAAGAAAATTATCTCTGGTTTCATGACAACAGGGGATAACTTGCCTTCTTGGTGTTGAGTGGAGTGCAGTTATAAGGCTGATCTTGGGAACTTTTTCTTCTAAGACAGTATGCATAGGCTGGAAGACTGTCATGCAGTAATGAGATGATGGGAAAGCATTACTTGTTAGGGAAGTGAAAGTCATGGTTTTCTTCATGGCCAATTTGATTATAGTTTCTTCTTAAAAGTTAATTTACAGGTAGTGGTAGTTTGAGAGATGATTTCTGGGAAAGCTGTTGCAGAAAAGTGGGGTTTTTCTGCCTGCCCCTCAGCTGTTCTCATTTGCTGCTGCAGTAGGTTGTTGATAGTGCAGGATCTATGAAACGGTACTGTGACCGGACCACTGCAAATAGCAAGCTTCAACAACTGAACTCAAATGCTCCAGCTTGGCCTGGTGCAATGTTAACACCCGCAAGGTGTGGATGAACTGCAGGAGGGAGGTGGAAACAAGCTGAAGAAGGGTTGTACCTGCAGCCTTGTGAACAAGGAAGGTCTCTTGAGAAATGGATTTACTCATTTGCTGCCTTGCCTAGTAGCTCACCACCACCAGGTGGTGGTGGCCTCTGTGTCCTCTGAGCTTTCTATGGGAAGGGGTGTCTTACTGCTCTAAGCAGTAACCTCCTTACAGCACCTGCAAGGGGGTGTAGAGTTGAGAGTAGAGAAGTGTAGCAAGTTGATTGGGAGGGGTAATGACAAGAAGGATGCTGAAGAGGGACAAATATTGCTAACTTCTCATGACCCATACAAAAGGGAAAGGAGGCTGAAGGTCTGAAGGATGCAGCGAGGAGGAAACAGCTGGAAGGTCACTAGACTGGGAGGACACTAGGCACTGGGGGGACCTTGGGTGCATGGGGTGGATCTCCCAGGTCAGGTCAGTAGAAATGTGACCACGGAGGGCAAATTGGTGTGGACAGGACCAAGGGTTGCATCAAGTTTTACATGTTTGGATGCAAAATTCTGGGACTGTACTTTAATACTTATTCCTTCCTGAAAGGCTTTTCTTATTCTCTTGAGTGTAATTTCATGCATTAGATGGGGATCTGGTCTGAACTCATACGGACAAATTTGTTGGTGGTTTTTTTTTTGGTGATATATATGCTGGTTTGTTAGGAATTGAACTGAGGCCAGGGTATAACCTCTCCATGCAGAATTTGGATGGTAAATTATAATCTGTGCTGATCTGAAAAAGATTAGCATTCGAAGCTGAAAGTGCATGTGTTATCCACTAGATTTGCCTAGCCTTTTCACGTATAAAATACTTAAAAATGTAATAAATATGACAGATTAAACTGGGTGAAGATGGACATGTTTTCTTTTTCAAATGTTAGATGTTTTTAGAGAAGATAAATGAGTTCTTTAAAAGAAGCCTTTGGTTTTCATCAGACAACTGCAGGAGAATTGGGAGGGAGGTGCTAATTCCAGCTAGTTTGGTTTTTGCTCATTTTGTTAGTTTGTCTCTTCTTCATCCTGTCGAAGGGCAGGAAAAGAGCTTGTTGCCTTGGTGGCAGCTGCAAACTGTCCTTGGCTGCTAGGCAGTGTGCAGCTGCTTCTTGCCTGTTTGAAGGACAACCAAAACGTCAACAGGAGGATTATGGCTGCGTGCAGCCTCGATGTGTTGGATGCCCCAGACTCGAACTGTATCGTTACCACTAAAGCAGATCAGTCCCCTTCCGTTCTTTCCTTCTGGGCTCCTCTGATATATAGGATTTTACTGACATTTTACACCACTCCTCATACTTTGACTTTTCCATGCTTTGACAAATGCGTCTTTTCTGTTTGAAGTATGACCGACTGCTACCAACTTCATTTTGAGTTGTTAAAGTTGTGCAGGAAACAGCTTTTTGATTGTGTCTTCCTTTTTTTCTCAGGTCTTCTAAATATTGCGAAGTAGTTTTATGTAGTGGTAGTGGGTTTACGTTTCATGCAGTAGTAGTGATTGGGTCTTTGCTGTTAGAAGTGCAGCAAAGGAAGCTGACTTTGTTTTCAAATGGGTTAATTTGTTGTACGGACAAGTAGGTGAGCTAAGCACTATATGACTTTGAAATACTCGTATGTGGAAGGGAATGTATGGAAGCTTCCTGTGGATACTGATGTGAAGCTGATGCTTGGTACCTTATAACATCTGCTGGTAACTTTTTGGTTGGATTTTTTTGGCTTCTACCCTTACTTTTTGCCCATTGATGGTGAGATCCTGAAGAAGGATTGGAGCTTGGTGGTGCCTGGTTCCTAGTGCCAGCTGGGACCTGGGGATTTTCTGTGAGCTCATCACTTGATGGGTTAACCAGCAGTCTGAGACGGTCTGTCCCAAAAGCTACAGTTCTTGGTGCTGACTTCCACCTGCGTTGTTCTGCATTAGAAGAAAGAGAACAGGTAGGTTCTGTTAAGGGGAACCCCATATAGCCTCCAAAACATCCTCAGATATTAGTGTGACGGTGTCACTGCATTGGATGGAGAGTGGGAGGTACTGTAAAGGTTGGGAGGGAAGTCAGAGCGTGGGACGTCTGAAGCAGTCCTGAAACCAGAGCTTAGGGGTGGTGGAGAAGCTTGTGGTGACTGTATAGTTGAAAACAAGTAGGTAAAAAAGGTACAAGCGATTACACTGCCCGCTTGTGAAGCTAATTTCCTTGAATTCACTTTTCAGTAATAGGCCTTTTTGAAGATTTTCTGCCCGTATTGCAGTGTTGGATTTTGGAGTGCATAGATTTTCAATTTTATTAACAAAACCTGATTTGAAATTCCCATTTGAACTGTGTGTATATATGTTTTTAGTGGGGTTGAAATATTTGAATTAGAGTTCTTGTTCCTGACATTGTTATTGCCATTTTTTTCCCTCTTCCTGTATGGGCAATTTAAATTAAACAACTTCATAAATTCCTGAAAGGAATTAGCAGTGGAAACCTAGCAGACTTTCATTCTTTTCTTTGAGAGTGGCATTTCCTTTCTAAAATACATCACAGTGCGGAATGTGCACACTGACGTTCCTCTCCAGTATAGGTTAGAGCAGTGCAGTGATGCTATTAGATTGAATATGTGAGGGTTTTGGAGATGTTAAGGTGTGTGGGATGTGGAAGGCTTTTTGGTTTTGGGTTGGGTTTTTTTGTTTGTTTGTATTTTGTTATTTATTTATTTATAGTAGCTCTATTCATTCTCCAGCCAACTATTGTGTTGATAAGCTGGAAGTGATGATTTGGCGTTCATCCTTCTGCTCATTTTTGAAGGTTTTTGTCTGTACATAGCTGAGAAGGCTTTTAAGAACTTAAGTTCCTTGTTTTATTTCATTTATTGCTATCTTAGTTTTGTAACTAGCTATATTGTGAGTAATATGGCTTTTCATGGTAGTAAAACCAGTTCGATCATAAGCTCAAGGCAGTAACTCGAATGAGGGAGGAGCAGCGGATAGATTAATTAGCAGCTTTCATCAGTTAAGGTAGAAGAATTTGCCAGTAGGCTTTGGGGGCATTCTGGTGAGCAAGCTGGACACTTCTACAACCGTGTTTGGGATATGCACCACTTCAGCCGCCCGCTCAGCGGAGGACATGTCTGCGATAGAGCTCCTTCGGAGAAAACTTGTTGCCTGCGCAGGTGTGTGCAGCTGCTCCCACGTAGCTTAGCGCCGAGCCTGGATCCTTCTCAGGTTAACACGTGAACTTTGCTCGCTGTGACATTTTTCTTCCTCCCCCTAAATAAAAAAAAAACTGCAACACTGGGTGTGTTCAAGCAAATATGTCCTTGGAAGCGGTAAGCTTGCTTTATTTTCCATATGTTCTTAACATCAAATATTGTAAACAGACTTTGCGTTTCGGGGTAATGAGCATGAACAGCAGCACAAATTTAAAAGTTGTGATTGCAGTATAATTTTTAGAGTTGTTTCTGTGATAGTTACTTGGGTTTGGTTTAGCTTATCCACCATTCTGTAGTGTATAGAGACGCTTAGGAACTGCAGGCAACTATGGTGCTTGCATGAAGAATTTCCTTAAAGGGTGGTTTGTTTTTAGGGGTTACTTCCTTGTTCAACTTCCTGGTCTATGTGTTTGTCCGTGTAAACAAAACAAAACCCAGGCCCCTTTTCTTCCCTTAAAAGCCCCCCTACATCAAAACTTCAGGGTATTAGCACAGCTGACCTACCTTCTTAAGGCTGTGTCTTTGCTGCCTCCTTCCTGTGGTCTCGCTGGTGGGATGCTGTTAAGCACCGAGCGTGCTGTGAACTGGTGAGAGAAGTTTTGGCTGAAAATTCCTTCAAGTGTAGCGTCTTCCGTAATTCTTTTACAAAAATAGAAAATTGACCTCACCCGGAACTTTAAACAGGAATCGTGGAGTCCGGAGGGATTGCAGGTGAGACAGTGTCATTCTCTTCTGGGTCATTCTTAATTCTAACCTAGGCACAATTAAATAGTGTAGTAACATTAATTAAAAAAAACAGATTAATAACTGCAAGCTTTTAAACAGTGTATGTAGGATAAGCCATATGCATCTAGTTTGAAGTAATTAGGATGTCTTTATAAAATGGAATAAAACATGTATCTATTTCCAGAATTTTGGGGTTTGCTCCTATGCTAGGTGTTCTGTCCAAATTCTTTGCATCCACGTAAGGCTTGGAGAAAAATTAGATATGTGGTAATCTGTCAATCCTATTGGTAAATGATATTTCGCTTTTTACAGCTTTTTCCTTTGCTTTGTTGTTGTTTTGAGGAAACTGTCATTGCAGTGGGTTGCGTAGGGAGGTGAGACTGAGGAGCTCGGAGGCGTCGTTAGCTTCCTGGGGAGAGGTAGGCAGCCCTGCCGGTAAGAAGGCCATGCTTGCTTTGAAGCTGGCAGTTCTCGTTTTTCAGAAACAAAGATAACATGCAAGATTGAAAGCCATATTAAGTAATTTTGGTTTCAGTGCTGAGTATATGAGAGAAACAATGGGTGTAAGCTGGCTCTTTGTCTCCTGGCAAGGAGTGAAGCTGAGAGTTCAGGCTGGTGCTTTAAGACCTGTTGCCAATATGATGGTGCCATCCATCGTTCCTGC
>NW_008824359.1:3951264-3956115 GCF_000699105.1 Pygoscelis adeliae | reverse complement strand
TGGAGAAGATAGTGCCACTGGAGAGTGTGTTATCAGGGGGTGCCACGTGGGTTTGCCTGAGGTGTTCCCGCTAATCCCGTCCATCGGCATGTGCCTGTGATTTGCGAGAACGGTGATAGTGATTCCTGTGCTTGTGGGGTGAGAGATGGGTCTCTACTAGCCAGCTATTTTGGCCTGAATAAACAAGGAAACAGGTTTCTTCCAACCGGAACGTCAGGGTGAATGGCTTGGGTGAGCCTTGCTTATGAAGGGGAACCACTGTTTTGAAAAATAAGATTTTCAAAAAACCCAAACAAAACAACAGCTGAAAACATTGGCAGATATAGCCAGTGGCACTGATATATATAGGCATGTAGTCATATGAGAGTTGTCGCTGGGATTCAGAGCTTGTCATGCATTATTCTTATTCCTGTGTGTTTTTTGTTGGTTTTTTTTTTTTTTTATTTGCAGTCAAATCACTGGATTGACTGCTTGGGTTTATACCAGTTGGGCCCCGATCCTGTGAGTTCCCTCTGTAAACTGGCTGTACCTGGCATGAAGAGGGGGGAAAAAGCGAAGTTCTGAGGCTGGTTTGAGCTTGCAGATAATCTGAGACTTTGAACCATAGAGCTGCTGTTGCTGACACAGCTATGCCAACGCAGCTGCTCGTGGACACCTGTCTGCCAGGTTGTCTTTTCATATTGTCACTGTGTCTACACTGGGATTTTATTGCCTCACTGGTGTTGCTTGGGGATGTGTGATATTTCGTATTCCAAGGCAGTACAGGTATGTTGATTGTAAAGATATGGCATGAGAAAGTTACGTGGCTGTATGAATTATTTATCTTGATGGACTATTAGATCTGAAATGTCACAAATTCTTTCCTTGGAAGTTAACTATTTAAGTGCAGAAAATTCGATGAAACGATGTGGCCTTTTCCCTGTTCTAGATGAGCATCCATGCTTTAAAATGTTTAAAAAAAAAAAAAAAAAATCACCTGTCAAGAAGTTTTCAGTTTGTGTTTGAAAATCGTTGTTTTCACTGTAAGAGTAAAAATCTGTAGCATCATGAAGTCTTCCATGGCTGAATGTGAACACAGAATGAAAACAACACTGGTGCTTCTTCTAATATTTAGTATTTTAAAATCTATTTATATATTCTGTATTTTAAAATACTGTGTTGCCAAGAGCATGGGAGAAATGGAAAGAGCTCCTAAACTTTGCCTCAGTGGCAGTGCTGGTGTGGCAGGGAACTTGAGGTACTGTTCCAAAGGACGGCAGGATAAAAACGTGATTAATGACTTGTGTGAATCCTGCTTAACATGCTAATTATTCTCTCTGATTCAAGTTTCTTGATTGTACACGCACCTCTTATTTTCTAAATGGCGTATGGGCTTGTGATGTTGCTCTGTTGTAACTGCACACTTCTGGATTCTCATAGTGCTGCTCAGTTGGGGTGTAATGGTTTGTTGCACAAGCTAGTCTGGAAGGGGCAACAGGTATATATACAAGTAATTACTCCTTTAACCACATGGAACAGTCTGCTTTTTTGCCCTTCCTTATTTAGTTTTTACACTTGATTTATGTGTAATTTTATAACTTCCTCTCCGAGCACCGGAGGAAGGTAACCATTCTCTGGCTGGGAGCTTGCAAACAGGGTGTGTTGCATCAGATGGTGTTTGCAACCCTTACTGAGTAAACTCCACAAAGCATCCCCAGCGTCTTGGTCAGCAATAAGTGACTGGATGTGTGCAGAAAAATTACTTTTAAGTTTAGACCTTTACTGTATACTGAAGTCTAAAATACAGCCATAAATATGCACTCTGGAATTAGCATACGTAATAATACCAAAAAGGTCAGTTATCCAGGTAATGTAATGTGTAATGTTTGTTACACCCTGGGAGGCTCTGCGTGTGCATTCCAGCGCTGGTTTTTTTAGTACTTTGCCATATGTCTAATAAATCAACATGTGTGTACACCGAACACGGTTAATATTAAATCTGTTCTTCTGCTTTTTTATGAGGTTGAATGAAGTAATCTACTTGTGAACTTGAAACTTAAACTTGTGTGAGGCTAGCTCGTCTGGCCTGTCATCTCATAACATTTGCACCACTTGTGAAATATTTTTTTTTTTTTTTTTTTTTTTTGCATGGGTCATCGTTTTGGAGAGGGGAAGTTAGCTCTCCTCTACTGCAGTGTTTTCAGTATTAAATTTATTTTTGAATGTATGTTTTCATTCCTTGAACACTGAGTTCTATCTATGACAATGAACTGGTCTCAGATGTGATAAATGTTTGCTAGGCTTAACAAGCTTTTTGTGTACTTTTCACTTCCTAAAAATATTATTTCAGTGTATGTATGTGAGTACATTAGCTTTGGACTTGGTGTAATAAGCTTTCAAACTGTTAGAAACTGATGATGATAACTGGCAGGTGCCCTGTCACCTCCCTCTGCTTATAAAACAGCAGCAGAAAGCAAGATGTGTTTTTAGTTAAAAATGTTAGTTAATATGTGAATCTTTGATAAAATGTAATCTTCAAACCTCTTTTAATCTTCACTGAGATTTTGAGGTTTATATTTTTAGCCCTGATTCAGCAAATCTCATAAGCATTTAATTTTGTGTCTTAGGCAAGAGTTGTGATGGGACGTAGGTGTGGCAGTGTTTTGACTTGCTTTAACCTTTGTGCAGAGGTGGCCACAAGTGAAGTGCTGGAGCTTTTACAGGGAATGGAGAGAGGTGGGTGCCCTGGAAAAGGGATGCAGGAAAGAAGAAAGCTGAGTAGGGGAGCGGATGCAGAAAGCCAGGATGATGGCGAGAAGGAACAAGGGATGTTATGAGTTAAACATCGAAGTGGACCTGTAGTGGTTAATGAATCACACATTTCTCTGGACCAGCAATAGAGGCACTTTACAGGGAGAAGGGAAGGAAATGTGTCTTCCTGCCTTGCCTTGTGTGGGAAGCTTGATAAAACACCACGTGCTGCAGGAGCTGGATCTATGTCTTGCCCTCTGCCACGTGCGATTCTTGGTTTCATTGATCTAAAGCACTGTTTTGTGGCTGGTGGTTGACAGGACGCTAACTGTTAGTCTATAAAACAATTAAAAGAAATATAATTGTCATATGTATAAGCAAGTAGAATAGAAAAGAAATGCAATTAACATTTTTATCTGGCTGTGAATGTAGCAGCACCATAAAATGTTATTTAGGTATTATTTTTCGAAGTATTTTAAGGCTAACATTTTTCTTAATTAAATGGTTGGGAGACATTGATGTAAACATCTGTGCTTCCTTTAGTTACTCCTGTTAATTTAGGATTCTTTGCCCCACTGTTGGTAGGCCTGGTGATCTGACTGCTGTGCTTTTCTGTATCTAGGCTTTGGTCTTTGTTGAAAGCATATGGAAAGAGTCTTTTTAACATTGGCAAAAGCTTCGTAGGATGCTAAGACGTTACACCTTTTTAGGTCTCTCGTATTTTGTAAATATTAACAAGACCTCAGATCAGAATCTGTTTTGACACTTGTTTGGCACAAGCTTTACAGGTATGCAGTTCTCCACAATAAAAATTAATTATATATATATATAAAAAAAAAGGCATGTATAATAATAATTATATTTATATATATAAAAGCTGTATCAAGATCTGAAATTCCAAGCCTGCTTCTACATTTCCTCTGTAGAGATGAGTTTTCCTTATTTAGGAAAGTCCAGTTGTTTGCCTGTCCTTCACCTTCAAATATTACATTTATTCAATGGCTCAAGTTTTAGTCTGTAAGTCTGAAGTGACTCAGTATTTTTTTTTTATGCTTCCCAGAGATCCTGCTTATTCCACGAGTTATATAGTGTGAGAAGGATTGCCTTATTGATGATGCCTTTCTTCCTAACAGGGAGGCAGTGTGATTAGATGATCTATATTTAGCATAGATTCTAACAGATGTAAAAATATTGGTAACTTGTTAAACTTCATGCTGAGTGATGTGGTGTAATAGAAGGAAACATTGGGTTTCTGTCTGCAAACTGGAGAAGTGTGAGCCTGGCTTGAGTCACTTTTGTAGCTAATTGTATTTTATTCTTGGGGGAAAAAGTTAGAAGTTCTGATTTAAATCTGCAGCAGGCACAAATATTAATAATTCAACTTTCTCAAAATACTTCTCCAACCACTTGTGAAACTCTGCTTGGTGGATAAGTGGATAAGATTATCTACCAGACTTTGCATCCTTGCTTTCTGTACTCTCACGTTTAAAGCATGTGAAAACTTTTAGATGTAAATGGATAGTACTGCGGAAAACTCTTATAAGAAACATTTAGGGGAATTTCCAAAGCCATGCTCAGATGATAATGGCCTTTGAGTGAGTAGTGTGCTGTGTTGAAGAACTATAGCAACAGTCGCTTCCATAGCAGTATGCGTCTGTAGCTCCTGTGAAAACTGCTGGGGATTCATGTCAGCTGGAAACTTTTTTCTAACCTTCGTCTTGAACAGAAATGCCTTTGACTGGGGTGTACAGCAGTCAGAATATGAAGCAATTTCAGTTTTGGAAGAGGCAAAGATGAGGAGTGATCCTGCCTTACTGTTGGTTCAGCTTGATCAGGCCAGCACTTAACAGTAAATCACTGGGTTTATTTTTTAAATGGTCCGTACTTCGCCCATAAATTAGGCCCCAAAAAATCAACCTGTGGCACATGTTAAATTGCCCAGGAGGTAATTTGTCTTGCAAAACAAAGGTTATCAAGTTTGTCCATTCTTCAGATGGTAGCTACTTTCATTTTTAAAGTGATTTGTTTCTATTTTCAATAATGATGTTTAATCCTCTGGGGAGTCGGAGACCTCTCCCAGCTGAATAATTCTGTCAAGCAACTTGCTCTGACCTCCGAATG
>NW_008824359.1:3928414-3951211 GCF_000699105.1 Pygoscelis adeliae | reverse complement strand
AATTGTCTTGATCTGTCCCTTTTAGTTCATGGCAAGTGTGGCAAAGGAATGGGGCAGATAGGAAAAGCTGCAAATTATTAATCTTTCTTTGCCTTTATTAAATATTTTGCCTCTGTGGGCACCTGCATTAAGGATGAGAAAACATGTTTTCTGTTCAAGGAGGAGGCACTGGCAAAATGCAAGGATGTGGGATATCTTAGATTTAAGAGACTGGAGCTGTTAAAGCTGCCCTTTGCCTGCCTGTCTGCTGCTGTAACTAAGACTGTAAATGCGAGAGGTAATGGATGCTTAAATAATTAGCTTTGTGAAGATTTTTGTGTTCCAGGGACCACGGTGTTTCATTGCACTTAAACAGATTATGGCTGACAATATCTCGTCTGTATGCAGCTGTACAGATTTTTATATGTATTTATGTAGTTACACAGGAGAAGGACTTGGGGGTACTGGTGGATGAGAAGCTCAACATGAGCCAGCAATGTGCACTCACAGCCCAGAAAGCCAACCGTATCCCGGGCCGCATCCAAAGAAGCGTGACCAGCAGGTCGAGGGAGGCGATTCTGCCCCTCTACTCTGCTCTGCTCTGGTGAGACCCCACCTGGAGTACTGCGTCCAGCTCTGGGGCCCCCAAAATAAGAAGGACATGGACCTGTTGGAGCGAGTCCAGAGGAGGGCCACGAAGACGATCAGAGGGCTGGAACACCTCTCCTGTGAAGAAAGGCTGAGAGAGTTGGGGCTGTTCAGCCTGGAGAAGAGAAGGCTCTGGGGGGACCTTACAGCAGCCTTTCAGTACCTGAAGGGGGCCTACAGGAAAGCTGGAGAGGGACTTTTTACCAGGGCCTTTAGCAACAGGACAAGGGCTGATGGCTTTAAACTGAAAGAAGGTAGATCTAGATTAGATATCAGGAAGGAATTCTTCACTATGAGGGTGGTGAAGCACTGGCACAGGTTGCCTAGAGAAGTTGTGGATGCCCCATCCCTGGAAGTGTTCAAGGCCAGGTTAGATGGGGCTTTGAGCAACCTGGTCTAGTGGAAGATGTCCCTGCCCATGGCAGGGAGGTTGGAACTAGATGATCTTTTAAGGTCTCTTCCAACCCAAACGATTCTGGGATTCTTCAGTGACAGGGTTTTGCAGGCTGTGAGGGGAAGAGACAAACTTGTGTAAACAAAACTATTGCCTCTAGACTTACGACAAGCTTCCAATTCCTCCCTTTCCCTTAAAATAAGTGATAGGTTCAATTCTGACTTCCTTATTTTCTGCCCAGTAAAATATGAATCATAAACTTAATTTACGAGTCCATGGGTTCTTTATTGCTCTTCTGATGGGGAAGGAAAGGGATGAAAAAAGGGGAAAAGGGATGAGAATCGTATGTGGAGGCTCAGATGTTTATCTTTGTGTATTCTTCATCTCAGCCTCTTTAGAGATTGAGACCATTTACTGCTCTGTGAGATCTTGCTTTAAAATGTACTCACCAATAACAGAAATGCGCGTTGCTTTTGTACAAGCTGATGTTTTGTAGTTTACAGTGGAAATAATGTAAAAAGTCTAAAGATGATTGTTCTTGGTATAATGACATGTATAGAAGGAGATGGGCAGCTAAAGTCTTAATATTTATGCTTGAAGAATCTAGCTAAGGATTTAGGTTTGCTGGATAATGAACTTCTCTGTGCACTGTAATTCAGGAATAGACTTCATATTTATAACCGTCTATTGCTCATGTCCTTTCAGATGATCTGACCTGCTTTCTCTATCTCCAGTGCCCTGCTGATTTTAGTGCTCTTCGCTTCTGGCGAGGGAAGTGGGGAGGATCCTGCTGTCCCCGCTGGAGTGATGCATGGGCACGCGGCTGATGGTGGGAAGGTTGCTTGCTTGCTCGCTTAAAAAGTAGGTCAGGACCGCCTGCTTATTTGTTTATTTTAATAGGCATCATGAGGCTATAGATGAGTTTAGATGTGTTAGATTTTTGTCTGTGTATAAAGAAGAATAATTGTTGTTTCACATGTTGCTGTACCTAAATGATTTTGAGATTTTAATATATATAAATATATACATTTCCCTGACAAATTGTTTTAATTGCACCTGTCACAGTTTAACAATAGCCCCTTAAGATCACTCCAATCTTTTTTGCCATTGAGTTAGATTTATACGCATCTTTGCATATCAGCCTGTAGTGATTTTGGCAAATTTTGTAAGTGTTGTGAAGTATGCATTTAGTGGAGCTTATGAAAACTTCAAACCTTTATGACTAGTGCTGTAGTCTGTAACAGAAGGACTGCGTGGTTACTTCCCAGTTGAGCGTGTTTTATGCCAAGAGACAGTCTTTACTGACCTTCTACTGCCAAGTCACAAATGCATAAAATCTGTGTTGCTAATGGAAACACTGACAAGCCTTGAACTGCAGTAGACTGGCATAATAAAAATACTAAAATTTCCAGCTGCGGTTAGTGTCAGATCTTCATTTCGTTTTTGCTGGCCGGCAGCTGGTGGTGGCCTCATCTCAAAACAAGCTGAAGTGTCCTGGAGTTTTTTTTGTTGGTATTGTCACAGCACAGACTCTGTCTGGTAGTTTGGATATATGAGGCTGACTTAACAAACAACAAAAACAAAGAAAAATGCCTTACTTGTTGTGAAGCCAATGAATAGGAGTCTTAGGTGTGTTCAGGTTGGTTATAGTGGTACTTTGGAGATGAGATCTGTGGGCAGTGTCGTTTTCCAACCACTGAAATTCAGGCCAGCTGTTTGGGCAGAGATGTAAAAATTGTAGACTCTTATTAATGTTTAATGTTAATTGCAGACTCTTATGAATGTTATTAATGGGGCATGTATTAAAGTTTGCATCAATTAGTGTTGGTTTTCAGAGATCCAAACTGATATGTGTCTTGTTTAGAAATTCCTTCCTTTGTAAAATCTTAACATGCAAAATGTCAGAGAGTCATAATGATGATGCTCAGGGTGAGATTGCTGGCAGTGGTGATGGGTACATACGTCAGAGGATCCTGACGTGTGCTTTTGAAAATGAATCTTAGAGCAGTTTCCTACTGTTAGAGGACTGATGTGAAATATAGGTTTGTGGTATAGTGGACGCCTGTGGGTGTGGAGGCCAGGGATTCCTGAATTTGCTTTAACTTAGTTTGGATTTAATGTGGTTTTTAATGCCCTAAGGAAGGATAATTAACGCTGCAGTTCATCTTTAACAAGAAGAAAAAAAAAAGTCCTTACTTTACAAGGATGTTCTAAAGGTTAGTAGGTTAAATATGGAGAAAGCAGTTGTTGGCTTATCCATGCAGTGCTTACTGACCCCTTCTTCTGCAGTTCTTTGTCAAAACTAGATTTATCACTGGTTGCTGTAGCGGTAGAGTCTCGAGAGGTTATTTTTCTTCCCCTTGTTGCAAAGCAGCTTCACTTGACGTCACGGTCACAGTGTGCTTTCAGATACGTGAAGTAAAATGTCACCATCCACTCTTTCAAGCGTGGCTGGCATCGGTTCTTTACCCATGTCTATTTACTGCAAATTGTTTCTGATTATTTGCAGGTCTCTGCTCCTGCTCTTTTCACATAGGCATCTTGATTTTTTTTCCTTGCATCCTCTTTCCTTTTATATATCTTAGATTAGGAAGGTTTCTTTTAACTGTGTATTGAAGTATTCAACCTTCATATCTTAGCTGTGTTAGGAAGGTCTGATGGTACCAGTCTCTCCCAGTACCCAATCATTCTTTCTGGTTTCTGCTAATGAAATTCTTAAATAAATCTTCAGCCTTTGAGTCTGTTTGCAAGATTTTCTTCATATAACTGTTGCTCACGGATTAAAAGATAAGATCTAAAATAATTCTAATTCCACTATTTTCTGTTATATTTGCCATTGCTAGTCTTGTGTTAGACTTTGAGTATTTCCTACCTGTCACCACTTCAATTACTGACTCAAGCCAGGCAAGAAAGTTGCTCAAGCATTCCTCCTTTCATCTTTGGGTCTTTCTTTGGTCTTTTGTTGTGGCCACTGCTTCTGTCTCAAATAATTTCCTGTTGTTTGTAACCTATCAATTACTTTTCCGCCTTTGATACTACTGCTGGACTTAAAAGTATGTTTTCTGTATGTGCTGGTTTTGGCTGGGATAGAGTTAATTTTCTTCATAGTAGCTAGTATGGGGCTGTGTTTTGGATTTGTGCTGGAAACAGTGTTGATAACACAGGGGTGTTTTAGTTACTGCTGAGCAGTGCTGACACAGAGTCAAGGCCTTTTCTGCTTCTCACCCCACGCCACCAGCGAGTAGGCTGGGGGTGCACAAGAAGTGGGGAGGGGACACAGCTGGGACAGCTGACCCCAACTGACCAAAGGGATATTTCACACCATGTGACGTCATGCTCATCATGCAAATCTGGGGGCAGGAGAAGGAAGGGGGGGCCACGTTCGGAGTGATGGCGTTTGTCTTCCCAAGTCACCGTTACGTGTGAAGGAGCCCTGGTTTCCGGGAGATGGCTGAACACCTGCCTGCCCATGGGATGCAGTGAATGAATTACTTGTTTTGCTTTGCTTGCGTGCGCAGCTTTTGCTTTCTCTATTAAACTGTCTTTATCTCAGCCCACGAGTTTTCTCACTCTTGTTCTTCTGATTCTCTCCCCATCCCACTGGGGGGGAGTGAGTAGGCGGCTGTGTGGGGATTAGTTGCCAGCTGGGGTTAAACCACAATATTGTACTAGAAGTTACTGACAAAGGTGATGCTTACCGTACAGCCTGTTCTAGCATTTGGAAGTGGTTTGTGGGTTTTTTTCCTTTTTTTTTTTTTAAATTTGTTAGAAGTAGGTCATGTTTTTGACCAGGCTGCCTGTGTATGTCTTTCCGACTTCTCTTTTGCATCTCTGCTTTTCACAAAATTATTGCAGCAGCCACTTCTGAAGTCTTGTGCGAAGTGCAAACCTGGGGAAGGAGCCTGGAGCTGACTCTTCACCAGAGCACGTTGCAATTGAGAAACCGGTTAACTGGGGATGCATTAGTTCCTGGAGCAGGTGGAAGCTTTTGGAGGCTGTGTAAGTTGCATAGCAAAAGATTATAATTTTAAAGATCCAGGGACATATCCATGCTAGGCAAGTTTTCAAGTGCCAATATGTTTTTCAGTTGAGCACAATGGCCTTGTCAGCAAGGCAGCTAAAAGGGTGTTTTGCAGGTGGCAAACTTTTCAGCTGTAGCCAAATTTAATTCCTCATGGTTTAGCAGACTTGCAAGTAACTGGCCAAAAAACATCTGTAAGACTGAGAATTACAAAGTCTTTGAAATGTGGGATGTCTACTCAAATGGGAGGTAGACATGATGCTGTGCTATTCTGGAGCTTTTTTTTTTGACTTGGAAGATGGGATCTCGGCAGAACTAAGATCTCCAGGGCAGAAGTGTCTGCGGATGGAGAGTAACAGCAGTAACTACTCACCTGTTTTCTGAAAAGCCTCTTTATGTAATGTAGATGAAGTGGGAACGTAAATTGTGCTGTCTGTAGTCTGGCTTATTCGACTTGCTCTGCTCTTTCGGGAAATAGGAAGGTGCTTTGGACTGTTTGACTTGAGGTTTGTAGTTTGTTTGAAAGCATCAGTAGCTTTCCAGACCTGCTGTTTTCCAGCTGGACAGCTGCAGTAAGTAGCCTGGGTTTTAATGTTCCAGAAAGCACCGGAGAGGTCCTGTTGAGTATGCTTCTCATTTTTTGGCATTTCATCAATGCATGGGTTTTGTTGTCTTAAAGCTCATGTTTAAGAGTTCACATGACATTAATACGAGAGTGTGTGTGTGTATATATATAGCCAATATTGTTTTCAATATTATTAAATATTTTATTGCTGAAATAACTAGTGGAGTTGTTAACCAGTGGCTACTGTTGATGGATGCAAGAATTGTTCTGAAGTGGATCACGAAAAGCTGCAAAGTACTTATGGGTGTTTTGCTTTTCTCAAGACATTGTAATGCTGTGGTGGTGGGAAAGCTGACGGGCTTTGAGGGTCTTGCTAAGCACACAGGCACATGAGATTTAGTGGATGTAACACACTTGGGTTTTCAGAAAGTCTTTATCATAAAGTTTTTCATCAAGTTATTGAAGGAATGAAGTTGCTCTGAGACTGAAGGAAAAATTCTTTTATGGATTGGAAGTTGCTTAAAGAATAAGAAGCAAAGGACTTGTCAGTGACTTGTCAGGATAGAGGAGGGTCAGCGATGGGATCCCCCAAGACCTGGTTGTGGTACTGGCTTTGTTCAGCATCTGCGGTCATCTGGAGAGGGGATTTAACAGCAGACGCTCCCATTCTGTGAGTGCTATTAAACTCTTATGTAGTCCAATGCCATGCTGTTGGCAAGGAGCTGAGCAGGCAAAAAGGGGTGGCAGGTGAGCTTGAAGGTAGGTAAATACCAAGTAATGTGTATAAGAATAGGTAATCCATACCACGCCTACATGGAACTGCCAGTTGAGAGTTGAGTATGAGCTCATGAATATCTGGTAGCGCGGCTTTCAGTTTTCAGAAATCCTCAGCTCTGTGTGCAGCGACAGCCCAAGACACCGTCAGGATGCCAGGTGTCATCAGATCTATTGAGACCAGGATGGGGACAGGCGGCTAGATGTTTAAGGGGATGGAGCAGCTGCCTGGTGAGATGGGGGCTGGCAAGGGTGGGACTCTTCAGTTGAGAGGTTAAAGCCAAGGAGGGGATATGATCAAGGTTTACACAGCTGTGGAGGTAGTGATAAACTAAATGCAGTGGTGGGGAGCGCACACTGGCACTAGTAAGGTGTCAGCTTAAAGCAGATGGGAGAGAGGAGCTTCTTTACGTAGCAGAGAGCGAATATCTGGTGTCTATCCCCAAGGAAGCTGTGGAGGCAGACGGGGATTAGACAGCTTCATCTGCAGACATGAAAGGGAGAGAGGAGGGGATGTATCTCCCTAATGAAACCCTTATGGGTGCTCTGGGAATGTGGGAGGATCTGCGTTGCAGGCTAGCTCTCTAAAGAGTGTCTGGGATTGCGGCTGCTGGGAGCTGTGTTCTGCACTAGATGAGCCGTTGATCTGACTTAATGTGTTTCTTCTTGTGCAAAGCGATGATTTCCTTCTTTCAGAGTATCTGTTCTCCGGTGGAATATCATTTAATGAGCTGATGCAGGAGAGTAACTGCTGCGTGCATGGCCTTTTCTGTCAAGAACTGATGCTTTCTTATTTATAGGCTTCTTAGTCTTGATTGACACATTCAATTCCAGTGCTAACACCTTAATTTAGAAAGATAGGAAGGTGGGAGACAATTATCAGAAAAACGATGTCTGTTACTTTCCTCCTACACCTTTCCCCTCACTTCCTCCCACTGTATTTCTTGTATCTCTCTTTCTTTTCCACTTGTGTCTCTCAGCAGTATGATTGCATCTTGTCTGTAAACAACCTTTGAGCTTTCTGAGGCAGAGATGATCACCTAATACAGTTTTGTATACTAAAAATATTTTATTTAGTGCCCTACCCTATAGGTCTGTCATTGAAGTAATATTTATATTTTTAAAAATGTTTTGAAATATGAGCTGTGAATTAAGAGTTGTAATATGGGGCTTCTGGGCTCAAAGCTACTTTTCTTAGGGTTAGAGCAGATGGCTAAAATACTGCCCCTGTTTCTGAATTTTCTCAGCACATCAGCTTACCTGTTTACTAACATGATTGTATGGAAGGGTCAAGTTTATTAAGGCCTTTAGTAGGTTTAGGTGCAGGATGCCATGATTTTTGAGTATAATACATCATTACACACCAAATGGTAAGTACCTGAAATCTGTTAGTCTATGGAGTGCCTGTCTAAAAACACTGACCTCTTGGGTAATTTAAATGGCCTCTCAGTCTTTTAAATCTCTTGTTTCAGGAAGTTAAGAAGGATGTAGAGCCCAAGGATGATGCCGTACCAGTCAGGAGGGAGAAATCTGGCAATGTAGCCAGCCTTGTGCAGCGTATGAGCAGCTATGGGCTTCCGGCAGGAGGATTTCAGCCTCATCCCCCATCCAAAAGCTTCAAGAAGAGTATGTAGTCTTTCCATTCCTTCAATTGTGTAAGCTGCTGATGTGCATTTTTTTAATAAATATGAATTATTTAATGTCTGACTTAGTTTTAAGGTTATGCGGAAAACTAGAGACACAGGAGGAAAAACTTCGATTCTAAGCCAAATTCTGCTCCTGAATGCGTGGGCAGAAAGCTTGTATGTAGTTCTTAACAGCAGCAATAGGGATGAATTTTCCTGAGAACAGGATTTAGACCCCATCCAGATTCCAGAGTTACTCTGTAACTATGTAAGCTCTGCTTGTATTGTCAGGTACCTGAATGAGAGCTGCAGGCCTGTTCATGATAATCAAAAGTCTTCCTGTGGTCATTTCTTCTAAACAAAAGTTTTGCTACAAATTCAAGGCTTTGTGACAAGGAAGCACTCTGTAGTTCAGGTTCTTCTTGTTTGGTAGGCTCGCTTCTAGTGTGAAATAAGGTGGAGTTAGTGGTGTCTAAGAAAAACTGGTGGTCTTCCTTTGGTTGTAACTGCATCCCCCAGGATGCTCATGAGTACAGACTTGGTGCCTTGGTATCTGTGGTTCCTATGTTTTAATGCCAGTATTTAAATCAAGATGACTGAAACGTAGAGTAGAAAATGGCATTCCCTGCATCCAGAAAATTGCTATGTGATTTGGATTTGGACACCTCAGTCTTACAACAGACACTGCTTTAAATTACTCTGGCTTCCTCTCTCTTATAAGAGATTGCAGGCATTTATGATTTAAGCTTGCTTTTTAAAAGAAAGAATTCAGAACTTACTGTTTCTGGTATGTTTATGCTTTGAGTTTTTGCCCATAAAAGGAGAAGAGGCACTAGTCGTCTTTTAAAGCCCTGAAATGGGACCACTAGATTTACAACTTTGTTGAAACTTTCTTCTAGGCAACTAAGGATGTTACCTTCAAAATTACTTCTTAATGAATCTGATCTGTATATGCATATTGGCAACAGCGCGTATGTGCCTGTTAGATGTTTGCATCAGCAGGCTTTTGAAAATGTAGCCTGAAAGACTAATGCTGTTCCTAGATTAATGCAACCAGGCTCTGAAAGGGAATCAACATGATCCTTGTGGGTCCTTCTAACTCGAGATATTCTAGGATTGTGTGATTCTGTGAACACGATCTGATGCCAGTTCAGGTGTTAGCTATTCATTCTGGTCTCCCTAACCCTGGAACGATCCCATATTCAGCATGTCTTGTCCTCGTGCTGGTGGCTGTGTGGCCGTGGCCAGGTGTCCTGGTTTTGGCTGGGATAGAGTTAATTTTCTTCCTAGTGGCTGGTACAGTGCGTGTTTTGGATTTAGCATAAGAATAATGTGATAACACACTGATGTTTTAGTTGTGCTAAGCAGTGCTTATACTAAATCAAGGACTTTTCAGCTTCCTGTGCTCTGCCAGTGAGGAGGTGCGCAGGAAGCTGGGAGGGACCATGGCCAGGACAGCTGACCCAAACTGGCCAGAAGGATATTCCACACTATGTGACATCATGCTCAGTATATAAGCTGGGGGGAGTTGGCCAGGGGGCAGCGACCACTGCTTGGGGACTGGCTGGGCATCGGTCAGTGGGTGGTGAGCGATTGCATCACTTGTGGGTTGGTTTTTTTGCTGTCCTGTCCCATTCTCCCTCCTCCCCACCTTGATGTCGTCCATGTCGTCCCCCCCCGTTACAATTTATGATGATGATTATTATTTCAATTATTAAACTGTTCTTATCTCAACCTACAAGTTTTCTCACTTTTACCCTTCCGATTCTCTCCCCCACCCCCCTGGCGGGGGGGGGGAGGGTGAGCGAGCGGCTGTGTGGTGCTCAGTTGCTGACTGGGGTTAGACCACGACACCAGAGCAGCAGGTACAACTTGGTGTCACTCTGCGGTGCTCTGGCTAGTCTCATCCTCCTAGAGGAAAATGGTGTTCAAGCACCTTCCTTTAAGCACGCAACTGTTTACCTGGCGCAACGATAATCTCTGCGTTTCCATTTTACGTGCTGTTCCCTCTTTCCTGGAAGACTGTTTAAACAGCTCTTGCAGATCCTGTTTGCTCTGTGCCTGGGCAATTGCTCACTCCCTTCAAAGGGTTTCCAGTGCTTAGTCGTCTTTCCGATTCTGGTTCCTAACCTGGTAAAATGAGGCTTACAATGTTAAAAACAAAGTTAAGCTTCTTTAATAGCAAGTTTCTAGTGTGCAGTAAGGTTGTCTTTGCCTGGGAAGTCCCTTGTGTTTTTCTCATGAGCAGCTCTCGCTGAATTCGGGCATTTTGTATCAGGTGAGTAGTAAGCTGCAGGCAGTATTCCTATCAGTTAGATGGCTGCCTTTATTCAGGAAAAGGAAAATACAGAAGGTGTGCTAAATTACGGCAACAAAGGGCTAAATTTGGTTTACCTAGTACAAAACAAAACCTGAAGCCAGACAAGTTGTTTTGGAAATGGACAGAATTGCCTGAGGGCTGCCAGCCTAGCAGTCCTGCAGCACCTCATGAAGCTGGACTGGTGTTTTCTGAGCCATTTGGTTAGCTTCCTAGGTTAATCTAGGGATTTTTCAAAACTGAAAGGCAGTACTTCCTAAACTGGGTATCACTGAAAACAGACCTCAGGTGAGAGAGAGGTCTGGATGTGAAATGCATCTGTGGGTTTTTCTCCCCCTCTTCCCCATTTAGATAGAATTACAATATGAAAAGGAATGCTCAGATCAGATTTATACCAAATGGCTGTGACTTTTTAATTTGCCTTTTTTTGGTATCAGTTAATCTCATACAAAGGAGGAGCTCTGAAAGCGCTGTAGGAGGTAGTGAAGGCCAGTGAACCGTTTATTAAAATTATTGTTAACCTAACAATCCCTCTTGGCTGATGTATGAGTTTCAGTGGACTTAAAAGAAAGGTGTATTATGTGGGCAATTATGTGTTATTAGAAATAACCCATAGAGCTTCATACTTTTGGTTTATTTGTTTCCTGCCCCTTTTAAGCTCTTTAGAGCACAGACCATATACCAGCCTGTAGAAAATTCTTGATTTGGTGAGCCCTTTCTGAGAAATTTTAGATGCTGAATATTACTCAGATGCCTGGTGTGTTTTGTACTGAGGACGCTGGGTGTGGCGGTCTTTTAAATGTCTGACTTTGGGCTTTCAACACTGCTATAGTAAGACAAGGATCAATCTTAGAGGCAGTATCTGTGTTTTGAAATGTTTTTACCCAGCTAATCTTAATTGCTGAAGCTTGAGTATGGAAGGACTGCAAAGTATAAGAGAGAGTATGGGAATTATACAGCTCCTACAAGATTAAGCTTTGCCACTTCAAGCTTTTGATTCATATTTTCACTTAAACTGTTTTTGAGAAGGATAAGGGAGCATGTGTGGGTCATAGCTCAGGATGACAATTGCCTTCAAAAGCATGCCGGCTGTTCTGTTGTGGAAAAGGTCTGAAGGCATGGCCTCCTGTTTGAAGGAGAAAAGCCTAAACTCTCCGGGTTCAGTAGCAGCATCACTCCAGGGTATGTGCAGTGGAATTGGGCAATGTAGGTTCACGCTGCTCTGGCTGGAGGGGTTGTTGGAAGCCACTTCAATGCTCTCCCCTCTCAGGATGTCATTTTGTCTTTTTAATGCCTGTAAAGAGTTAATGATATGTGGCAAACATCTAAAGACTGCACTTTATTTTGATTTTGCCTTTGTCAAACACTGCTAATTGAAGCTTAGGTTGCATTTCTCGACTCCTTACTGGCGCTGAGAAAAGAGAGGGTTTTTTGCATTTTGCACAGACAAAAATGAGTTTGGATTTTGAAATATGAGCCGAGCAAATGTTAGCATTACCTCAGACCTGTAGTTAGCAAGGTCTTTGTTAGAGGGCAGAAAGGCTATCGGCAGTTCAGTGTTGTGCAGAACAAAACATTTGTTATTTCTTTCAGGATTGCTTAAAGACTGGAGGCTCAAACTTGCACATTTTCTTCCAAGCAAGTGCTAACACTGCCACTGGCAGCGGTTGTCATTCTTGCAGATTTCGGTCAGGAAATAGCTTGAAAATCATTGTACTGGGGATTTATCTGACTTGCTTGTGTCAACATGTTTTTTATAGCATGTTGGTAATTGGCAGGGTAGTGTGTGTTTGTTTGTAATTGGCAGTCTGTGAAGCTTGATGGCTTTCAAGCTCTGTCTAAGATACAGCTTGCTAGCCTAAAGTGACACACGCAAACCGGAAAACCAGCAGCAAAAGCTACATTACTTTTTGGGATGGCTTATGGGTGTTCTGGTCAGATTTGATCCTCAGGAGCATCCTTTCCTTGAGTGTAGGAAAAACTAGTTTTCCTTTGCAAGCGTTCTTACTTTTGCCATTTCCCTTGAATCAGGGTCCAAGAAACGTCAGTGCAAAGTGCTCTTCGAATACATCCCGCAGAACGAGGATGAGCTGGAACTCAGGCTGGGGGATGTGATTGACATCAATGAAGAGGTAAGCTGTTTTAGAGAGCCAATCGTCTCTTTACGTGGCCAAAAGTGAAATTGTTTTTTTGGTTGATTACTTGAATTACAAGGATGTTGGAAAAATAGCATGGGAAGTAGTGTTTTTGAAGCTGAAGCTAATAGTTTAGGATTTCTTTCTCTCAGGATCTAATCCTAAATCAATGAACACTAGATGTTTAGGGGAAGTATTTGATCATTGCAGCAATAAATTGTGATCTGTTAAACTGACTCCTTTTTCGAAAGTCTTTTCCTGTTCTTTGGCCCTGTCTATGTGATCCTCACTTTTAGGATGCTTATGCTAAAACTGTTTGACCAGTTTCCCTTAAGCTGACATACCCTAACTTGATTTAGGTGAAAAATGTTATTTGACCTGATTTTCCAGTTTTGTCCTTTCTTGTGAAGTCATTAAAAGCTTTGAACTAATGGTAACAGTATTCAGTACAAAAACCTGTACTTGTAGTATAACATACTTCAACTCACTTGCAGAAAAATACGGAACATTAAAATGCACTCAGCAACATGCTGTTGTTTCTATTGCCTTCATTTTCCCCTGGGTAGGAAATGTAAAGATCTGTCTTGATGTTCAGAACTTGATGGCAATGGCCCATGTATCTCAGAGGGGCTTTAGGGGTAGGGGTTTCTTTTCTTTTCCTACCTACGTGCTTCCTTGATATCTGTTCCGTTCAATAGCAACTTGTGTTGTGGGAGGCTTGAATATGTGGGAGGAGTGTCTCTTAAAAGAGCTGAATCTGTTGGGGAACTTGTGGAAAAGATCAGAGCGATCATGGAAGGAACCTTTTCAGAACTAGGTGGAAAACTTCTGCACGGCATGCTCTGACCTTCACAGGTGCCATCTCTTCTTACTACCTCCCTGAGAGCTGGAGGAAGAAGATCGAATCTTTCTTTCTAGCCACGTGTCTGGTGGTGCTTTTTAAGTAGCTTTGAGACTGTGTTTTTTCAGATGCATGACCTCTTTTGAAGAGAGTGCTAACTATCCAGGATCCAGACAGTTGCCAGGAAGGACTTTTCTGTTCTGCTAGCAAGGAAAAAGTTATGCTTTTAGATGCATTTGCACTAGTGACTTCTAGAATTTATCTTTGAATAAACAGAGCAAGTGGCTTGTAAAACCTGCTCACTGAAATCACAGTTTCATAAATACCATTGTGTGTGGATGTTTTGTAAAGGAGTGCTCCTGGATAACCTCACCGGCTTAATCTGTGGATAGTGCCTCTACACAGCAGTCATGACTTCGAATGGTCGTGCGTGAGCATTTACAAGAGAGAGCATGTGCAGTAAACTATTGCAGAAGCTGCCGTTTTGGGTCGCACATGTCAACATCTGGAATTATTTTGGGAGGGGTGTTCAGTGTGATCTATCAGAGATGACCAAATAGCCAAACAGAATAAAAAGATCAAAGCATTTCCTTATCTGGTTTCTTAAGGAGACAGGGATTTTATTTTATTCTTTTAACTTTTTTTGGTCAGTCCCCATGCTTCTTCCTTTCCTAGTGATTTGAAAATACATATTTGTAGTACCCAGCCTTTGCTACTTCTGAGAAAAACTGTTAATCAAATTTTTAGGCAAATGCTACCACGTAGAAAAATATTGCAGCTAACTACTAGCACAGAGCTCTTTGCACATTGTTTTCATGATGGTCTAGAATAGACCTGACGGGTGTAGGCTAGGTCTGCTTCACAAAACTGTACTGATGGACCAGAAATGTGAAGAATGGTAGAAAATACCATCCATTGGTTGTGCAATATGCTGGGATAACTTGTCTTAGGTAATTTGTCTTCACTACTGTGAGGCGATCTTTGCTTCCATTTATATCTAAAAGATGCTATTTATATATATGCAGATAACTTGTAACTGTTAGTTCAATGGAAGATCATTTGGTCACTTTTTTTCATGGGGAAAATAAGGTAAAATCAGCTCCACAAGGGGATCAGTTCTGCCAGTTACCTGAGAATAATTCAGTATTTAGCCCTTGCAATTGTTTTCATAAATTGAGTAGTTACAACTGACACTACTGATCATGAAATCAAAGGTGGAGGCAGATGGGTTCAGAAATTAAATGGCTAATATTGAAGAGAGCAGGCTACAAGGATCAGAAGTAGCTTTTAGGGAAGAAGGCCCTTGTGCTATGTGCTGGCTGAATCCACAGGGTTTTTTGTTTACAGAACATGTGAGTTTTGCATGCAAAACACGACAAATAACTGTATCATTGCTGTAAAACTTTTGTTTCTCCTTCATATCTTCTTGTCAGATGCGGCACTAAATAGAGTTATTTTTGTAGTATTACATTTGTAGTATTTGCATGCTGTGTTGTCAAGCATAATTGAAATTCATATAACTCAATTAGTGGAGTTTTTATTTAAAAAAAAAAAACTCAGATTGGCAAAACTGCTTGTTTCAGCCTTCCCCCTCCCCCCCTTTGTTTAGAAGTCTGAGATTTCATCATCTTATAGAAATAAGTTGATGGAATTCACACTCAAAAAAAGTACCGATATGCATACCAGACCTGTAACTCCCTCTTGTGGAAATTGTATCACGTGGTAAGATTTTGAAATGGAAGATAAGAGTTGTGAAATTGTCATCTGTGTTGCTAGTGCCCAGAGATGCGCAGATGCTCTTCACCAAAGCGTGTAGAACTTCTTTAACCTGTTTTTTAATATCGATTAAAGATACCTTTTCTGGTAATACAGCTTGTATATAGTCAGGTTTTTTAAAGACAGTGTGGTGAGGAGGCTGAAGCAAGTACACTCAAGAAATTTCTTTTATTCCTGTCTGTCTCTGAACTGGCATCGCTTTGCCTTGCAAGTCTGTAAAGTGCTTTGCTGACCATATTTCTTGGCAGAAGAATAAATAGATGGTTGAGTCGCTTTCCGTATCGTAAGCATTAAAAGTCCCTTTCTCATGGCTCCTGGGTGTAGTATGGGTGAGTCAAGGCATTTGAATTTTAGTTTTCTGTAATGTATTTTGTAAAGCACGAGCCGCTGGAGCCTGGTCAGCACTTGTGAGGGATCTATGCTTAAAATTTGTTTCAGAGGACCAGACTCTGAATTTGAACCATCCACAGCAAAGCTATATTTGAGCACCAGGATGTCTTTAAAAATAACAATGCTCTCTTCATTGCCTGTCTGTCTCTGTAGCTGCCAGGTTTTGCATGCATTCTGGTTGCCTGGAGGTAGGCTAGCGTTTAAAAACTATGCCTGTGTGTCAGGCGTAGTGAACCTACAAAAGAAGGCTAAAAAAAGATAATGTAAACAACTGTTGTTGTTTTGTTTTTCCCTGTTGCTTTTCTTTCTTATCTAAAAACAGCTTTCCAACCCCAAAACAGAGCAGTTGAAATGAAACATTATGAAAATTTATCTTAATTACCATTTTTAAGTAGTACTCATTAGGCAAATACATTTGATTTATTTAAGACATTTTGAAAACTGTTCATAAATTTGAAGAGCACAATTCTTACTCAGTCTTCTGGCATTGTTTTACACCTTCACCGATGCATGCCCAGCTTTTGCTTGTTCTGCTTTGGACTGTGAGGAATTCCTGACAAACATTCCATTAAATTTTGGAGTATTGCAGTGTAAATGACACACCAGGAATCCAAGCACATAACTGAGCGTTAGAGTCATTATGCTTCCTAATTCTTGAACAGGTTTATTTCCAGTGCAAAAATGAGTTGTTTTGTGAATAGCAAAGCCAACAAAATTTGGCATCCAACAGACTTCTATCCTTAGGACTGCTCTGTGTGCCACCACAAAATCCTTGTGTGTCTTGGCTACCGTTGTTGGCTGGCCAGCTCTGATGGGGAACGTATCCGTACCTTCTGACACCTCTAAAGCTAGGCATATGCTGTTCAGCCGGTTGCCTCCTGCTAGAAGGAATGGACAGCTTAGTTTTCCATTACTCTGTGATGTCCTTAAGGACTTTTCTCTGTTCTACCCAACATTATCTGTAGAAATTGTATCTTTGAAACTTGTGTCTTTTGATCAGAATTGTCTGAAGCTGTTCAATGGATACGAGGCCAGTGTGAATAGGACTGCTGGAAACTGGACAAGACAGAGGAAAAGACAGATGGACAGCAAGAATATATAAAAATTTCCTTAGAAAGCCAGGCTAAAAGTTGCATCTTTATTTCATAAACAGTTTTAATATTTTTCCCTGCCCACAGCAGGGGGGTTGGACTAGATGACCTTTAAAGGTCCCTTCCAACCCAAACCATTCTGTGATTTTCTTCTTCTGTTACATGTGTAATGCCTATTATTCTGTCTTACCTTTAGAAAGCTGATGAATATTTTGCTGCTTTTCTGGATTAATTGGCATGGGGCTAGTCTCATGTTTCAGGATCATTGCTATAGTGATAGAAGTGACAGTAAATTATTTTCTTGCTTTTCTTTTTGCCTACTGTTTCTACATCTTTGGTAGGTTTCTTTAAAGAGAAATCACAGTCATTTGAACTTTCCCAAAGTTGTTTGTAGAGTTTTGTAAATGAAGTATGGATGGAATTGATAGGAATTTCCTTCTGCTTTATTGGTAATGTGCAAAATATTTCTATACAGGTAGAAGAAGGCTGGTGGAGTGGAACACTGAATGGCAAAGCAGGGTTGTTTCCTTCAAACTTTGTGAAAGAATTGGAATTGACAGATGATGGAGAAACACAGGACACTCTGGATGACACAGGTGGTATTCTGTTTGTTGTTAACCCTTAGCAAAGTCATTTTAGATCTCAGGTATAGTTTGGAGTATTATGGTTGTAGTACAACAAAAATTGTAAAGAATTCGAGCTTCCTAAGGATGGTAAGTATTTAATTTCATTCTAGAAAATATTGATGCTGAGTATGAAGATACCTGTCTTGCTCCCAATACACTTCTAATAAAATTGCAGTCAAGGTCTTGATCTTGCAAATGTATATTCTGCATTTTATCACTAGAAATCTTATCATATTCAGTGTTGAGCTTTTTTTAGTATTGGGAATGAAGTTATTCTTCCATTTAATAGCTTTTTTTCAGTCTTATTCTCACAGATATGAGTTCTCTAACATGGAAAACTTAAGCGTTTAACCATGTCAGTTGAGAATTAAAACTTGAATTGAATCAAAACAGTATAGAGACCCTCAATTTAAAATGAATCCTGGGAAGGGGGCCCTGGTTCTTTATTATGTTTTAATCTAACAATAAAATGTTTTTAAGGCGGTATTTCCATTTAGCCATTCCCTTGTGGCTACGACTGTATAGCTCGGGCAGAAGCAGATGGTCTGTGGCTGAACAGTAGTTGAGTGCCGAGTGGTGCCAGGCAGGTGCATGCTTTACAGGCAATTACTTTGTTCCCTTAAAACTGCACTTTAGAGGCATTCATGCCTTCATAGACAGTTTGAAGGCTGGGACTTGTGATATGATACTGCTGGAATGGGAGTGTTCTTTGGGAACAACATCTTAATGTGAGTTAGTCGATGCTTAAAGCTAGCTGTGTAATGTTCAAGGGAAAAAGTGATTTTCCCCCCCCCTCCCCCTTGTAGTAATGTGCACCCTCATTTACAAAGGTGTTCAGTATTGATTGTTTCTAACAAGGGTTTGCTCAGAGATAGGAAAGAAGAGTCTGTCTTGTTGGTTTTTTTTGTTTGTTTGTTTTGTTTTTGTTTTTTGTAAATTGTGGAAGTAATTTCAGTAGCGTAAAACGAGTTGTTTGACTTGAGCAGTCTGAAATATCTCAGTGGCTGTCTCCTTGGAGGTAAAGTTCTCTGAGTTTAGTGGGGTCTGGTGAGATTAATTTACAAATGGGTATGTGTTGGTCTTAATTCCTGAATACTGAGATTAGTGGAACTGCACAGTAATTTGAAGTAATTGTATTTTCTGTTAGTAACTAACAGGTTATGATTTTCAGCCCCTCACACCCCCAGGGGTTTTATTTAATGCTCAGTACTTTCACGGTCAGGATCTTAAGTATCTGCTAGTTCTTTCATCACTCCTGGGAAACTGTAAATGCCCCATTCACTGAGCTATGGTCTTTCAAACGTGCAACCTGGACTTTTCTCATCAATGAAATTTCTAGCTATCCTTTTAGATATCGAAAAGGGATATAACTAAGTGAAGAGTAATTCAGTGGAGGAAAGGTGAGAAACTGAAGTCAAGAGGCTATGTAACTTTGCGGTATTATCAAAACCCCTTAAATTTATGGCTGAGGGAAGAGGCTTTAATCTTTATTGCAATTCCCAGGGATGCATACACTGGGAAGAACTTAACTGACAGGCTAAAAGATGTGGAGGCTATTTTTAATTTGGTTTATAAAAGCTGTCTATTTTCACATGACTATCTCCTGGAATTCTGCATGTGGAAATAGCTTGCCCGTGAATACTAGTCTGTAGGTTTTAACAGATTTGACTGTAACTTAAAAATAATAAAAAAAAAAGTCTACTACATTTTTTGGGGGTGGATAAATGTTGTCCATTTATCCAAAAAAACCTGAAAAGATTAAAGGAATCTTTAATCACTGGTAGATAACAAGTATTTATCTCAAACAACTATACCTGATTTGAATGTTTAACTCATTTAACATAGATTTTAAGGGTTATCAGGTTAAAAAGCTATTTAAATAAATTTGCAAGAAACTCTTTTCAGGTATTTTTGATAGTGCATTTTGAGCAATAGGAAATTTCACTTTGGTGCCTTGAGAAGCATCACTCTACCACTGAAACACACTGTTTTTTCCTGTGGCTGTGATTGGACGTGGTAGAAACATGGTAGGACTCACTGTGGACCTTTATTGATTATCGCTTTCAGCAGCTATAGCTGTGCAAATGACAAGCTTTTAAATGTTGGACTAAAAACACGTCTTCAGAGAATGCATAAGCAATGTTTCATAAAACTAATGGAAAACATAACATTGACGTTTATAGACTGTGGAGCCTCAGTGATAATTGAAATAGCAAGAAGTATTGGTGATCTACTGACTTAGTTGCCAGAGTATTCAGTGCAATACTGGTGTCACTTCAAATGGTCTTATGTTAATTACACAACTAGAACAAATGTGAGGTATTACAGCTACAATAATATTCCTAGAAAAGCTGTTTAGCAAGAGCAGTGCACACAGCTGTGTTATTCCACTTTTTTTTCACAGAAGAGCAAATAATTTCAGATATTAAAACAACTTTTTCTTTCTGTTTTTACTTTCAGAGTCTGTTTTCAGTGGTCCTACCTCACCTGTGGTCTCTCCAGGAAATGGGAGTGAACCTGGATCTGGACCAGCACAGCCAAAGAAAATCCGAGGTATTGGGTTTGGAGATATCTTTAAAGAAGGCTCAGTGAAACTTAAGACAAGATTATCCAGTAATGAATCAGAAGATAAAAAGCAAGATAAGGTTTGTAGCAGTTCACATTGTTATTTTTGTTATATCCTGTAAAAACAATTTAAAAGACATGGAATCTGAAGACACAATATCTTACAGATGCTGAATACATTGGCCATTTTAAAATTTGTCAATATTGTTCCATAATCAGACCATAATCATCTCACAGAGCTCTTGCTTATAAAACAAAACAAGCCTCCTCAAGCTTCTTTCATAGTATATTTAACATTGATTCCAAAAGGTCTATTCAAATGTCTTGGTATTTAAAACATTAGAGAGGAAAAACCAAGCTGATATAAAAATTGTCGTTTCAAAGCCATGTGGTGTAAGACATAATAACTTCTCAAACACATCTACAGTACAAGGTCTCTCATAGTTCTCTTTGTAACAGACTTTGTATACAATCTGGGACAAGGTTGTTAGGTCTTCCTATACAAGTTAAACTTGGCCTTCAAAACAAGGAATATCTTGGGGTTTCTTTAGTTTTTGGTTTGGGTTTTTTCCCCCAGTTTTGGTGGGTGTTGAGATTGTTGTTCTAGGTGTCAGCCGTCATTACCAATGTAAATGTCCTTCAGTGAATGCTGCCAAGCTTTTGGCTTTGATGTCTTAGGTTAATGAGCTACACGAACTGCTGATTGTGTAAGCCTGAAAAAGACTGTTCTACAATTTTTGCATCCTCTTTCATTTTCTTTTCCCCTTTTTTATGAGTGAGTGGGAAAAGGAGCACTTTTATCCTCTATATATCAAACTTCAAGCTTAGGAGAGAGCAGATAATGTGATGATAGCAAAATTGCTTTAGTTTGAGTTTTATTTTGATCTGAACCCAAGTGCGCTCTTATCTCTTGGAAGCACAACAGCGATGTTCAGTCCTTTATCTTGAACTTATGCATTGTTTATACCAAGAGCTTATGTATGGATTTTCAGCTTTTGATAAATTAACGACAGCTGAGATAATCCAGTGTTTCACTTTTTACTCAAGTGATCAATTTGAGAAAGCTTTTAAAACCTTTGTTCAGTTTCAATTTTTTGTCTGTGGGTTATGGTCATTAATGCTGTTTTGCTGACTGATGGGCTTTCCTCTGCTGCTACGGAAATAATTGTAATGGTGTAGGGCAAAAGGTGGGGTGAGCCCCTGGGGAGACAGTAGGGACAGATACTTCCTTGAATGTGTTTTCCCTCTGTAGCAGCGCTAAGAGCGGTGCTCATCCACCCATAGACATGGTGTGTGTCCTCTTTGTTTCTGGTCCAGTCAAAACATCAGATGATTCAGAAAATGAAAGTTACAAGAGTGTTGCTTGCTGTTTAAGGCTCTGGGAATCTTATCTCCTAAGGAAGATGTTGTTTAGTTTGGAGAAGAGAAGGCTCCAGGGATACTTTATTGCATTCTTTCAGTATATAAAGGGGGCTTATAAGAAGGATGTAGACAGACTTTTTACCGAGGTCTGTAGTGACAGGACAAAGGGCAATGGTTTTAAAGTGAAAGAGGATAGATTTAGATTGGACACGAGGAAGAAATTCTTTATGATGAGGGTGGTGGGACACTGGAACAGGTTGTTCAGAGAAGTTGTGGATGCCCCCTCCCTGGAAGTGTTCAAGGCCAGGTTGGACGGGGCTTTGAGCAACCTGATCTTAGTGAAAGATGTCCCTGACCATGGCAGGAGGGTTGGACTAAATGATCATTGAAGGTCCCTTCCAACCCAAACCATTCTGTGATTCTATGAAGGCACATTGATTTTCTTTGGTTCTCTCCAGGCTTTGTCCCTTGAACACTCCATCTTCATGTGAATGCTGTTAGACTGTGGTTTCAGGACCTAGCTTTCAATTTGCTTTCTTGTCATGAGGTCATTCAAAAGTGTTTCCCCCTACTTTCTACCTTCTAACTTGGGAGTATAAAGAGCCTATCTAAAGTATGTTCAATTAATGTGAAGTCTGCTCAGACATTTTGAATTTTGTTATGTGACTGTGTATAAACACTAAGATATGTTGGCGCTCTGTTTTGTTAGTTGGCTTGTCTGGAAAGTTGTGTAGGCCGCTTCTCAGCAAGAGGGGAAATGAAGTGAGAAAACAGTTTTGCATAGCTTAAAGACAATGAAAATAAACAGTTGAGTTTAGCACTTCATATTCCACTTATGCTTGTTGCCGAAGTCATCCTAAAGGCAGACGGACTTACAGAATAACGTGGAAAGCCATAGGGAGAAAATTCTCATGAAGGTCTTGCGAAAAGAGATGGCTTCTTTGGATTTGTGCTCAACTCGCTTTGGAGTTAGATGGAGGGATGCTGGAAGGGCATTCTCAGTCTTTAAGCCAGTAAAGAAAAGAGCTGTCATCAGGAAACTCTAGAGCAGAGAGGGCTTCTTTTCCCTTGTGGAATTCGGAGACTGTTCAGCACAGGAAGGCTGAGCACTGATGTATCCGAAGTGCTCAAGAGTATGTATGCTCCTGCAGGAGATAGGTTTCAGCTGGTCCCAGCATCTTGCCTGGGCTCAGGCTATTTATACCCTGTCTGCCTAAACTTCCTCTTGCACTTCTAATTGCATCTCATTTTGGAAGGGGGAAATGTAGAGAACTATTTCCATGGTGGACTTGTTTATTCTCATAGGTGGGTAATTTTAGTGCTTCCTTCATATAGCATTCTGGAGTGAGTTAAATTGTATATGTGCTCCAAGAACATCCCAAGTGGCTGTGGCTTCCTCTATGGTATGTCAGAGGTACCAAACACCAGCCCACAGGCATCATCTGGTTTTAAGGAGAGTAAATCTAGTTCTCTGGCAGTAGAGAGTCTGCAAAGTTTAAATGAAAATGAACAGAGTAACTAAAGGCAATGGGATTTTTCACGTCAGTAACACTATTAGGGCTGCTCAGGTAAGTACTGACTGTAAGATCATATTCTATGTTTGTAGCTCATAGGGTTGTGAAGAAGTGGCTGCAACTGAAGCTGTCTGAATCTTCCTGGCAGCTCAGTAAGTCTCCAGGGGAGGGGTG